>NW_005841979.1:2365433-2385147 GCF_000455745.1 Alligator sinensis | reverse complement strand
AGGCAGCTGTGGCTCTGACTTTTGGCTCTGAGCCTGGGTTGGAGCCAGAGTTGGAGCCACAGCTGCCTCCTACCCCACACCCTGGTTTACCCTCTGCAGCTTCTGCCCCAATTTCCCCCTCCCCACCCTTGTACTCTCAGGTGCAACCTGACTCCAGCTCAGCCTGGATTCTCTCTTGGGCACAGAGCACATGGAAACTTTGTCCCCTGTCTGTGCATTCAGGGACAGTCAGCAGTGCTGCTGCTGCTACATGGCCCAGCAAGGGCTGTGCTTCCATATGCTGTGCTCCAGGAGGGAACTCAGCCTGAGCAATATCTGACAGTAAGAAGTAGAGGGTGGGAAGAGGCAGAGACATGGGGAATGGATGGGGCAGGGTGTGTGGGGAGGGGTAGATTGTGGGGAGTGAAAGGAGGGCAGAGGCTGTGGGTATGGGGTGCAGGTGGCAGAGGGGACAGGAAGGCTGGAGGGGGCAGAAGGGGGGGTGGGGAAGAGGGCAAGGGGCCCTCCAGCCAATGCTTCCCATGCTACAGTAATGGGAGGGAAATGAGTTTAAGACAACCTGCTGATAAGTTACATTCTTTGCCTGGAAAATTGTAACAAATTTATACCTTTTCCATATATAGAATCTTATTATTGAGGGAGTAGTCTTAAACTCAGGGTCAACTAAATTTGAATAGATACAGTATGTTGGGTAGCTCTGGCTGAGCACATGAGAACCATGGAAGTCTTGTGGAAATGCTAATGGAGCAGTCAGCTCCTTAACCATACCTTGAATTTACCTCTGCAGTGCTGAGGGCTGGGCCAGAGAGGGGGACAGAACTGCTTTGAACCCCCTCCCCCCAACTCCTGAACACCCCAGTGTGTGTATTCCAGTTGGAGCTCAGTACAGAGTCCCCTTCATTCGCACATTCTTTTGAAAATGCTACTGTTACTACTTCTAATCCAAAACTTTATACACTCTTGCATAAGGAACTGTGTATGCAGGCACAACTAGGACTGTCTGCACATAGCTCTACAGGTGTAGGACTTTGTCTACGTTATTGAGACAAATGTTCTAAAATTGACTTGGAGATCCTAAATGAAATATTATGTATGAAACACTGCATGGCCCCTAGTATGTGAACATGCTTTCCTTGTCACTGTACATATTTTCTACCAAATGTCTATAAGTACCCAGGGTGGGTACTTGTAGATTCTACAAGTACTTGTAGGTAGTTGTTTATTCTGGTGTTTTGGTATGGAAAACAAACTACGGTGACAGTAGGGTTCAGGTCTGCCAACTGGACAGTCCACTTGGGTGGGGGGGGGGAAGAAAAAAAAAAAAAGAAAAAAGGCTAAATCTGCCTGTCCATGAAGTCCATAAAAAAAAATATGGAGCCATCCATAAAAAACCCCCTAAGAAACTGTAAGATAGATTGAAGCTCCTTTCAGGGCTAAACAGAGCAGAGTAGTGCCACCTGGTATCTGGGTGGGAGCATAGCACCCTGTAATGAGCTCTTTTAGGACTTTTTGGCCAATGAGAGCTTCTATTCTCCTCTCCCAGCCCCAGCCATGTGCTGCTGCTGCTACATCTCATCACCTGCCTGTAACACTGCTGGGTCACGTGTATGCAGAGCCCTACAGCCCAATCTTGGGTAGGAAACTCTGATAGGGCTTAAAGCTTTACTCCACAATTTTGGAGGAGTATAAAGGACCTTATCTTCCACAACCTATGTAAAGATTCAAAAGCCAGATTGGTTTCTAGCCCTTAGATCTGTTGTGCAACTGTTAATTACCTAACCAAAGAAACCACAGTTTCCTTAAGGAATTGAAGAGGTTTGTAGCACCAGAGAGGAAGGAAGAAACAGACAGAACAAGCAAGCCAACAGATGGAAGGAAATAGTATTGGGCAGTGAAACAGATATGGTAAAGTCTAGAGAGCCAAACACATTGGGGAATAGCACTTAAGATGTCACAAAGTCACACAGAGGACATTTCACTTGAATTGGACACATTAAATACAAGAAACATGACAAATAAAAGAAAGGGGCCAGAATGACAAGCACATACAATGGCTTTTATCATTCTGGACTTTACTGAAACCTGACAGGAGGAATGAAAAATTAAGAGGGTAAATGCGAAGGGTTATTTAAAATGTTTTGAAGAGTTTAAGAGGAACCAAAAGGGAAGCAATAAACTTATACACAAAAACCTGTGTCAAAGACCTCCTTTATTAAAAAAAAATGATGTGCCCAAGAGACCAGAATATCTGCAAGCGCTTTACAATGTTAGATTACCTAGTTATTGAGTAACAAGCTCTCCAGCATCACCCGAGACTGTACAGAATTGTACCCAAACGAAGCAATATATTTTTGTATACTTCCTAGTACAAAAACAATGTTCTTTTTTTAATAGAAAGACCAGGCATCAGTTTAATATAGTAAACATTTTTACATGATTTTTTGAAGTAGGTCTCTACAGTTTGGCTTCTGATTTTTTTCCCCCAAGGTGCTCAGTCCCCTGCCATATTAATTGCATATGAGTTTTATTTCATTGTGTCTACAGCAAAAGGCAGATGTACATATTTTGAAAATGACCCTTATTTATTAAAAATAAGCAGTTTTATTTATAGATCCATATAAATCTGGAACCCTACTACTGATTTCTTTGAAGTGTTACTGATGTAAATAAGAACAGAATCTGACCTTCAGTGCTTTATAAACAATAAGTTATTGATCTCCAGATATAGTTATGATTTATTCTTTGGTGGGATTTCCCCTTAAATTCAAGTAAAATCCTCAGCCCAACTGTATTAAAAGACTTTTACAGTAGAACTTTCTATCTGTTCCTTGAGTTGTTTGATACAGGTTTTATTGTACCACAACAGAGGTTTAAAAGTAGTAAATGTTAAGTGTTTGAGAGATAATAGGGTTGAATCATGGCTGCTTGGAGCAGGGATTAAAAAAGGGGATGATATTTATTAAAATGAAACAGTTGCTCATTGTCGTGTACAATCCCTGATTGTAGATACCCAACCCCCAGGAAGACGGGACAATCATTTCGTAAAGATCTTTTATATATAGGGCAAGACAATTGAGATGGTGGGTCGGGGAGTCTGAGGCATCTGGGTTTTGTCACTTCTGGTGGGTTGTTGTGGCAACCACTGCCTGCAGCAGACCACCTTACCATACACATGCAGTTGGGTGAAACAAAGGGAAAGGAACAGAGAAATGTATCTCTCCAGAGAGGGTCTGTGAGATGAGAATTTTCCTTGCATTCAACATTTTAATAGTATGGCTCAGAGACTATCATGCATTGTCTAATGAGGAGTAGGGGAACAGAAGACCTCTGCCATTGCGGTCTATTGGTCTTTTGCCAAGGCCTGTTGAGGGGTGCGATTGAGAGAACCAGTAATGCAAGCTGCAAGGCTTCCTGTATGTTACAGCTGAGAGTGACAACAATGACTATCCTTCCTCACATGGTGCAGGAGTTCTAGGAGATGCTCTAGGATGGACATAACTTGCAAATCTAGGGAGGGCTTTCACTATGGCTAACTACAAGCAATCAAAAAGCGTGAGGCTGAATCAATTTTCAGTCTTTGCAAGTTGGTCTAAGCTGCAGAGATTAAACTGAGAAACTACTGGACACACGTTCACTTTTGATTCAGAAAATGCAGCCACATGTCTGCAGTGGCTCAGGCCAGAAGCTGGGGGGTGGGGAGCACTAGAGCATGGCTCTCTGGCATGTACCCAGCATGGGCTATGTGTTTACTTCCTCTTCCTGCTGCCCCCGAGGTCTCTGGAATTTGCAGTCCAGAATCACAGCAGCAGGACTCTGCAGGGTTGCTCATCACTTCCTCTTCCTACTTCTAGGGGTCTGTGGGATTTGTAGTCAACAGTTGCAGCCAGCAGTAAGTTTCAGTAAGTGTAGCAGCAGGGCAGCTCTGTACTCAGGGGAAGGTGGACTTAACTCCCCTCCCTGGCCCCAGCCCCCAGCTGGGGGCTGCCAGTCCCTGAGGTTTCCCTGGGGTGGGGGGCAGTCCCACCTCAAACCTCTTTTGCTGCAGCAAACAGCCCAGCCCAGCCCAGGGCTGGAAAGCATGCTGGGATGCTGGGGGACTGTGAGTTAACTTGAACCAGGAAGAGGTCTGGGACAGAAGTTTCATAGATTGGTTTGACCCAAATCAGTTAAGTCTGATACTACATTCAACTAGGTTTATCTCAAACTGGTTTCAGCCATTTTGCAACTGGTTTATGTGCACTGAGCTTCTGTTCTGTTAAAGGTTTAAACCAATTTCTGATTACTTAAACTGGTTTATGTGTAACTTCTGTCCCTAGCCTATGAATGGGAGATTAGGATAGAAACCATATGTCCTCCATAAATGTTTTATGTTTGTCCGTATGTACTTGTTCTAGTGAGAGGTTTTTCTGCCAAAACCTGCTATTACTCCTGCATACAAATCATTTAAAAAATAGTGCTAAGTCCTACCTTATTTTCTGCTCTTTTCTTCTATCAGGTGCTCTCTCCCTTTTTATAATTGATATGCTTATGCTTTTCCATCTTTTTTTCCTTGTTTTGTCACTTTCTTCTGTCCACTCCATCAGTCAGTCCTTTTCTCTTCTCTTTGTGTGTGTATGTGTAAGTGTATGTATATAATTTTGCAGTATTTTCTTTTTTTCCTCCTTATATATTCTCCTCTCCTAAACTTTGCCACTCAAAATAAATAGGATCTTTTGTTTCTCAGTGCCCTATCCTAAGTTATTTCTCACTTCTGGGGCTTCTAAGCAGCCTGTTTTAGTGGTCTTTGGTCCAAACTAGGTCAGAGAAGTACTTATTTATTGATGGTTGTATGTCTGAGCTGTCTATTAGCCCACTGCTCACAGAATCTGAAGTTCTTCTGGCTTTGCTTGTCAGTGAAGGTCTTGAGACTTTGTATGGAAAAGAGAGCTCCCTGGAAAGCCTGTTAGAAATGCAGTGCAATAATGTTTAATAGATGTAGTTGTGTTTTTGAAAATAGGGACACACTTGCTGTCAACCAAGTTTCACAAGTCAATTTCACTAACTTGGATGATAACAAGGGGCATTTATACACATACATTTGTCTGCTCTGATGCACTGGAAATCCAGCGCATCAGAGCAGATTCGATTGATTGAGTTTGCTCTGCATGTGAGCTGACGCACCTGGTGCTGTGTTGCATGCATTTATATAAATGGCAAAATGTGCGTCAGCACTGAGAAAATGGTGGTGTGCTTTTGAACTAAAACACCTTCAGTGTGTTTTAGTTTAAAAGCATGCCACTGCCATTTGCTCAGCACGGACACACATTTTGCCATGTATACAAATAGATGCACTGCAGCATCGGGTGCTTTTAAAAGCGTCCGGCGCTGTGGTGCAAACATGTACAAATGCCTAAGGCTACTGCACCACTGTGTAAAAAAACAAACCTGGGCATGGGGCCAAGCTTTGGAAACAAGTACATACCATGCTTCTGGGAACTCAAGTCCAGCCTGAGCCAAGGACTCCTTAAAATTAAACGTCTCAGATTTGGAATGCTCTCCCAGAGAGGAGTGATACACATTCACAAAACAAAACCCACATCAGGGGGGTTGCACAAATGGAGCTTGTGACTTAAGCTTTCATTCACAAGGAATGAATTTTTTTTCTTTTTCTTAACAACAAAAGCTGCTTGGAGCAGGGCCTGTTTTTTCCCCTCTATATTTGCATGGTGCAGTGCAGTCCTGAAACCTTATTGGGAGACTCTAGAGGCTACTCTAACAATAATAATAATGAAACCTTACATCCTTGTATCGTTGATCATAACACGCAGATGTTTTCTCATCATCATTTTGCCATTTCAGTTTTATTACAGTTTTTTATGCTTTAAGTTATAAAAATCATCCTTGACTAATAATTTTTTTTTAGAAAAAGTGTTTATGATCTGTGATTGAACTATTTAAATGTTAACATTTAGCTATCAAGGAGAAACATAACAACACATGTTAGAATCATTTGTGACAAAGCAGGAAATGACTTGAGCATGCTTTCCTCCGTTTGTCCACAAACATGATTATATTATTCTGCTTTCTGTTGATCAGTTACTGACTTACCGGCATCAGGGTTAGACTATGCAGTGAATAAATTACCACGGAAAAAATATGTTGCTGTCCAGCAATAATCAGCGTTCTTGGTTGTTGCTTTCACGGAAGTGTTTAAGATATATTAGCAGCTGAGTTTCCTCCTCTTTGTAAAGAATTGTCACAAAATAGAATCCCTGGCAGGGCAGTCTGATACCTCGCATCTTATCAGTAGTCGTTTGTTTTTAAGGCAGGCTATTGGACAGTGTAAGGAAGTCATTCACCTCAATGATAGCACTTGGTAAAATTACCAGAGTACAACTATAAACATTCAGACAGGAATAAAAACATTGGGAGGGGGAGAAAATGTCATCCAAACACCACTTGTGGGAAGAAACACATCATCTAGGGATATGTTTTCAGAGAATAGTTAACCCGGGTATTTGGGTCAGCCTTATCTGTGTGAGCACAGCAAACCTTGCCCATGCTACTCTTTTGTCTTTGTTTCTGCACTGCCCATGTGTATTTGGCAATATAACCCATGATTTATTCATTTTGTGATACCTTTAGAATCCTTTCCCATTCATATGACATTGACCACAGCACTGCCTGAAGAAAGTGTTCATGATATCCACCCTACTCCCTCCTTCTCTCCCTCCTCTTTTACAATTGGCTTCCCCAACAAGGCATGTTAGAAAGGAATGTTTCATGTACTAAGAGTGCAGTTTCTGACAGTGCCCAAGTTTATCCAAATCCCTATTCCATCACTACTCTGCACACACAACCTGTGCAAAAGAGATGATATGGCCCCAAGCAGCTTGAAACTGCTTCTTGCAGTTACACCACTGAGCTATTTTCTTTCTTTCTGAGCCCTTCTTCACATGCAGGTAAAGGCATGATGGGATCTAGACCAGCTTGGCTTATCAGGGAACTCTTTAGTAAACTAAATCAGAAAAAGGAAGCTTATAAGAAGTGGGAACTTGGACAAATAACTAGAGAGAATATAAGAGCATTGCTCGGGCATGCAGGGATGAAGCCAGGAAGGCCAAAGTGCAACTGGAGTTGCAGCTAGCAAGGGATTTGAAGGATAACAAGAAGGGTTTCTACAAGTGTGTAGGTAGCAAGAGGAGGATCAAGGAAAGTGTGGGTCCCTTAGTGAATGGGGGAAAGATGCAGAAAAGGCTGAAGTGCCCAATGCCTTTTTTTTTCCTTTTGCCTCAGTCTTCATAGGCCAGGTCAGCTCCCAGACTACTGCACTCAGCAGCACAGTTTGGGGAGGAGGTGAGCAACCCTCAGTGGTGAAAGGACAGGTTAGGGACTACCTAGAAAAGCTAGATGTGTACAAGACCATGGGGCTGGAGTTGGCTGAGGTGATTGCAGAGCCATTAGCCATCATCTTTGAAAACTCATGGCAATCAAGAGAGGTCCTGGATGATTGGAAAAGGGCAAACATAGTGCCCATATTTAAGAAAGGGGAAAAAGGAGGTTCCAGGGAACTACAGACCAGTCAACCTCAATTCACGTCAGTCCCTGGAAAAAATCATGGAGCAGATCCTCAAGGAATCCATTTCTAAGCACTTGGAGAAAAAGGTGATTAGGAACAGTCACCCTGGATTCATTAGGGGCAAGTCATGTCTGCCCAACCTGATTGCCTTCTATGATGAGGTGACTGGCTCTGTGGATATGAGGAGACTAGTGGATGTGGTGAACCTTGATTTTAGCAAGGTTTTTGATATGGTCTCCTACAGCATTCTTGCAGGCAAACTAAGAAAGTATAGGCTGGATGAATGGTCTGTAAGGTGGATAGACAACTGTCTGGAGCATTGGGCTCAGAGAAATGGCTCAATGTCTAGTTGGCAGCCGGTATCAAGTGGAGTGCTCCAGGTGTTGGACCTGGGGCCAGTTTTGTTCAATGTCTTCATCAATGACCTGGAAGATGGCATAGGGTGTGCCCTCAGCAAGTCTGCAGATGTCACCAAGCTGGGGGGAGTAGTAGATATGCTGGAGGGTAAGGCTAGGATTCAGAGTGACCTAGACAAATTGGAGGTTTGGGCCAAAAGGAATCTCATGAGGTCCAACAAGGACAAGTGCAAAGTCCTGCACTTAGGACAGAACAATCCCATGCACCAGCACTGGCTGGGGGCTGACTGGCTGGGCAGCAACTCTGCAGAAAAGGACCTGGGGGTTACAGTGGACAATAAGCTGAATATGAGCCAGCGGTGTGCCCTTGTTGCCAAGACGGCTAATGGCATACTGGGCTGCATTGGTAGGAGCGTTTCCAGTAGGTTGAGGGCAGTGACTATTGTCTTCTATTTGGTACTGCTGAGGCCACATCTGGAGTACTGTGTCCAGTTTTGAGCCCCCCACTACAGAAATGATGTGCATAAAAATTGGAGAGAGTCTAGCAGAGGGTGACAAAAATGGTGAGGGGCTGGGGGACATGACTTCTGAGGGAACTGGACTTATTTAGTCTAGGGAATAGGAGACTGAGGGGTCTTAATAGCAGCCTTCAACTACCTGAAGTGGGGTTCAAAAGAGGATGGAACTAGACTGTTCTCAGTGGTGGCAGATGATCGAGCTAGGAGCAATGGTCTCAAGTTGCAGCAAGGGAAATTTAGGTTAGATATTAGGAAGATTTTTTTCACTAGGAGAATAGTAAAACACTGGAACAGGTTACCCGAAGAGGTGATGGAAACTTCATCCTTAGAGGTTTTCAAAACCCAGCTAGACAAAGCTTTGGCTGGGATGATGTAGTTGGGGATGGTCCTGCTTTGAACAGGGGGTTAGACTAAATGACTTCCTGAGGTGCCTTCTAACCCTTACTTTCTATGATTTTACTGCATGATCCACAGTTGCAGGGCAGGAGGCATGATTGTGGGATTATGTATTAGATCCCATCATGCCTTATTGCCAGTGCAGGAGGAGCCTGATCTGGTGCAGGAGGAGCCTGAGAAAGAAGCAAGCTCCCATGTCTGGGAACTCCCTCAGTTTTACACACTCTCCAGGCTGGAAGACTTCAGCTACTATGATGCCCCATCCTGACCCCAGGGGTTTCGCGTGCCTCCCCCAGGCTGGGAGATTGTGGCAGCTGTTATCTCCCAGCCCCAGAGGCTTTATGTCCCCCGAGGGCAGGGAGATGGTAGTCATGCCCTGCAGCTACTGGGTCCCAGCTGGGTCCTGACATCAGGAAGCATGCTGCGGGAACCTAGCCTCCATAGCTATGAGACACTGGGTTCTGACAGCTAGGAGGTGCTACTGGAACCCAGAGTTGGCAGCTGCTGGGGATGAGACTCCCCTCAGCTGTGGGACTCCTAGCTCCAGCTGGGCACGGTGCATCCCTGCATCTGGGAGCCTTGTCAGCTGACAGGGCTCCCAGCCACAGGGAAGACCGTGCTAAATGTGCAAATTAAAGCTCGGTAGCAACCAGCTATAAAGTTAGTACAGATGTTCCAGATCTAGCTTTATAGCTGGTTGAAGCTTTTTATTGTGTGATAGCTAATTTGCATGTGTAGCTGGTCTCCAGATAATTGCACAGTACCTCTAATATGTGGCCTCTCTTTCTTTTGTGATAGTTTTGCATTGAGAAGGCTGCAGCATTACGGCCTGAACCGCACTGTCCTTTTTTCCAAGCAAAATATTCTGTTACTTGTTATTGCTCTCAGACTTCAAAGATAGACAGTGGGGTTGAAAGTGTCAATATGTTATTAATTTTGCTGTGGCAAGTTCCTGGCACTAGTCATTCAGATGAAGAGCTGTGATAAAGTGTAACAGTTTAAAAATACAGCAAGTTCAAGGTAGATACTGTGATTTAAGTGCTGTATCTTCAGGGGAAGAACTGTGATGAAATTGGTGAACCCTGATTGATCATTTGTTAATCATGCCAATGGTCTGAGTTGACACAACTGCCTGCCCTTACAAGATACTGTGCTGCCATTTGTTACTATGCTGTCACTCTAACGGACTCATGCAAAGAATGGTTTTAAAAAATGAAGTAGAAGCAAGTAGCAGGTACCAGAATTCTAATAAACCCAATTTCACAGCATAAGTGAAAACTATAACAAATGCACTACCATGTCTTTCAAGATTTTGTGAAGGTGTAGAGTGAAGTGTGATTTTACTTAGAAAAAGTAATTCTAAACCAGTAGGATCACATTACTTTGTGTATTGGCACCTTTTGTGGTGTTGAGCATTACCAACTTGGCTGGGCAAGTGCAAGATCTAACAGCTTGATACTGCGTGGCCAATATGGTTTTAAGAGAACAGGCTGCAGAAACTGTCCTGGGTATTGTAGGACCCTATGGGCTCTGACAAACATGCAGCTCCCCACTGTAACTCATGGCGCTTTACAGGAAGTGTCATGAGTTACAGCAATCCCCCTGACTCAACAGACGTTCTCTCGATCCTGGTGCTGGGGGATCAAGCTCTAGCTTGGAGACAGCTGTATGTCTGCAGCCTCTCTTCCCTAGCCCCACCCTGCCAGCTCCACTGCTGTCCTGTCTTCAGGATGGGAGGGAGCCTGGTTTGTGGTTTGCTCAGACCTTGCTCAGGAGAGGGGCCTCCAATCCACCCCCTCCCTCCAGCAAAGGCTGGGCAAACTCTAAACCAAGCTCTCTCCCCTCTTTTCTCCCCCGTCTCATCCTGAAGAAAGCACCGATGGGGGGTTTAGGTTGCATCAGCACTTTTAGAGGGCTGATTGCACAACAAAACATCACTTTTTGTCAGTGCCCTCTGAGATGGATTCCACCCAACTTTTTATCTGTGCCATCTCCTTCCCAATTTAGTGAGCTTTCTCTTCCTCTGGTTCTGTGACCTTTGGCAAAACCTTTGCTTACAGGTACTGGTAAACCATTTCGCGGAGTCCAAGTGCCACTTTCTAAGTAGCTGAGGAAAGGAAACTTCACCATCTTCAGTGGCCTCCTCCTAAAAAAAGAAGCCCAGAAGGAAAAATGAGTAGGATGCTCTGATTTGGTGCTGAAGGAACATATCTGACGGGGGATGTAGGTAACTGTGTAGGCAATAGGATACCATGGCTGCATGTGGCTCTTTTCTGCATTGTGACTCATTGGCAAAACTGTCATCTCCTAGTTGGAGCAGGTCTAGAACAAGAGGCAGGAATTAAAATAGCTTGATTTATTTTGAGATCCCAGGCTGAGTTCACAATACTTGCAGTTCATAAAACATATTTTGATTTGCAAATGGGTATGAGAGTTACTGAGAGAAGATAAGTATAGAACTCCATAATGTCATCTTCACTTACTGTCAGGGCAATAACCATATTTTAAAAAATGCAGGTTAAACTTTTTGAGAGATTTCACTTGCTTGGAGAGATGTTTATCTGCTGCCATATTTTTTTATTTTTTAGAAAAATTTTAGGATGCATTTTGAACTTACTCCATAAATACTAATTTTTTTCCTAGTAATATGTCTGTTTCTTAAAATACTAATCTGGAAATTCTTTACAATCTTTATTTCTGACTAATGCAGGAACATTATCATCCATCTTACAGACTGCTAAACAAGCAAAAATGAAATGACACATGGGGAGTAATTAAAAATGGGTTCCTTGCTGTGCACCCCCTCTCCTTCAACTTTTTACATGGGACACCTTGAAAGCTGTGAATTAGAATCTTAGATATTCATTGTCCCCTAACACCCATCATCAAACTTCTGCAAATTATCTGAAGTTTGGGAAGACTCAAGTAGGAAAAGCCAATTCCTTTCCTTTTAAAGAATTTTCATCCTATGTGGACCCATTTATAATGGGAATTTCTTCCTCCCCCAAAAAAACAACTAAGCTTTCCAGAAAGTGACATAAATGCCCAAGGCTTCTGTTGTGTACCATGTCAGTTTGGATACAATGGGGAGTTACTGTTTCACAAACAGAAACAGATTTGTGAGTGGGACAGGATGTTGTGCAACATTGTGAGAGGGCAAAGATGCAACAAAAAAGAGATTATAACAAGGAATTATATTTGGATAGCTAATTGCCATTCAGTTTTAAAGTAATAGCGCAGAGAAATGTTATGGCTGGTGGTAGTGGCACTGGCTTCCTGTTATGAAACAGTGATTCATAGATGTAGGGACGCTATAAAACTAGTTGAATTCTTATAAGGTTGTGGTGATTCCTGTTTTTGAAAACATGGGGACTCAAAACGTATGACTAAATATATTCTTATTGTCTTCTCACTATCCCTCCCCTGATTTCATTTTTCCCCCTTGGGCATTTTGCAGTGTATCCCTTGACTTTCTGGATGCTTCTTCTCATCTTTTTATGATTGGAAATAAAAATGTTAAGGCCATATATGCTGCCAGGTTTGTGCTCAAATTAGGCTTTATTTATATACCGAAGGGACTTCTGGTGGATTTATATCTTCTCTACATCTGCAAAGGGAAAATGGCATAACCCAAAGGAGGTAGAATTAGCCCAAATTATTATATCTTTAGAGAATATTATAATAACATATAGAAGGGTGGAGTTACAGGAGATTATTTTAAGTGTTAATTAATTCCAATTTAGCTGGAATAACTTGATCTCTCCTCTGCAGCTGCATAATCTCTAGTGAATTGACTGACTGCGTCTACTATTTGCATCTGTCAGCTAAACCTAAGACGCAAATACAGAATCCTAGTATTCAGAAATTTTGTAGATTTATGACAGGCTAAAGATTATAGGTATGTAAACCAATGATTAGATTAGTGAGACATTTCCCTCCCTGCCAGATGTAAATGTTCATGTTAGTTTAAGACAACCATGCCCATTTTCCTCAATAATTTTTCCAAAATTCGGAAGAGAAGGAACACCTCCAACTTTTGAATGAACTGCAAAAAGTATGGAGCATTAGTTTGGCAATATGCTTTGGGACTTCATGCTTTTATAAGAAAAGAAGGCAGATCAAAGAATTCATTTTCCTGATTTTTATTTTTTTTTCTACACTATTTTATTAATACTCTTAGTTCAGAATTTTAATCCACAATGTGAGGTGCTGGTTACAGTATGTAGTTGATGTGCACAGCACTTCACATTAATGGTTTTGGGCAATGGGAAGTACAGCCTGTGTCATAAGCACAGCCTAACAACTGTGCTTAGCTGACTGACAATATTGGGCAGAACACTGATGGTAAAAGGTATTGATTTATAACAGGTACATTGCATTGTTGAATTATAATTGATTGCTTGATGTATCCTGATTATTTTATGAGATGTTACTTGGAAGTTTTCAAGTACTGCATAGAGTATTTCAGGGGCAAATTTTATACACCCTCTTTATGTCCTCAAATAGAAAATAGAACACGCAGAGTGCCTCTACTACACAATCATAAATATTATGTAATATTGGTTTGTGTTGCATTTTTTAAGTGTTGTCAGGCAAGTTTAATAATCCATTTTTATCTGTCTCCCAGTTATCAACTGATCCTATTTTTGCTGGCCGTTAAGTATCCTTAATTTGGAACAGTGTTGTTCAACCTTTTTCGCAGTGAACCAGATGGGTAGTGTCTAATCTGAATGCAGGCTGGGTAGTGGTTCCAAACCAGCACCCAGGGCTGGCATCACAGGCAGCATCCAGCCACACAGGGTGGGTGGAGGGCAGGGGAGCAGGGGGAAGCCCAGCCCAAGCTTGGCCCTGCAGTGGAAGTTAACCCAATCTTGAACCACATTAGTATGTTGGCTACAAAGGACCAACTCACAGGATCATCATAAAATTCTAGTTTATTAGACGGATGCAAAAGTCAGATCATAAACCTTGGGGCAGATCCCCTCAACACACACATATTCAGGCACATGCACACACTCACAGTAACTAGCTACGAACACTAAGCACTGATGTCAAGATATACCTATCCCCAAGTGCTGGACTCTGCCATTGATGGCCAGTTCAGACTTCTGAAGCAACATCGCACTGAAAGAAGTGGGTTGCTGGCCAGTCTTTCTGGCTGGGCAGGCAGGGTGCTGGTCAGGTCAAAGAGGGTGCTGTTGGTGGGGGTCATGTTTTGCTGCCTTTTATCCCTCTCTGGCAGACTTTGGTGACTCCCCAATTTTCAGGCTTGCCCAATCCAGGGATCATTGACCTCATGGGACATCCCCCTTGGTGCCTGGATGACAGCTGTCAGCCCCAGGGGTCATGTCTGCAGGTACATGCAGTCTTGGGAGTCAGTTGATTTAAAGTTTGATTAATTCACTGCTGTGATTAGTTCAAACCAGGGCTTCCGTACCTTTAACAGTAAAATTTCAGGGGGTTCCTAGCTCTGTACCGATCCTTTGCTCTCCTTTAGCCTGTGGTTTGGTAGGTGTTAATTGCCACTTGTTAGCTTGTTCCTGTCTAGCTATTGTTATGCAATCAATCAAGATTCATTCAGGGACCCACTCCATACAGAGAAGCTGCAGCTTCATTCCCGCCCTTGCTAACATTGTTACATGGTACAACTTACTTTTAAACTTAAAGTACATTTGTTACAAAGTTAAAAAGCATAGACTATAAAACATAAAAAGGTGAAGTGCCATGGCACATACAACAAATAGACCAAATACAATAGGGTAGGGGGAGGCATACTGATGCAGAACACTATTTTATACCCATAAAAGCATCTACAAACTATATTTTTATTACAAGTACACCTTATATTCAATAGTAATAGAAGAAGAGGGAGGGAGGGAGGAAGAAAAGGTAGAAAAGAGAGAGCCTCCCCAAAAGGGGGCAAGTACTGCAAAAGGGGCTTTTTGCCATATGGAGGGGCTTCACATCTGGGGGGGGAGGGGCGGGCAGGCTAAAAAAAGGTTGCTTGCTACAAGTATACCTCCTCAAGTGAACTAACTTAGATTGGGTGCACCATTTTGGGGGCAATTTAAGCCCTCTGCACCCTTGGATGAGTGGTCAATCTAAATGTAACACCTGTATGTACCTTCATGGTTCAAGTTAAATCTACGTAATGTAAGCTGCCAAAAGCAGAGGGAAAATCTGTGTCTTGGCACTAGATTCTAACTGTGTAGTTTCTGAAAGAATCAAGCCTTTTGTGATCATACATTTTAAATCTATGTCTGTAAGTACTAACTAGTTAGATATTGCAGTGTTTCTGAAGTGGGCAATTTAATATTTCAGAAACAGTTTATGGATGACTCTCTCATCAACTAATTATGTTGGTTTTTTTTGGGTGGGGGGGCATTTAATATCAGATTTACCTGTCTGATTTACTTAGGAATTTGGTACCTAGGTGCCTTTGTGGTTATGGGCCTTGGTAAGCATGTCTCATATCCTTACTTGCTTGTTTTACTTGACTCAGGACCACAGTGGTCTAATTAACATGACGCCATGTCTACTGTATCAGCATCCCCACACTTAAAAATGGTGGTGGAGGCCCTTGATCTAAAGCTTGTTGGACAGGCTTTAGTTCAAGGGCCTCCACCACCATTTTTAAGCACTGAGACACTGATACACAAGACACAGGAAGCTGCTGGGGTGCGGCAATTGCCATTCTCCAGCAGACTCAATTAATCCTGTTTGCTCCAAGGCACTGGAATTCCAGTGCATCGGAGCATCCTCAGCCCTTGTGTATAGGTGCCCAAAGTATTAGAGTAGGATTAAAAAAAAAAAACCCCAAAAAACCTAAGTGGGTAGCTGTCTAAAAACCAATTGGAATCAAATGGCAGTTGGGTGCTTATATATCTTGGCATTCTTTAAACATCTTGGATAAACAGCTGTTAAGAGCAGAAAGCTTGATCACCATGGTCCTGAGTCAAGTAAAACAAGTGAGTCAAGTGAGTAAGAACATGAGACATATGCTTACCAAGGCCCATAACCACAAAGGCATTTAAGCACCAAACTTTAAGCTAATTAAAGCTCTCTGCCCCGTCCCCCCCGTCCCTAGAACACATGTAAAAATGCCATCAGTTTGTAACTATGTTATGCAGTGGATGTAAGGCACTTATTGTGTCTAGTTTGGGGCTCTTTTGTTTCATAGGCCTCTACTATAATTACTGTTGTTTTCTATAATAGTAGCATTTACAAGTTCCTACTGTGATTTGGGCCCTCCTTATCTGGCACTGTATAGAGACCTAATGAGAGACAGTTCCTGCTCTGATTATGTTTTAATATAGACAAGCAAAATGGAATGAGGAAAACAGTTTTCTTTCTCTGTAGATGGGGAATTAAATCGGAGTGAAATTTAAGAGGAAGAAAAAGGTGTCAAATTCAAAGGTTCAAAGGGTGTTAAATGTTCATTTCCCGTTGGAAGTCCGTGCCTTTGAAAAATTTCCCCTAAGTGACTTACTAAACATCACACGGGAAGTTAATGTCAGACTTGGGTTATGAGCTTGGATTTCCCGAGTCCCAGTTCAGTTTTAACAACATTCTCTGTCCACTTTACATCTATCCTTATATTTTGAACACTTCGCCCTCCATGAAGTAATCATTAATTCAAAGACATGTTTTCAATATAGTTGGTAAAAAGAGTTGTATACAGTCTTCCTATAAAAAATGAAAATTGATGGGCTAGTCATAGAAATTAAGATTTGTTAATTTTATTAAACAAAGGTATACCATTAAATATGTATTATGTAATTATGGGACTGCTTGCCTGGTGGAACAACCACAGAAGCCCAGTGGAAGGCGTCTTCTATCAAGATTAGGCCTAGTAACTTTTGAGTTAGGAAGTTGATTATCTTGTTTTAATTATGGAGGAGGTATTTACTGCCAATGTCTTCCAATAAGTATATTTTAAAAAAATTACAAGATCGTAAAGAAGTCAGTGATTCTTATGTGAAACAAAAATGAGGCATCTTAATTTTTGTCTTTCAGATTTCTGTGCTTTCTTGTGTTTTGTGCATTATTGCTGTGAGAGAACAGAATTGCATTTCTATTCCAGCTTATAATACATGTACCTCATGCTTTTCAGACCCACGAACTCTATTTTGTGAACAGAGATGCAATATCCTTGATGCTGTAAGACTGCTCTTTGTTTTCATTTACTCGCCCACTCTCCTTTGTCTGTCTCCTGCTGCATAGGTCCTCTATGCCAATGCCCTAAGTGACAACCAGTGGCAGTAATGAGGCTGCAGACTTCTTTAGAATTGAACCCTGTCAGTGCTGCCCATTAAGTTTGCAGCATGTGCACTGGCTCATTAATCCAAGCCACTATATGTTCTTCTCTGGGTTTTTCTCCCCCCTGCCCACCCCCCCACTTCTATAACATGGCATTTGTTCAAATAATGAATCCCTCTCTTACATGCTGTGGTACAGGAATGGGTTGCTAATTGCAGCCACTGTTATCAGCTTGGCTAGTAACACAGTAAAATTGGTCAGTTGGAGGGAGCCAAATGACCTACAGGTCAGTGTTAGATAGTATTGTTGATTATGTACATAAACACAGATATGTGACTCTGTTGAAACTGAATTCTTTCCATTCAGTTTTCATAGTTTCATTGTTGATAGTGTCGGAAGGGACCTAAGCAGATCATCAAGTCCGGCCCCCTACCATGGGCAGGAAAGGATGCTGGAGTCAAACGACCCCGGCTAGGTGATTGTCTAGCCTCCTTTTGAACACCCCCAGGGTAGGGGCGAGCACTACTTCCCTTGGAAGTTGGTTCCAGATCCTAGCCGCCCTGACTGTTTCATGCACCTTAAATGTGAAATGCTGGATTGCGTATGATTTGCAGGGAGTCCTCTCTAAAATCAGGAATTATTTATTGGGGCCGATTTAAATGCTCATGATGCACGCAACCACAGCGCAGCACTCGGGCAGTGAGAAGCAGAACCGGCAGTGTGGAAAGCTGCCCCCAGCTGGTCAGTCCATTGTGGTAGAAGGGGAGGGAAGGGCCATGGTGGGGCAGATCACCACTTCCCACAGTGAGGGAGGGGCCAGGAGCAGGCGCTGCCCAGGCAGGATGGGGGGAGGGCTGGAACTGTGGCTCATAGTGGGGGGGGCGGTGAGGTGGTTCCTGCCGCTGCTTGCACCCTGGGAGAATGGGTGTGTTGGGGGGAGGCATGTGCCCCCTGATCTGTGCAGGGTGGGGCAGGCTGCAGCCAGGACTGCATGGTGTTCTTCTTGGTAGGGGCTGGGCATGGAGCAGGCACCGGCAGTGCTGGGAGAATGATGCATCCACCACAAATTTTGTTGTATCTCAGCTTCCAGTGCTGCTGTTGCCAGCTGCCCAGTACAGCCCTGACTCTTCCTGGTGCATGGGTAGAGAAAGGGCATTGAGCTGGAGCAGCGCTGGGTGGCTGGCAGCGGCAGTGTTGGGAGCTGAGCAGCGATGAAATTTGGAGTGGATGCAGCATCCTCCCAGCGCCGCAAGTGCCTGCTCCAAGACCATCCCCCACAGAGAAGAGCCCTGTGCAGACCTGGCTGCAGCCTGCCCTGTCCCATGTACATCTGGGGGGCACCCCCCCATGTCCTCTTGGGTTGCAAGCAGCAGTGGGAGCTGCCTTTTTGCCCCACCTGCCCCCTCCCTCCCTTACCATGGTGGGGCATTGTTCTGCCCCCCTCCCCTTCCACCACACTGGACTTATCAGCTGGAGGCAGCTGTATTGGAAATTGGATTGGTATCAGCCAATATGCTTTCTTAAATATTGGATATTGGTATTGGCCCCCCAAATCTCTATCGGTACACCCCTGCTAAAAACAGTCTTCAGAGTTGTGAAACGGAAGAGAGGCATTACCAGGAATGGCTAAAAGACTAAATTGAAGAAGAAAAGATAGCTTGATTAGTAGAACATTATATAGATATAGATGTCAGTTGAACACAATGTTTTATTGATATATTTACAATTTTAAAGCAATTTGGAAGCCTACCAGTGCCTCAGTCACCATAATAAAATACATTCTAAATACCTATAAATGTTGATGTTTGAGTTTGAATTTTTTATCATGGAAAATCAGAGCTTCTCCTACCCCCTTCACTCACCAAGATGTGGGTCCAGCTGTGGCTGCCCCCCACCATCCCCCACTTTGTGGCACTGAGCAGCCTTGATATGGCAGTGCCCTGCCCATGCCATTGTCTTTCACTCTCCACCCACAGCTCCCCACCTCTGCTGGTGCCTCTCATCAAGGGCTATGGGGCCAGGAACCTGGGTCTGCAGCCCCCTGCCCACCCCAGTAGTGCCTAAGCCCCAGTCACCGCTTGTGGGAGGTAGCGGCTGCTATGGTTGAGCCAGAGCATGAAACCTGGCTCCCCTTCCCCCATGAGCAGCGTGGCTAGAGCGGAGCCTGCGGGAGGGGCGGGGATGGGCTGCCCTGCCCTGCCCTGCTGCAGGTCTCCTTGCCCTGCTGCCTTCCCCTTGGCCTCTGCAGTGCAGTGGGCAGGATCCGGCACACCAGGGCAGAGTGGGGCTGGGTGGGGAAAACTTGGTGCTATCACTGAGCCCTGTGCTGCCATGGTGAGGCACCCCCTGCCATACCAGCAGCTGCAAGGGGCACAACTCTACACTGCCATCCCTGCTGATGCCAAGCGGGAAGGGGGCGCTTTGCTATGGTGGCATGGGGCTCACAGCAGCAGCACTGAGTTTCCCCACCCTGTCTGCCCTGCCACACCCAGGTCTCACCTGCTCGCTTGTGGAAGCCCCAGGGGGAGGGCAGCATGGTGGGGAGACTTGAGCCTGGGGCGGGCAGCCTGCATTTCCCCTACCTCATGAACAAATCTGGGGAGCACGTGTCCCCCTGGCACCCCCCG
>NW_005841979.1:2338588-2365423 GCF_000455745.1 Alligator sinensis | reverse complement strand
CTGGAGTGCACACAGAGGCAGAGAGCCAGTCTGCCTGCTGCCCCCTAGATGAGCTGCCTGCAGCTTCATCCTGTTCCCTGCTAGGGCCCTGTGACCGCACATCGCAGCCCTAGGCCCTAAGGCCTAGGCACAGCCCACACTGGGAAGCAGCCTCAGCCTCAGCCCTGTCCAACTACCTCCCTCCCTCCCTTTCTCTCTCTCTCTCTCTCTCTCTCTCACTCACTATGGGAGCCTCAATCTCCTGCCCCCTTCCAGAATTACCTGCAGGGAGCTGGTCTCCAGGCTATCTGCTAGCCATGTGCATGTGTATGTCTGCACATGTACATGGTGCTGCCAGCCCCTTGCAGACTGCAACTCTGCCAGCCTGCAAGGGGAAACCTACCGCCTTCCATGTTTTTCTCCTTTAAAGGAGGAAATCCAGGAACTTCTCTTTTTAAAGGAGGAAATCTGGGTTTTACCACGTTTTTCCATGGCAAATGGAAAACCTGGATCCCTGCATATAACTAACAAAACTAATTAATAACCAAGTGAACTCTAAGCCATTAAGTTAGAAGAAAACATACTGATTAGAGCAGTTAGTTAACTTCACTGGCAGAGATATCTTCTTCCAGCAATCCATTTTTAGTACTTCTTTCCAGGGTAGTTCCTTGCCAAAGGGTTTCTACCAGTTCCCTTAAGAGATAATTTGACGGCAACTTTAAGGAAGTTTTCTAAGATATTCAGCATAATTATTCCCCCTCACTTTTATCTTAATGATCCTAGTTAAATCTCCCCCCTTCCTTTTTTTAACAGCATTCTTCTGATAGATGATTGGTTTACCTTCTGTCTAGTTACCTGTCTATATTGCCAAACATATGACACTCGAAGAGCTATACAGAGGTGTCTTGTGTAAAACCTGGGAGTTTAAAAAAACATAACTTTAAATATAAAAATAAAATATAGAATCTGATACACCCGCAAAGCAGAGAACAGGTTTGTACTGGTATGTAGAAAGAAGCAATGGTCTGAGCACAGAAATGAGAACAAAAGGCTCCAGAGTTTTGATTGGATATATAAGATCAATGTGTAAGCCGCTTCACTCTCAGTACAGAATGACATGGCTCCAAAATTTGCACCTGCCTACTGTAGGGCTGAATCTTATGCTGCACTTCTCATGCAGTCTTTGAAGTGAGAAAAGGAGGTGAAATAATTCAATAACACACTTAATAATTATGCCTAGTCTTTATATAGCATTTTTCGTGTATAGATCTTCAAGCTATTTACAAAGCAAGTTAATACAATGATCATAGTATTATAGATGGAGGAACTGAGATGGAGCATGGGAATGTGACTTGCCGAAGGTCAGTTGTAGAGTCAAGAATGGCAATGGGTCTCCTGAATCTGTTCAGTGCTCAGAATGAAATAATTAATTTCATACTTCTTGAATGTGACATTTGGCTTCGCCCACTTGTGGAAAACAAAAATGTTTGCTTGTTGGTTGCATTTGGGTGTATTTTTAGGAACTATCCATTTAGGAACTGTCATTTTGTTTTAATTTGAAGCTGCTGTTGGTGAAGAATTTTTTTTCCCTTGATGGGAATCTCTTGATGGCTGTTTGGTGCTTTTGGTTGCTTTTTTATTTCTATGATATACAGGGACAGTTATCCAATGTTCTAATGTGATGCTAATGTTTTCATTTCCAAGAAGAAGTTCATAAATCAGAAATAACGTGCACCGCAGTTATTTGTGCATTTTTATCATTCTCCTAAGAGTTTTCATTTTCCTATAGGGTTTAATAAGACCATATGTTATATTTGTTCATAATACCTGAAAAAGCATTAAAATGTAAATGAGAACAACTGGGTGCAGTACAGTAAAACTGATTGCAAACAGTTAATAAACCACATCTGTGCCATTTCTGCAAAAAGATCAAATTAATTTCCAGTAAATGCATACAACCTGGTTCTGTTGATTGACAGAATAAATGCAGAACCTCAGGGATAATATATACACATTAGAAATTTCTTCAGGATTTCACTACATCTACTTAAAAAAAAAAAAAGGACCTTGACATTATGTAACATGGAACATTCCCCCTCCAAGCCTTTGCTTAAGGATAAGGAAGGAAAAGCTTTGTGTGGGTTTAAAAACAAAGAATCTGTATCTGTAAGGCAATATTCTGGGTTTTTTTTACAGCATCAAAACAGAGATGACTGTGGATGCTACACAGCAGTACCTTCAAGGTGCAACAGCACAGCTTTGAATCTGACAAGCTGAAGCTTTGAATTGGATTCTGCTGACAACTTTGGTCCTGCAGACATTCCTCTTAAAGTGGTAAGCTGAAAAACAATGTTCTATTTAAAAATGTGTGTGTAAAATGTATTGCTGTTGAGACGAGAACACCGCTGAAATGTTAAGAGACTCCCAAATGGACTAGCAAAAATTGGTCGGCTAATAGAGGGTGTTTTTAACTATAGGTCAAGCATAAATATCTTAGAAATTTCAGGGATGGTTTAAAGTGGTCTCTTGAGATAATCGGCTTCCTGCTAGGGTTGATCCTTAGTGCAGGCTTCACTGTATACGTTATTTATCATCAGTGTTTCTGTGTTTCAAAGAATACTGAAAATTGAGCTTATTTTGTTGCTACGTGATGTGATGGAATGGCAAGTCAAGTCTCATTCAGACTCTTGCATTTTTTTAAGCTCCTAGGTTTTGTAATATGACCAAATGGGAGAAGTATGAAAGCTATTTAGGAATATTGATAACACTGAAATAAAATGTATTACCAAGTCCTACAACACTAATGAGCCTGAGTAAAACAATTATGGGATATTAAAAAAATAATAACTTTTTGGTTGGAATCATTGGGCACACTTCAATCACATCAGCAACTTTTTGTAAAAGTGCCAGAAAGTTCCCTTTTTAAAATTTCAATTGAGATTTTGCTGTAATTCTTGAATTGAAGAATCTTAGAAAAATATCATGAAACTAATGTTGAAACCATTAGACTCGGCATGTCTCAAAATGCTGTGTGTTCTAGCTAACTCCGAGATCTAGCAATTTTATATAAATGACCCCAAAGCACCATGTTCCATTGGTCTTTACAGTCTATGACTTCGTTTGTTTTGGGATGACTACGTTCTGGGATTTTTCTTTCAGTAATTTGCTCTTTAGATAAAAGAGAACTAACCTTATAAGACAGTTCTTCTGAAATAGCGGAAGCATGTTGAATGCACTGGGGGCAAAAGTTACTTTCAGCCTCCCTTCCCCCTGCCCTTTCCACCTTTTTTGCCTTCAAATCCCTGAGCCAGTCTGCAAAATCTCTCTATGCCTGTTCAATGTTGCATCGACTCCCAAGAGTCCTTAAAATAGCCATCCTGAAAGCCAAGCTTAATGGTGTGTAGCCAGTATGTCATTTCTCATGGTACATGTTTGGAGTGGTGGGTTAGGAGTGATGGTGCTGGGAAGAATGCTAACTTTAGTCCTGGAAATGACTGGTCGAATATTAACATGCCATTGTATTAGGTAGTTCATAACCAGGGATCCTGGTTTTCTCTGTTTAAAAATGATCTGATTTAAAAAAAAAAAAAACAATTGCAAATTCTCTGATTTAAAAAAAACTCAATTCATGTTTTTCCACGATTAAAATGAAACATCTCTCTCTATCTATCTATCTATCTATCTATATATATATGAGAGTTATATGTGTGTGTGTGTGTGTGTATGTGTATATATATATATATATATAGCGGTATCAGTTGAACACAATGTTTTATTGACATATTTACAATTTTAAAGCAATTTGGAAGCCTACCAGTTGTTATAAGCAGACAAGGTTCTTTGAAGGTAAATGTGAAATCTTTTATTAGATGAATTAAATAGTCAGAAAAATTGTTTTTTGCCAACTTTCAGGCACAAACACCCTTCTTCAGGTATAGGGGGAGTTTGCTTGTGCTTTTGTGTTCTCCTGAATGGAACAGAAGCCAATATGCAAAATGCAGATCTCTGAAAATGTAGATGTGTGGCAGTGAGGATCAGAGGCCATGGAAGATGATAAGGGTGAGACAAGTGGTGACGGGGTAGGAAGGAGAGGAATGTTGACCTCATCCTAGACTGTAGCTGGTAAAATGTAGAGAGATTACCTGGGGTTATCAGATGGCAAGCAGGTTATAATGTGCCATAAATCCAATGTCTATATTTAGTCCATGGTTTTTTGTATCCAGTAGATTTTATGAAATGAAGTTCATAGGTTTGTCTACAAAAAGTGGTTTGTAATTTCCATTTGAGGATTAGAATTGAGAGATTGGAGAGAGAGAGTGATTGTCTTGTGAAAAATGTGCCCCCACAGGTAATTGGGTATTTTTGACTTTGATAGATTTTTGGTGCACATTCATTCTGGTAAGCAGTTTTTGCTTAGTTTTTCCTACATATTTTCCATCAGAGCACTTAGTGCACTGGATGAGGTTGTATTACATTTCTGGAGGTGCAGGTGTAAGATCCAGGAATGGTCATGGTTCTGTTGTGGGGTGTAGTTATGGTGGGAGTGGTGGAGACATGTTGGCAGGCTTTACATTTCTTCTCCTGGCATGGTCTGGATCCATTCGGTATGCTTTGGGCCATAAGAAGTTTGCTTCTGGTGATGAGGTTGGTGAGCTTTGGTGCTTGTTTAAAAGTTAGGGTGGATGGTTTGAGAAAGAAATCTCTTTAAGAATTGGGTCGTTTTCTAGTATGGGTTGCAATTGTTTGAGGATTTTTTGTATAGGTTCCAGGGAGGGATGGTATGTCATAACTAATGGTGCACAATTTGTACACCCTCAATCATTATAATAAATAAATGCATATATTTTTTAGGTTTTTATTTTGTTTCTTTTATCATGGAAAATCAGAGCTCTCCCTACCCCCTCTGCCCAGGATGCAGATCCAACTGCAGCTGGCCCCCTTGCTGCTTTTGTGACACTGAGCAGCCCTGATATGTTGGTGCCATACCCCTGCCCATACTGTTGTGCCTTGCTCCCAAGCCACAGCCCC
This sequence comes from Alligator sinensis, assembly GCF_000455745.1. Classification (NCBI taxonomy): domain Eukaryota; kingdom Metazoa; phylum Chordata; order Crocodylia; family Alligatoridae; genus Alligator; species Alligator sinensis. The sequence goes on along the minus strand of NW_005841979.1, from coordinate 2,360,416 downwards.
CACCAGGCCTGCTGATGCCCCTCACTCTGAACCCACTTCCCTCCGCCCCCTAGGACACCAGTGTATGGGGAAGGAGAGGTGTGGCCATAGGTGACATGTGGAGGATGGGGCACAGGTGATGGCATAGCGGGGAAGGACAAGTGCCCCCTGAGATTTCTGCGCTCAGTGGGGTGCGGAGCACGGAGCTGCAACCAAGCTGGCCCAGCTCCAGGCAGGAGCTGCCTCTGCAGCCCAGCAGGCAGAATCCAGTGTGGGAGGGAGGACTGTGCTGCCATGGCCGACAAGGTGAGGCACGGTGACAGTGTAGAGTTGTGCCCCCCACTGCTGCTGGGCAGAGAAGGGGTACCTCATCTTGGCAGCCATGGTGGTGTGGCACTCCCTTCTACATATATTTTATAGCACTTATTGAAAAATGTCACTGTCATTTATTGTGTAGTTGATACTACATATTGAAAGCCACATATATTTTTTTTTTAATGAGCTTTACAGCTTTAGCTCAACTCCTTTTTTCTAAATATGTAAAATATGTAGTATGATATATTCATCCAGGGAATGGAATATATACTTGAGATCAAAGTCTCCAATGATTTTATTTTGGAAAAAGTATTTAAAAGAGAGTAAAAATGAAAATATAAATGACAGCAAGATATATATATAAAATTTATTAAAACATATATATACTATGTAGACTGTGTTCTCCACATGACTTTGTGGATGAATTTATTGTTCTGCATATTTTACGTACTTAGAGAAAAAGTTTAGCCTAAGCTATAACAATCACAAAAATATGTAATTTCCAGTTTGTAATATGGAACGCATAATAACTAACAGTGATAGTGAAATTTTCTTTCTTTGCGCTATGGAAACTTTAAGGAAAAACAAATAAATAATTTTTCCAGCATTTCATTCTTCAAGGGAAGAAGAAAACAAAAACACTGAAGATGGGTAACTCTACCAAGTCTAAAGGCCTTGTTATAAATTAATTTTAGGCAGCTCCTGGAGCTCTTAACTCCTGGATTGTCCACACATTAACACCTGAAATTAGTTTTAAGCACCCTTTAGGCAATTTGAAAAACCTGTCTTGGAATGGCATAATATCTTTAATCCATGTAACATATGTTCCATTAATGTGTGGCCACTCCCCACAGATGACCACCCCAAGGTGCAGTCCTCCAGCATCCCAGGATGCTGTGTCCCCTTCCGCACCCTCCTGTTCTGTGAGGGCAAGTTTTCCACCCACTGTACTGTACTGCCCAGGGGACAGTTGTGACACCAAGCCATCTCTCTCTTCCACCTCCTGGGGGTGTGACCTTCCCACCCCCAGGGGTGCAGCCATGTGCAAATAGTCTGCAGAGCATATGCCAGCTAGATGCATCTCAGGGCATGGATGGGTCTGGGAATGGCGTGCTGCAGAGGTGGAGGGTGGGAACAAGGTAGTGGGTTAGATTGGGTCCCTATGAGCTGGGGCTTCATTTATGGGGCTGGGGCAGTAGCTCCCCCAAAAGTGCCTTCCCTCACTGTTCCCACCTCCCAGCCACTCCTGGGAGCCTTGACCAGCACCCCCCATTCCCCTATCCTAAATTTCAATTGATTAAAACATGAAACATTCTTTAGTTTACTTTCTCTCTCTATATATTTTATCCTTCAGTGGCTGACTTCCATCATTTCACCTCCCTTTTCCCACCCCCATTTACTTTCCACTTTCATTTCATTACCCATCCCATCACTCCCATCCCATTAACTCTCTACCTCCCAGCTTCATGTTCTGTCCTCTCCCTCCCAACCCATCTCTCACCCTGGCACACTAGCCCTGTATTGGCAACTCACAGCCATAGCTCCCAGTCAGGTTCCTGCTTGCCAGCCCTCCAGTGGCAAGTCATAGCTAGGCAGGTCAGAGACAGATTTGAAGTCTTAATGTGCAACTACTCCAAATTTAAGCTAGCACTAACATCAGTCAACATTTGAGCAGTGCAGTGAGTAACAAGGCCCGTTAACTGCATTGCTTTTACTATTGTTTTTTTTTTTTACTGCAGTAGGGAGACTGAATTACATATCGTATATTTGATAGTAAACTAAAAAATTGCTGGGCTGGTGAGGGTATGTGAATGGTTTCTTTAAGTAGATGTAGTTAGGTAGGTGGGAAGGGTTCTAGGGTTTACTCTGATGCAAAGGAACAGCAGAGTTAGGGATGATAATTGTTTTCCTTATTCTAACGAACGCTCCTTGTCAGAACAGTCGCATCATGATTCTTTGTCACAGTGTTGTATTTACTGTATCTGGGTCAAGAACCTGTATATTATTCTGTCTCTCTCTTCCCATGAAAGTATGGGGAAAGTGTCCTGAAAATTAAATTAAAACTCAGGCTGTCAATGAGCTTGGATCCTGAAGATCTATGGGGAAATCAGGATTTCTCATAGATTTTGAAGGTTTGAGGTGAACAGGCATCTGCTTTTCAGGCTTTCTGTGAACTGACAGCAGAACTCACTGGGGAATTGTCTCTACTGCTAAGTGAAGTTACTATTGCCTCTCACTTAAGATTACCTATAGACAAAACTGCTTAACTTGAATGGGCTTGCCCTTCAAGAGAGTACAGACAGCTTAGCACAACTCATGGTTATTAATAATATTTTTGTATCATATTCAAATCTTTCTGTGCACCAAAAGTGTTAATTCAGCATAGCTACTCTCACTTAAGAGGAATTTCTTCCAGTGTAGATAAGTTACCTCTACAGTGAAGACATAACCACAAAGTTCTCTAAAACTGCTGTCCAAGGCTGCAACACTATCCCTCTCCCTCAAGGTAATATAATCAGCTGTTCTTGAACCCTCATACAGATTTCTGCTAGTTTTGGAGGAAATTATTCTTTGTAGAGCTCCTTTACTTGTGCTCTATTGCCCAACCACATATGAAACCTTTTCTGCGTGATGTGTGTGTGTGTTGTGGGGGACGGTATGTTGGACACCCAAGTACACAAGATTTGTATGGAGGGCCATCTGCAGGCTTAATTCAAACATGCTGCATAGTCTCTGCTCCTTTCTTTCATGGATTTGGGATTCTCTTGTATTCTTTTCCCTGTTATGTTGTCATCTTTCCCTCCATGTACCACAGAAGAGAATAGACTCCAATGTCATAGAAAGTTTTGAAGCAGAACTTCATTTATTGCGATTTCACTTTTACAACACAGTGTCTCATTTTGGGTGTCTCAGTGCTCCCTAGATGGAGGAGTGTGCTACAGCTGATACTATATATTTAATGCCATTAATTTCTGGATGACAGACTACTTTGTGTGTAATCTTTAGTCACTCATCCAGGACTGCACATTAGATAATCTTTGAATGTCCTGGCCAACTGATGAGACACGCACTCCATAGACAATTTCAAGGCAGTATCCCCCAGAAGATTAATCTACTCCAGTGCTAAAATTACTGGAGTAGCTTTAGTGTGCTGGAACAGGTGGCTACAGTTAACAATGTGCATCATGAAACCCTGGTTTTTGGCAGTATATTTGGCAGTATGATTATATCTAGGGATTTTGAGGCATGTTGTAATAAAAAATGACTGATGCTGGGTACAGTGAATCTCTGGGATTAATGTTTTGAATACAGTGAACACATGCATCACTTCCTAGGAGAGGTTGCATTTGCATGCATATGAATTTGTTGCAGATCTTTGAAGCAAACATACATATCTATAAGCAGTGCAGGTGGTAATGCCTATTATTAAGGTTCCTTGATAGTTCCCATTACAAGACCTTGCATTTGGTTGCTTAAAACTTTGCCAAACATTACTCTTTTGGGCTGAATTTTTCTGTGGTGGGTGTCCTTGTCCTAGAATAATATTAAGGAAAAATATGTTGTTTTTCCCATGTTAATTTTTTTAATGGTTTTACTGAGAAGCTGGAGCTCATCCATGCTTTAGTAGAGGGATTGTTCTGGTATGAAAAGTGTGCCATTTATCATTTCTGTGAATATTCATCTAAATTTTGCATAGATATGAGCTTCTAAAAATCAAATGCACAGACTCTTGGTAGTGTAGCTTGTTGGAATTTTTATTCCAGGGTAAATTCCAACATTTTGAAACTTGTGCTGTTCTCCCCTCCCTCCCCCCCCCCCATCAGAATGGAAACTAAACATTTTTTTTCCATGAATTTACATTTTTAATACATTATTTCAAGTCAGTTGTAGTATAATAAAATGAAATTTCTTTCAAAACAAAGTAATTTCAAAATGAAAAGCTCTTTCATAGACTCAAAAAAATTGAAACATTCCATTCTGATAAGGTCAAAAGCTTACGTTTTAACTCTTCTTTTAAAATTGAAATGTAGTTGAATTAAACTTTTACTGAGAACATGTCCTAAGTTTTGACTAAACAGAATTTTCAATGGGAACATTTTTGACCATCTCAGCTTGTCAGATTTCTTAGAGGTTTGGAAGATGATTCTTTGGAAGGTCCACCTGCACTGAGCATGCTTCATCCGTGTAGTGCGGATGCTTTAAGAGAACTCTCCCTGCACTTGTTTCTCTCAGTATCCAGGAATAAGGGTGGTGCTTGGCTCAGGAACTGGAAGCAGGGAATAATACTTTTGTCTTCTCTGTGGGCTAGTATTTGGGTAAGAGAAAAGATAAGGAGTAATGTGACTGGAGGATGGAGGGGTAAGGAGCTCTACCTATGAGCAGGGTGAAGGAGTGTGCTGAGGGTGCAGAAAGCAAGGTGGGGATGAGAAACTGCAGGCTGGTGGCAGGCAGGAAGCTGAAATGAGGCCAGGCTGGAGTCCATTTGGAATGTCTTCATTTTCAGGTTGCATTTGTTAGAAACTCAGGAAACTGTGAACAAACTTGGCAGTAAATGGGTATTAAAGGTTGCAAAGTCAAGCACTTAACAGCTAGGCAATGGGAAATTCACAATTGCCTGTGCTGTCTTAATTCTGTATCCTCCTGCACTGAGCCCTATGCATAGGTCTGATGTGTAGAGGTCATCATGAGAAACTGTCTAATTCAGAACGATCTTAATTAATATGCACAAAGGATGGGGGTTAATGGAGGGTGTATTGTGTGTAATATTCTTGATTTTTATTGTAAAAGATAAAAACAAATTCACTTGTGTAACTGTTATAACTCCCATCATGTGTCATCAGCAGGGTTTGAGCCAGGAGCTTTCAGTATTGTAGCAGAGGTCTGTCACTATGGTATGTAGTAACAAGAGAAGGCTCTTATGCCTAGGTGGACATAGTAGACTGCTGAAACAACATGCCAATGGTGGAGCATAGTCAAGGGAACCAGCACAGCATTTTTTCCTCAACATCAGGTTGGTGAGGAAAAGCCTTCCTACCCCATGTAAAGTCCTCCAAAGGATGGGATAGGCCTCTGGGACTCTCAGCCAAATGTGTCTAACTGCTTGTTACTACAGGTGTTGTAATAGCTCTGGTAACAACCAGGTATTCTCCCTGAAGAGCATCCAGGTGGTGGTGTGGCATGGACCCCAGCCAGCATCTGGCCACGCCACCCCTATGCTAGCTAATGCTGAGTGGTATCTGTGTGTGTGTGTCTCCAATTTCACTGGGACAAGACAAAGGCACACAGGACAAAGGCAGACCGGACAGTATCTGCTTAGGACTTTTTGGAACTAATCCTGTGCTGGTCAGCTGGTTAATGTCCCTCCATTCCTTCCTTGAAAAAAGGCTGTTTAAGAAGAGTTTAAAGTAATGAGAGAGGCTTTATTTTCTTGATGGGCTGATAAGCTGCCTGCTGGCTTGCTTGCTTCAAAGGCTGCAATCTATCAGTGTTCAAGAGAGGACAGAGAGAGATGCGAGAAATAACCTGGTTTGCAATGCATGGGATGCATGGGACTTGCGAGTACCTGTCAGTTTGCTGGAGGCAGCATGAAGAAGCAGGGAGAGGGAGATTGAAAATCTCAGCATCATCAACAGATGCATGCACTACATGCAAGCAACCCTCCTTCCATCCCTCTTTGCCTTAGAGTGCTAGCCAGGGGTCAGGGTCTGGCAATGCTCCTGCCACTTGAAGTGAGCCAGGAACAGTCTGGCTGCTTCCCCCTCCTCCTCCAGGCACACCCCAGCTGGGGACTGTGCAGGCTAGGGTTGGGGTCTAAGCCCCTCCCTAATCGGAGCATCCTGCCAGGGCCTGGCCCCCTCCTCCCCTCAGCTCAGCGCTGTGGAAGAGACGAAGGGCAGCTCTAGCGTCCCCCACTGAGCCACTGCAGGCATGTGCCTGCATTTTGATTCAAAAGTGAATGTCTATTCATTTGCAAATTGGTTCAAGCTCTGCAGGTTAGACTAACCTGAAAAGATTGAATCAATTCAGGCTCAGGCTTTTTGAATGTCTGTCCCTAGCCAGGGGGTTCTGGATAAAGAGTTCTTAAGTATGTGAAATAAGGAGTGATCTGTATGACTCTTCACTGACCTGCCATCCTGGCTCTTTCTTCCTTTCCTACATGCATAGTTCTTGAATGAATGTTCTGTTATTCATCAGGAACCTGAGTGGAAGACACAGAAGGAAGCCCCTAGGGAGTTTTAGTACAAAGCTGAATGAATTCCTAGGTAGATTCCTGCATTTATAACCCTGTACATCTCTCCCAAATTACAGAAAGTGTCTGTAATTCACACTTGCCTAAAACTTGACTGAAAATAATTTAGAGAAGGAATACCAAAAAATTATGCACTAAATAGAAAAGGGAACTTGGCTAGAATATAATTTTACATTTCAGATCTCATTAGTATTGAAAGACATGATATAGCTAGAAATCACTTCTCTAAATTAAATTGCAAATTAGGCTAATAATAAAATTTTGCATGGTAGTATGATAAGAACTAAAATATAATATTACAAAAGCAGCGGTAGGTTGAAGATCTATTATTTACATTTTGAATTTTAGTTTTCAGTAAAGGATTTAAAAGTCAAAATAATAGTTTTGTAGTGAATATACGCTAACTTTATTCAAGGGATACGTAAATAACCTTTTGGAAATTTAATCTTCTTGAACTATGCAGAGCTCTGTAATCATTACACCCTAGGCTATTTTTAATTAAGACTTATCAGCATTTTTCAACCAGATTAAAAAATGTAAAGCTCTGAGGCATGTGAATGAACAATACAGGGTAAATATGCTGCACCAGTGTTCCTCCCCTTCTTCAAACCCTGGAAGCCATCAAGTCAGAAAATAGTATTTAACTACATTTATTTTAGCTGGTCCTTTTGTTATTTAAAATTGGGAGTGTTTTGGGCTCTAATTATCTGTTGTTTCCAAGTGAAGTAGTCCATATTTCTACATAATTTGAGCACAAACTTATCATTATTCTCCTGCTTAGCTTCTAGTGTGTGTCTCTGGAAGCTGACCAAAATCAGAGGTGGGAGCAAGGTGGTATTTACTTCCAAGAGGGCTGAGGGAGAAAATTGCTCGGTTGTTAAGCATCAAGCGACATGCCCCTGCATTCCGTATAGAACCAAGACTTCACTGAAGTTAGTGGTCACCTTGCCAAATATGGACAATCAGCCTCACATTTCATGCAGTTAGTCTTTCTTGAGCTACCTGTTTATATTCAGGAATGATTCAGTCCTTCATCTTCTCAAGGTAGAAAAATAAGTGCTATGCAATGTACTGCATTATTTTAGGGTTTTGGTCAAGGGAAGATGGAAAAGAAAGGGAATCTTTTCAATGTGACTTACACTGAATATCTCATGACTACCACTTGGCTCTCTTCACCATAGTAACCGAGTGCCTCCATGACCAGACATTTCTTCCCTCGAACCGAACTGTCTTTCAGCATTCTACAACCACGTGGCTGCTGCTGTCTATCACAGAAGCAATGGTATAGTCTTTTTGGTTGTTCAGTATCTCAAAATCCTTCAGGATGAAGGGCATTATAAAAACATTAAATATTATGGGAACTGACTAACATGAGCAGAATTTTTTTAAATCTTAGGGAGAGACATTCAGTGCAGAAGTTAAGGCTTCCTCCAGTTACATGAGCACTGACGTGTGTTTGTAAGCACTTGAGGTTGAAGTCAGCAACCAAGTTGACCTACACACGGGGTGGATCCTGTCCTACTCAGCTATTAGCCAAAAGCCTGACTGTATCTGCTAATATCTCTAGTTACATGTTGACTAATAATAAATAATATATTTTCCTTCATTTTATTCTGGTGCAAAATAAAAACACACTGAACTAAAATCAATTGTAGTCCAGAAATCCATTTCAAGGTAGCATGTGATGTACACAAAGACACACAGTTAACTTTATCTTGACTCTGCTATTTGGGCGGGGAGTGTGTGTGTGTGTGGGGGGAAGTATTTGGACAGTTTCACAATAATAAATAAAGCTATTATAACTGAAATCAGTTTGGGGAACTGTGGTCCAGAAACAACACATCAGAATATAGATTCAGACATAGGTTTTATTCCTGGCTATTATATTGATTAGCTGTGTGACCTTGGGTAAGGTACTTCACCTTTCAGTAGACACGTTTTGTTTTAGGTTTTTTTCTTTCTCATGGCATTGATAACACTTGGTTCTATATGGACTTTTGCCTTCACATCTTCAAATATTATACAATGCAAGGTACCATTACCCCCATTTAGTGAACTGAAAAACTCAAGCAGAAGCCTAAAATATTAAAAAATAAATAAATACAAAAATAAATAAAAAGAAGACAACAACTTCATGCTTTTTGAGTGTTTTTATTTTAATTGGTCTTTGTTCACATCAGGTCCCACTAAGGTCAATATGAATAAGGACTTTGTAACTGAACTCTTAGAGTTTACTCTGGTGGGTTTGACTTTAATTTAATTATTTTGTATCTCAGTTTCCTTTTCTGCAAATGAAATGAAATAAATCATTTTCAATCAGGCTGATGCAATATAACTTGAATGACTGGTTCCTCCTGAGACTGCAGGCCACAATTTGTGACTGCCCGCAGAAGCCAGCGGCGGCTGGGGCGAGTGGCAACTGGTAACCGCCCGCAGAAGTCAACAGGAGGGCACATGCTTCCCTGTGCCTCCCCCCACCCACCCCCCCATTGTGTTGCCTATGCAATATAAGGCACAGCTGAGCCAAATAGCATATTAGGGACATCAGGTGGTGATCCTGATATGTGATGGTTTTGATTTCATGAGACACCAGTTCCTGAAAAAACATGCAAATATTTTTAATGCCACTACAAATCTAATCTATCACTAAACATGTATTCACATATATGTGTAGATGACTAAATAGGCGTTTGATAAACATTCTTTTGAACACAAATTGCTCTGGGCATAGCCATAATGTAAACATTTATATTTAAGATCATTATGGTCCATTTAATTCAGCTGAACATGCTAATTTTTCAAATTTTATTGAGAAAAACTGTAGTATGATTTTATTCTGTTTTATCATTTGTGAAGACAGATTAGGATTTAAGCAACTGTAAAACAAAGTCTGGATCTTTCAGGGATTCAGTTTATTAAGCCATGTTATAAGTAGGGTTAGTTATATTTTATACAATGATGCTGTTTTTCACCAGTCTTCATAAGCACACATGCACCCCCTTAGATTGGCAGTGCACCCCCTGCAAAAATCTTTTGTGGCAGTGCCTGCAGGTGGTCACCACTTACCACCCACCCCTTCACCACTGACATGGCTGGCGGTGTCTGCGGGCAGTCCGCAATCATTGCTGGCTGCCGTTGCCACTGTCAGCAGCATCTGAGGGTGGTTGCTGAGTGCCGGCCCATGCCTGCAGCCCCTCTCTCCCCCCTGCCACTGCCAGTGCCATGGCCACTTGCAGTAGCTCACTGCTGCCACGTCCATGCCACTGACAGCAGTGCCACTGCCAGCGGGAGCTTGCCATGGCCTCGCAGCCTCCGGGGTCACGTGGCATTCATGTATACATGCTTCGCATGTGCTGGCCAGAAAGTCAATATATAGGGCTGTGTGTACTCAGATTTATCTCAGTTCAGTACTTACATAGGCTTTGGGAGCAAGGGATGAAGGAAATGCAAACACTCGGGCATGGTGCCTACACAGATACCCCATGAACATTTGTGCTGATTTTGAAGTTGTCCCCATAATGGTGTGTATTATTGTAAAGTGTTGCCACAGAATAAATAATAATGAAAATAACTAATGAATGACTGTTTTATTTTGGCCTTGGTTCAATGCCTGCAGCTTGGTGTCTGCTGAGTAGACGTCTGTAGCGTTGTACTGTCTCCTAGATTGGACATCAGAGAAAACTTGGATTTCTGTGGAATAATGCATTTCTAACTTGTCTTCAGCAATAACATTGTAAAGAACGAATAGTGGTACAAAGTGTGAAATGTTTTGGCATTCCCTGTTTTTTTTTATTATGCATTATTTTAATGCAGTAAACTGAAATGGATTGGTTGACTCTGTGCTATAAAAAGGATATTGCTAGTTTGGCAGTACTGGAGTTGGCTGGGGTCAAAAGGTCATGGACTGAAACTATAGTTGCAAAATATGGGTATCTTTCCAGGTCAGGGTGTTAAGTGTTCACTTTCTAATAACCCAAAAGGCTTCTGTAGAAGAAAACAAGGGGTATGTTTTCAGCATGGTGTATAGAAATCAGTGGCAGTGGTAATTAGTGCTGGAGAGCACGTCAATGTAGCAACTTGCAATTAACGCTGCTACTGCTCCCTGCTGCCAAATTTGTATTGTTATGGGGAGCCCCACAGGCTGGATTACACGGCTCCGCAGGCTGGATCTGGCCCACGTGCTGTAGGTTGAGCGCCACTGGGTTATATTATTCAGATTTATATTTGTTCATTGGATTTCACATATCAGTATCAGAACTAAATCAGAACGTCCTAAACCTTAAATGTGGGAGGCTGCAGGTGAGAGAGTCCCTGTTTACTGTCCCTTTCAGCATTCACTCTCTGCCACTGTGACCCAAGCAAGATGGACTTATGGTCTGACCCAATAAATGGCTGTTTTTATGTTCTAATAGGATTAGGTTGGGCAGGGCGTGACTGCCAGCTACAGAGTGGTGCAAGCACTTGACATCAGAGGGCTACAACTGTTATCCCTTAGCCTGACCATGGACAGAAATACTCCCTGAATGCCACACATGGATTGTCCAAACACTTGACATGGCCTTATCCTTTATTCATTGCCCCACCTCCTCAAATGCTCCCTGGATCCACTCTGTGCCCCATTTTCGCACACATCACTCCCATGCTCTACCCCATCCTATCATGCCATTCCCCCTAATGCCCCAGTGTGCCATTCCCTACCCCTTACTGCCCCCATGAATACACTGCACACATCTGCATATGGCTGTATCTCTAGTATGGTCTTGTATAAAATGGATTCAGTAATCATTTCCATTAAGTGGAATATGCTTGGTGTTTGTTGCCTCTCCGACTTTGGACAGTGACACTCCTTGATAATAATACGCCATTTTTCTTATTGTTTTTGTAGATCTATTTAACCTGTAGACTTTTAACATTTCAGGCTTTGATTGCATCAGACCTCTCAAACTAATGTTTGAGGGTCTGTCTTTTAGATCTGGTTAATTTATCTCAGGGTGACCTGCTGGTATTTTAGTAGGTGGCACTGTTCTCTCTGAACATGAAAATTGCCAGTAGTACCCAAAGCCAGAATGAACAGGGTTTTTGCAGGGAATTGTGCAGGAAGCTGGAAGGTTCAGGAGTAGTAAGTTACTAGAAAAACTATGACTGTGATCCAAGATGCCTTTAAACTTATCAACAGCTGCTAGTCCAGTTCTTAGCTAATAGTAGCAGCTGACCTAGCACACTGGCTTTAGTGCAGTCATAGACTGAATGGCAATACCTCAACTGCCCTGCTCCATGGTGGACTCAATGGGCCCAGCATCATTGAGAGTGACAGATTGGTCTGATTCACAAAGTGCAGGTCCAGGACTGAGTTGCCTGAAAGTCTGGATATGTTTAGATGAAGCACATTTTCATTTTGGCCCATCTCCATTGTCTAAAAGTCTATTCTGCATATTTACAGAAAATTCCACCTGCTTATTCTTTGCAGTCTTTTAGATAGTGTCTGCTCAAGTAGGTTGCTTCTCCATCTCTGCTACTAGGGACTGTTTGTTGTCACTTCCAACTTGACTAGGGCAATCAAAGCATTTTTCAGCACCCCTACCTCTCTCAGACACTCATTGGGGAGGTGCTGCTGAAACCTGCTATACAACCACCTCTGAGGTGATTAACTGGAAGATTATCCTAGTTTGCCTAGACTCCAAAAAAAAGAAATGTCATCCTGTACAGCCCTTATGAAACCAGTTTTTAATTTTAACGTTACATGGATGGATTACTTCATGTCACACACATGCTCAAAAACAGCATCTTGATGACATTCAAGCAACAGTATTTCACTGTGCTATATTTCACATAATTTCAAGAGATTTAGTGGAATTTTTCATTGGAAAGAGAAATGGATTCCTTTTACACTTCAGTTATACTGTTGGGTTCTGCAAGAGGGTGCCCTGATTGGTGTGGACTCTGGTCCAAGTCTGTGAGAGACTAGAGATTATATTCAAAAGCTTTGTTTACTGTAGTTGCTTGCTTTTGATTGGAACAGCTGTGGTAAAGCTTATTAGTTTTCCTCATCCAATTTTGGAACAAAATTTACATTAGAAATGTGCATGGGGTTGGAAATGCTGATCCAAAATAGCCAGAAGGCACATGGATTGAAATCAGTAACAGCCACACTGGAATGCTGAATAGGGTCTCGTAGAGGGAGGTTCTGTCTGGCATCAGAGCTAGGCTCAGTGCAATTGAAAGCATTAGCACTCTAACTACAGGTCTAAGTTTGTCAGGCAGCTCTAAGTCTGGGCTTCTTATTAGTGGAGATCTGATGTATGGTAGTGGAGCAGAACCATGCTTCCTATTCGCCCTTGACATGGGACCCAATTTTGGGGCAGAGAAGCAGCAACAGCAACTTGAAGTTTAGCAATAGTGCATATGCAGAGTGGTTTTTACTGGTGATATGTGACAGAATAAATGGTGCCAAAGGACTGTTTCAGGCTTGGAAATCTGGCCCTATGTCTTTTTTTGTGCATAGGATGGTCCTTTATATCGTTAGGCATGCATAAGATTAGCATCAAATTGTGTGCTATAGATGAACATGTGCAATGGTGAATAAGCTGATACCCATGGCTGTGTCAGGAAGAGGGTCTAATGTATTGCAGCTTCCACATCTCATTGAAAGCTACATCCACTTCTCCATGGTCCCTCTCCACCCACTTCCCGAACACAAACACGCTCTTCTGTGACTTCAGCATCATCCCAAGCGTGTGTGCAGGAGAGCCCATTTTCACATAAATGAGGAAATGTCTTGATGAACTTGGCATGGTTTTTGAATATGTAATAAGCCATGGGTGTTTCATGTAATTTTGTTCACAAAGTTCTAGAAATAGAATGGTCCCATTTGTTGGGGCTTGAGGTAAGTGCACTGTCACTTTGTTTATACTTGCTGTGTTTTAGAATTGTTCACATTAGACAAAAAGAGGAAGGTATAACTCTTTGTTTTATTAATTTTACATTGAAACTATTTGCTCCTGCATGAGGCAATGTAAACATTCTCATTGATTTAATTGGTAAAAAGAATCGGTCCTAATTCCTGCACTTCCTTGGATGGCTGTCTTCACTACAGAATTAATGCCATCTAGTACAGAGGAAGTGTACAGAGTACAAGATTGGTGAGAAGCATTGAAACAGATCCTCAGTAGGTATCCAAGTCTCTCAGAATGGTTCTTTGGATTTTGTACCTTCTCCCAGTGGTGGCCTTGGCAGAATTCAGGTTCTCTCCTTATGCAGGTTTGATAGGACAGAACTGGAATAGTACTCTAAGACTAAGTACAGACTGTCAAAAAGCCTGATGCTGAAATGATTCGTCTTTGCAGGTTAGTCTAAGCTGCAGAGATTAAACTGAGAAACAACTGAATAGACATTCACTTTTGATTTAGGAAATGCAGCCACATACCTGCAGTAGCTCAGGCCAGAAGCTGGGGGGCTCAAGAGCATGGCTCTGTGGCATGTAGCCAGCATAGGCTGTGTTTGCTTCCTCTTGCTGCTGTCCCTGAGATCTCTGGGATTTGCAGTCCAGAATCACAGCAGCAGGACTCTGCAAGGTTGCCCATAACTTCCTCTTCCTGCTTTCTGGTGCCTTTGGGATTTATAGTCCACAGTCACACCCAGCAGTAAGTTTTAAGCAAGGTACGGCAGCTCTGTACTCAGGGGATGGGAAGTTTATCTCCCCTCCCTGGCCCCAGACCCAGCTGGGATTTGCCAGGGGGAGGGAGGAGCAGTCCTTGCCTCCAATCCCCCTCCCTACCCCCAACTCTTCTCTGCTGGAGCAGACAGCACAGCACATCGCAGGGCTGAAAAGCATGCTGGGGGACTCTGGAAGGGGTCTGGGAAAGAAGTTCCATAAACCGGTTTGACCCAAATCAGTTAAGTCTCTGATACTACATTCAGCTGGGTTTATTTTAAACCAGTTTTGGCCATTCTGAAACTGGTTTATGTATGCTGAGCTTCTGTTACAGGTTTAAACCAGTTTCTGATCACTTAAACCAGTTTATGTGTAACTTCTGTCCCTAGCTCCAATCTCCTTAATTGGGAGAAGTCACTAATTTAGGGAGCACAATCTGGCCCCAATTTAAGACCCACATGTAAAAATAGATGCATCTTTACATAGGAGCTGGGATGCCATAAAAACAGTACTAGATACCATAACAAAGTCTGTATTGATATGGCTGGCAACGGTAGAGCCTATCTGTAATTAAAATATCTTCAAGTTCTTAACAGAGCAGAGCATCTTATACTGTTACACTCCAGCAGCTCAAAATTCCATCTTTTCCTTGCAGACTGCAGTGCCCAAGTATGTGTTTTGATAATGCCAAAACTACAGGAATAATATCAAGTGTCACCAAACCACAGAATGGGAGGAGATTTATGATTTAAGACCTATGGGCTATAGCACATGTGGTCCTCTGTCAGTCTTTCCCACAGTGGAAAGTAGAGTTTAAATACTTGGCCAATTTGGGCCTGCAGGCTTTGAGGTCCTGGCACAGCTCAATTACATGCTCAGTCACAAATATAATGGATTTCAACTTTGCATAGTTACTTTTACCACCGTTTCCCCCTTACGGTTGTGCATCCCACAGCTGAGTTTATCTCTCACATACAAGTCTGAGTCATACAAGTTTCATCTGAAGTTAGTAATAATGTAGGCAGTTTCCCCTGCATTTCTTTTCTTCTCTGTGCAATCAGAGAAACAAATATATATTTCCTCCAATTGTGTTAGAGTGGAGAAAGGCTGATGATAACTGGAGCCCCTCAGAGATTCAAGTGACTTCTGTGAGAATTATACAACGTGATCCTACTGGCAACAGAACAGACTGCTACAAATAGGACCCTTTCTGTGACCAGTCTGAGGACCGTGGTTATGCTGTCTGATCGCTGCTCTTTTAAAAGAACTGTAAAAATTACATTTTAAACTGTCATTTTATGCAACATACTGGGTCTGTATACTGAGTTTCTTCAGGGGAAGGAATGTGGCCCACTGATAAGGAAATATCGTGAGCCAGCTAGGACACTATTCCTGTTCACAGCCTTGGTGGCTGATTATTAATGAAAAGGTTTAGAAGACCAAACTGACTAACCTCAGTTAGCTTGTTGCTAATGATGATTTAAAAACATGTTCAAACAGCAGCACAGACTTACATTACCTATCCTTGAATCTGATGGGGTGATTATACAGAAGGAGCAAGCCCAATGCAGCTGTCTAATATCTCAGTATTTATCTACTGCTCATTTCAAACAAATGAACTGTTAAAGTATTTCATGAAACATTGGAACCTTACATTTCTTCCATTTCCTCATCCTGTTTAAACAGAGGAATCTAAGAGTTTGGCCAAATCTGTCCAAATCTGATACTGTACATGCATACAAAACAATGGACTCGTCTGCAAGTATGGACATATCCTTAGATATTTTGCAAAGTACAATTAAGACTATTTAACCTAAGTATTCCAGAAGTATGAGAATGTTGTTCACAGCTTAGCATAAGAAAAGTCCATATATAGAATGAAATGTTAATGCACACGTACATATTAATCAAAATAAAGGATATGTAGCACAAGTGGACTGGCAGTCTTTGACAAGATCTTTATGTATGTGCCCGAGTTTCCAAATCTACAAAGTAGAACCAAAAGATGCTCTTCAAATGAATTCTTTTCTGTTTATGTTCTCCTGCACAGTAATATAGTATTGTTCTTTAATGAATGGTCCTGGATCTCTAGTAAAGTGCATCTTTGCCACTGTTAACATCATTATTTGTCACCCACTTCTTTCAATATGTTAACTATTCATTGTTCCTTGTGTCCATTTAGACTGTAATCTCTGAAGCAATGCTAGCCCCTTAATCTGATTGGCATTTAACCTGATTAGCACCTCTGTTATAAAAAATAATAAATAGTACTTTTTCCCTTGATTACAATAGCTAGTGCATTATTGGTAGTATAGAGGTAGGGTGAATTTGCAGGGTAGACTAACCAACATAGATACATATATAGCACAAGTTTAACTGTAAAAGCACTCCAAGAGAAATTTTAGTTTAATTCACATAGCTGGAGTAAAATAAAACATGAAGCTGCTTGGTAATTATTACTGATTTGAACTATGTAGTGACGGTGCTTAGTATTAAATGTTTATTTAGTGTTTTGCAATGGAGAAGAAATATCATTCTAAGCAAACTCTAAAATGACCATTGAGTTCGTATAGGAAGATGTCTAATCTGTATTTTATTAGGGAAGAAAAATAAAGGAGATTGTGGTTGATGTAATTCCCAGTTCGAAACATGCAGGTATAATGTGCTAATACTATTGCTTTTTATACACTTTGATTTCCTTGCCTGTGTCTCAGTGCAACAGCTAAATACAGTCTGCAGATGTGTTTTATCATTCTTGGATCAGCTTTCATTATAAAGGAGCACTCACACAGATTATAATATATTATGGCCTATGAAAATGCCAGCACTGACACTATGACTATAGTTCTGTCCCAAAGACATTTGGGACAACGTCAGTAAAGCCAACAGTATTTGAAGTCAATAAGGTTGTACACATCCAAGAATTTGACCCTTTTGTGTCTAGTTACAATAGTCCAAGAGTTTTCAGCAAGCCAGTGGAGTGTAACTTGCTTTTAGAAACATCATTCATCAGTTTCTTGTCTTGCACTGTCTGCCACAAGCATAACCTGGTCATTGAGGGTTGGGGACATGGTGCATGAGGGTGACAAGCCAGGAGTCTGTAAGCCGAGAGTCATAAACTGGGAGTCCAGAAGCTAAGGGCCGAGGTAGAGGATTCAGGCTGGGTAAGTGTTCAGGCAGGAGCTAGACAGAAAAAATGGGGTACCAACAATCATGGCACAGAACAAGAATCTGGAGCCCTGGGGCTACACAGAGGAGAACTTCTCTTATTGCAAGCCCATAACAGTGCAGTAGCTACTGTATATATGCAGCAGTCACACCCAAGAACTGTAGCAGGAGTCAGCTGACCTATTTGAATTAAAAAGGCCATGGGCCTAGAAGGAGTCAGCTGAAGGCACTCAGGCAGTCTGCAGCCAGTCCCATCCAAGTCATGAGAGCCAGCTGGGGCTTGTGTGAGAAGGGAATGGATTGATTCCTGACACTGTACATAGTGACAGTCCAAGAAAGCACATTTATCCCATGGTATGAGAGTTCATAATCAACCTGTAATAGTTTTAATTATCTTGTCCCTGTCATATAATAGGAATATTATTTGTGGCATTATGCCAAGCAGCAGCTTTTATGATTATCACATATCTCAGCTATTTTTCAGTGTTGTGTCATTTGCCATGAATGGTTTATCTGAATGAATAACTGAGCAGCTGTATTGATCCATCAAGAACATCTAGGACAAGATTATTAAGCAATTAAGTCCTGCTAGGTCTTGTTTTCTTTGGGCATTATTATGAGCAGCAGGTGTTTTGGAGGTATAAAGCTATAGTGATGACTTTTTTTTTTTTTTTTTTTTACACCAAAATCTAAAATCCACATATTTGGATAAATATCATATGATTGGCAAATCCTGTTGATTGTGCTTAAGGACCTTCATTGTTTTCCACAACCAGCTATACACAAGAGTGATTAACTAGAAACCCTCCAGACTGGATCCTGCAGTCCTTCCTCAGTCCTGTTGTTATCACTGCAGAATTTTCCTGAATAAAGATTGCAGGGCTGGGACTTTAAACTTAAGAAAAAAAGGAACTGAAGTCAAAGGGAGTTTTGTCATTGACTTCATTAGGAGTAGAATACAACCTTTTGCTAGTTGAATGATGGTGAAGCTGAATTCTTTATAATATGTAACAGAGCTATTAGTTACTTCTGCTGCCTTATGCAGATATGTATTAATGAATCTCCCTTTCTGCTTACTGTCCTTCAAAACCTTTCTGGAGAAAAGAACTTGAATAGAGTTGGCTATACCCAGTTTTTGCAGTATATTCCCCTTTCTGACATGCAAAGCGTTTGTTAACTTAAAAGTCTGACAGGTGATTTTAAAATCATTTTTCAAAGAGGTTGAAGTGAGGCAGTTGTAATGTGAATCTGAGTTAAAAGTCCATTATTCTAAAATACTCAAGGTTCAGACATCATTAGTTGCCCTAGACATAAAATGAACAATTTCTATCTTGAGATCTATATATATCATTCATTATTAAAGCTAATAATTGCTTTAATTATTCAAAGCATTCCCATGGATTGATTTGTCTGTGGCTTTGAGATTTGAATTGAGCTGTATTTTAAAATCATTTAGAGAAAAGTAATATAAAATTCCTCTCCTCATATTCTATTTAGTCTTGAAAACATTATTTTTCTCCTGACAAGAGTGTAGTAGTATCTTTTCTTAACTTGCTAATAACAAATCATATTCTAAGACATAAAATAAGATAGAATTAACATGAATGATTATGAAGAACATAACGATTCATGTTAATAGAAATATAGATTTTTCACATTTTACATTGAAGTATTGCATACTATTAAAAGATAGTTAATGAAAGATTGTATGACATTAAATTAGCTTTCACATTTACCACTTCCAAAAAATAACATTAAAATAACTTGACAGCCATAATAAATTTAGCATGGGGAAAAATAGGATTTTTTTAGATGCACGATTTTTCTTCACTTGCATATCCCAGGGTGCGTCTACATGCGACGTTAGCTGCCTAGTTAGCTCCACAGTAAACATCTCAGCATCTACATGTGGGGCCCTGTTAGGCCATAGTAAACTAATAATCTGCATTGTAGGATAGTATTTGTAAGTACTATCCTACTCTGGAGTTCTTTAGTGCGCAGCAATGCATGTGTAGATGCTGATGGGGTATCTGGGCATGAGGGTGCATCAGTGTGGGGGCTGCCTGCTAGCTATCTCCATACTGGAGCACCCTCATGCCCCAGCCAGCCTTTCCACAGCATGTTGAGCTGGGTCGGAGTAGCCCTATGCTGGCAAGCTGACCCCCCCGCCAGCCAGGGCCATTCCACTCTAATTCAACATGCTGTGGTCCCGAGAGCATGTTCATATGGCATGCCCAAGAACACTAAAATCAAGTTTATTACTGCACCTTTATTGCATGTGTACATGTGCCCCCTGTCAGCTATTCTATTACCAGACACCAGAACTCAATAATTTGTTTTCTTTTAACTAAAATACACTGCTTTTGTCCTATATCTAAATGCTGTAATGTTAATAAGTATCAAAGATATTAGGAATTGAGGTGAATAGAAATAATAATGACTGTTTTGTTTAATTTATTTATTTTATTGAGTATCCTACAAGAGCAGTATTTGCAGACTAAGAAATGGTAACCTGGTCTAGAAAGCTGATCTGGTGGGTGTGGGACTCCTCTGCCTATGTGGAGCATCACTGACTTTCCTAATGATTTTGTTCAGACATAAATTATCCACCATAGAAATCAAACTGCAGATTTATAGCCCAGAGCATAAATATATCAGTTCATTAAAGGTATTTTACTTTCCCACAGAAAAAATTCTGGGCTCCCTCCTACAACACTCACACAAGCAATGCCATTGACTTAAGTTAATTGCTTGATATATGGGCTAGGGACAGACATACCAAAAGCTGGAGCCTGAACTGATTAAACCTTTCCAGGTTAGTCTAAGCATGGTTTGCCCGGCTAGGCTCCAGCTGCCGCTGCTCTGTGCTGGGGCCAGTGGCTGAATAAGCCCCCTCCGGCCAGGAGGGAGCGGGCCCTAGCACAGAGCAGCAGCGGCTGGAGCCTGGCTCAGCAAACCATGCTCCAGTGCCAGCACCTGAATAAGCCCCTTCCTGCCAGGAGGAGGCTCGCCCCGAGCACAGAATGGCGGGGGCCGCGCCCCGCGGGGGGGCCCGCCCCCCCCCCCCCCCCGGCGGGGGGCCCAGCCACTGGTGAGTAGCTTTGATGGGTCATGGCTTCTTGGAGTGCGAGCCTCTTCCCACTGGGGCCTACACTGAAGCGCTGCAGGGGGCTTGCAGAGCTCTGACCCTCTTGGGACCCAGGTGTTGCTGCGTGCACCTGGCTGCAGCTTTGCCAGCCCTGCAAGGCAGCCCCTCACCAGGAAAGGGCTCACGCTCTACTGCAGTATGACAGGAGCTGCTGCCCTCAATAAGGGCCCTGCCACCTCCCACTGCAATGGAGGCACAGCTGGGCAGGGATGGGGTTATTCCTCCTCCCTCCAGTTTCTGGCAGAGTGGACAGCCGGGGGCCTATTCTGGGCAGTGAATGAGGGGGAAATGCCGGGCAGACCCGGCTCCGGTCCCTGCTGATGGCACAGGGAGAGGGGAATTAAACCCCACTCTGGCCAAACCTCCGCCCCTGCCTGCTCTTGCTCGGGCTAGGGAGCTGAGGGGCAGGGCCAGCTTGGTTGGGCTGGAGCAGAGATCCCCGCCCAGCCCAGAGAGCATGCAGGGATGCTGGGGGTCTCTGATTCAACTCAAAGCAGCAAAGGGTCTGGGACAGACGGTGCATAAACCAGTTTGAGTCAAATCAGTTAAGTCCGATATTGCATTCAACCAGGTTTATCTCAAACCAGTTTCAGTCATTTTGAAACTGGTTTATGTGCACTGAACATCTGTTCTGTTCCAAGTTTAAACCAGTTTCTGATCACTTAAACTGGTTTATGTGTAATGTCTGTCCCTGGCCATGAAGCTTTTCCCTTTAATTGCAAATAAACCAAAGCATTGCTTAGAACGGTGCTTGCTTGTGCTGCTATGGATGTGTTGTATACATAGATAATTTTATTGTTTGGCATTTCTCATAAGCTTCACAATAACTACAGTTATTTTATAGCTTTATTAAACAGGCTTGAAGAAGAAAGCAGCATAGTTCAATTTCCATAAACTTAGGTGACTAGGTAAAAGCTAGAAAACAAAATCATCTTGGAGACTCATGATCTGTTTTTATTAGAAATTATTACTTGTAAAAAGTGTGTTTGTTTTAAGAGGTGTTGTGGAGCTTGTATGGTGGGCATTCTGGGAGATATTGAATGAAGAACATGACAGAATTAAATCTCATGAAAATGGAATGTATCATATAAATAAGACAAGCAGAACAGTTTGTTTAAACCAGAGATTGGCAACTCCCAGTACATGTACCAATTAGTGGCACACGGAGACATTTTCCCTGGCACACCAGGAGGCGTGTGAGGAAATTGTTTAATTTTTTTATTTTTTTTAATTTGCTGCTCTGGGCTCTCCAGAGTAACCACAGCTGCCAGCACCGTGGCAGGCACCAGAGGCAGAGTCAGGAGAACACAGGCAGGG
>NW_005841979.1:2321729-2338578 GCF_000455745.1 Alligator sinensis | reverse complement strand
CCCTGCCCCCCCCCCCCCAGGCAGACTGCCACCGTATCCCACCTGGGTGGGGGCAGCAGCAGAGCGCCAGGACCAGGCGCTCAGGGCATGGTCTGGGCTACGCGGGGAGAAGCAGGCATGGGGGAGGCACTGCAGGCAGGCAAGCAGGGGCTAGGTGAGAAGCAGGGGCTGCCTCAGGGCTTCGCAGGCTTGGGTCACAGCTGGTGGGTGGATTGGTGGGGGCACCCAGCAACACCTGAGGTGGGGCCCAACTCAGCTCACGCACTTCGTAAGGAATGGGATGCAGCCACCCTACCCACAAGGGGACACCATCTAGCCGGGGCAGGACACTGAGTTCAGGAAGTTTCTGGCTCAGTCTTCTTGCATGCCAGGCACGGTGCAGGCAGAGCAGAGCCATGCCCTCTGCAAGGCCCCAACTGTGGGAGCCCCCCCAGATCCCAGAAACAGCCACCACAGCTGCCCTGGCCTGCCCAGTCCCTGGTCTTGCCCACCTGCAGCTCTCCTCCAGGGCCAGGGTAGGGGCAGGCACTGTGCAGGGCCATTGCACTGCAGGCTACCAGCCAACTCGGCCCTGAGTGCTGCCTCCAGAAGCTGTTCCCAGGGCCCTGGGGCTCCTGTAGCCAGGCCCTTGCACCGGGGGGTGGCTCAGTCCTGCTCAGGCTGTGCCCAGCATGCAGGGAGGTCAGGCCTGGAGCTGGGAGCCCCCTCAGTGTAGCATCCTGCCCTGGCCAGTTGGCATCCCCTCACAGGCAGGGCAGCTGCACCCCGTCCCCATGGAGATGTGCTGGCTGAGCTGGACCCCACGTCGTGTCACTGGTTGCCCCACCCACTTGCCATGGCCCAAGTCTGCAGAGCCCTGGGGCAGCCCCTTGCTTCCCGCCGGCCCCTGCTCTCCTCTGGTTGCTGCCTTCCCATGGGCCTGGCTGAGCTTGCCTGCCCACAGCGCCTCCCCCTGCACCTGCTTTTCCCCATGCTGCCTCTGCCTAGGTGGGACGGGGCATCCACCTCTGCTAGCCCCAGCTGCGCCCTTCCCTCTTAGCCATGGGCCCAGTCTCCGCCCACTCTGGGACCTTTGGGAAGGCCTGAGCACCTTGGCCTTGGTGGATGCTGTTGGGGTGTCACTGCCTTCCTCTGCCAGACACTGCCTTGGACCAGTGGGCCTGAGCTGCAGCTGGTAGTGGGGGGAGATGCTCGCTGTGAGGAACAACCCCTCTTTCTTCTTTTCCTTTCTCTCTCTCCTCTTTTTCTCTCCTTTCTCCTTTTCTTTTTTCTTTTTCTTTCTATTTTTTCTTTTATCTTTTCTTTTTCTGTTTTTCTCTCCTTTTTTCTACTTCTTTTTTCTCTCTCCTCTCCCCTTTTGTCTCTTCTTTCTTTCTCTTTTCTTTCGTTTTTCATTCTCTCCTCTTCTTTTTAATTTCCCTCCCCCCCCCTCTCTCTCTCTCTCTTTCTCTTCCTCTCTCTTGTCCTTTCTCTCTCATTGTAACATGCTTAACAAAAAAGAATACACAAGAACAAAGGTAGTGTATGAAGTTTTATTTATTGTCACCAGGCTTAAATTTTTTAGAAAACCTGGTATTTACCATTTTAAGAAGAAACATTTATTATTATTAACTATATTAATATGCAGTGCATCCTGCCATGTACCCCTCTCCACTCCAGTTTTGTTTTTCTGGCATGCTGGTACTCTGGTACCTTACAAAGTAGACATTGTAGTTTTTTCAGCACTCCGGCCAAAAACATTGCCTACCCCTGGGTTAAATCATATTAACATATTTTTCATATTAACATGAAACTCTAGTTTATTGTTCTTTGACTTGGACCTTAGCTGATTCAGGGACCTTTGTGGATAGCCAATATTGTATTGAAAACCATGGAATGTGTTGAGCAACATTAAATATAGGCAGTTTTATTAGCCTTGTGTATCATGTGTTTATGAACATTTCACTTTTTATATTATAGTAATATTTCACTTCTGTCTGAGAATCACAAGGAAAGATAGAAAAAAGTAGATTTATCCTTAAAGACCCTGTGGTGTATCTAAGTGTAGCTGGAATCCCACCTCTTATCTCATGGTCTGGTGACTTACTACAAGATCATGTTTTTTCTTGTTAATGATGCTGTTATTCATGAAAGTGCCAAGTTTGTGTACATGTTTTCAGGTGAGAGATCACTGAGCCAAGTGGAGTTAACATAAACATTTCATTAGCTGGGGAAAGGGAGCTGGAGAAAGTTACTGGAGAATATCTTTAATTTGTGATATATGACTTCATTACAGTAGGTTACAAGTCTATAAAGGGGTATAGGTTGTAGCTGCGGTGATCTAAGGACATAGGCAGACAAGGTTCTTTGGGCAAATCTGATATCTTTTATTAGACCAACTAAATAGTTGGACATTCTTTTTCTTAGCAAGCTTTTAGATTTAAAAACCCGTCATCAGGCTGAGGAAGCATCTGCAGTTGCTGTGTGAACACACACCAAATGCAGATGCTTCCTCAGCCTGACTACAGGTTTTTAAACCCAAAAGCTTGCTAAGAAAATTATTTTCCAACTATTCAGTTGGTCAAATAAAAGTCTGTAAAGGAACTCAAATATTATGGAGATGTGCATAGTATCAAACAAAATTGAGTTTTTGTAATATATAATTGTAAAACTTGTGGTTGGCTATTTTGCTATTCTTGTATTGCTATATTATGAAAGTGACCTTTACTGTTAAGAATTCTCTCATAAGCCAACTCAAGGGGGCTTTTAAATGTCATGTTTCTTTTCTTTCTTTTTAAAATCCTTGTAGTTTTTGCTAGTCTCTTGGCCTTTTATGTCTGATTTGTCAGGAGAGGCTTAGCGAAAATCAAAAAGATACACTTAGTTGGGGAGCGGGAATGAAAACGTATAGAATTGATCTCAGGGGTAATAAGAAGTTGCCATTTCATACTGTCACTTTTCAATTCAGGACTACATTGTAAATGAAACAAATGTTTCACAAAGTAAAAGACTCTATATAAGTTTCACCTGTTTTTTTAATGACAGAGCTGAGATTTTCTCTTTACTGCATTTCATTCCTATTAGTAGACCTAAGACAGTAGTGGACTGTTCTGTTTTGCCTTACAGGTAATCAACAGAATCATTAACTGATTTATAGTTGCAGGGCAAATTTCTATCCAGGGTCAAAAACCAAGGTTCTGTATGTGTATTTGATTGCAGAATTTGAGGTATAACAGAGAACAGGCTTAATTTTGTTGAAACTCATATTATTGCTGCTTCTATGCGAGCTGAAAAAACCTACCTTCGCTTTAAGAATGCAGGTTGAGTTTGCAGGACTGGCAGTTAGCAAAATAAACACCTTTCTAATTGTCTTTTTATTTGTATGAAGTACACTGATCTGGAAATCGCTGAAATGCATCAAAAACATGGTACTACAAAAGTAACACTGCTTAATGTAGAACTATACTTGGGACTTGAGTGGGTTTTGGAGCACATTTTAAAACACATCTTTGCTTATGCAATCAGGGTGGCATATAAAAATTTGTTTGGTAGCTTTTTAAATTTAAAAAATATAGATGGTAGGGTAAAAGTAGTAAAATAGTTACTAATGCAATGTGGTGTATTCACCACGAGTGAAAAAAATAATATGGATAACATGCATACTTGTTTTTCATATATTTTTAATTTAGTCTTTCAAAGGTTTTTAACTTCCTGTTTTACTTACCTGTTATACTAATATGCTCATCATCCTGTTTTTTTCATGAAAATAAAGGCCAAATTAATTTTTTTTTTTTTTTTTTTTTTTTATTCAGTCTTTCTGGGTAGAGGGTAAATCATCCCTTTTCCTTTCTGTCTTGTCTCCCAAAGGTCCATTGCAGTATCATTTGAGTTGGGTGCTTTGTGGAGGAATTAAATGGACACAAAATATAGTATTAAATAGGCTGTTTGCATCTTGCAGCATCTAGCATTGTTATATCCAAAGTTTATGCCACTAAAATCCAGTTAGGGATATTCTGATCCTAAAACCAGCCAAGGTAACAGACCAAAGACATAGCCAATTCTCTGTTACTGCTGGTAATCATGTTAATATGGCATACTAATGTAAGAAATTTATTATCAGATAAAATCTCTACATATTTGGAACCAAATTGCGTAAGGGTCCTAATGAACATCTGTCAGGATGTGGGCTTAAACCTGAGGTCTCATCTTGTCTGGTATGATTGCTCATCCTGGTCTGCCTCCTCCTCAGAAAAGCATTGTGGTGGACATAGGTGACCACAACCCTCCAGCTGGGACCCACCACATGCCTACACTCTGCCACTGGACTGGCCAGCCAAGGTCATCTGTCCCTCACCCCTCTCAATATAAACCCCTGACCTTTAAAATGAAGTGCCCAGGCAACAAGATTTAACACTGTATATAGGCTGCTGCACTCTTGGCTTGTGCTGCTACTGGTTTCCTGACAGACTCTGGATATCTGTCCAGGCTTGCCCACAGACCCTGAATTTGGCCTGCCCCTTTTGATACTTGACTTAATTCTGGTTTGATATCCCGGATACCTGGTTGGCCTAGCTTTTTGACTCCACACTTTGCCTAATGCTCTGAATCTCAGACTCAGTTATGTGGATGGATCTTCTGGCTTTCTGGCTTTCCTACACTCTGACTTGACACACTCCCCTCCGACCTTGGCTGTTTCACCTGACCCTGAGGTAACCCCCGGACCTGGCTGCCTATGAATCCCAGGGTTGACCTATTCATTCCGAGTACCGACTGTCCTGCTAGAATCTGGAGCCACAGTCTACAAATACTACTAAAGCAGCGGCACAAACCCCAAACAGTAGAGACCGTAGATGGCTCACCTCTGGCTTCAGGGCCCATGGAGTAAGAGACCATCACTCTAGAGATCAATCTCCTTGGGCACAGGGAGACCAGACACTTTGGGGCCATTCACTCCTTGATTTTGGGGTTTTCTTGGCTTGTGCTCTGAATCACTGAAATAACTATAACTTTGTCATTTTTTGGCAGATTTGGATTAAAACATCAGGGATGGTAGCCCCTTCTGAGGCCATGAGGCCTGCCAAGTTTCAAGGAGATAGGTGCAAGGGTTTCTGGGAAACTGCACCTCAAGGAGCTGACAAGCAAAACTCATAACGTGAATTTGTGTCTCTCTTAAGGCACAGTGGGGTGAACACTGCAGGTATGCTAGCCCCTCCTGAGGCCGTGAAGGCTGCCAGGTTTCAAGGAGATAGGTGCAGCAGTTTCTGGGAAACTTCACCTCAAACTGTTCAAAGCAAAGCTTGTGACGTGTGACTGTGTGTGTGTTAAGGCACAGCAGGATGAAAACAGGAAGGATGGTAGCCTGTAACAGGGGGCCTTCCTGGTGCTCAGGAAGAAACAGGTCACAAAAGACACAGAAAGGCTGCAGACAAAGGCTTATGTGCTGTTTCTGTGTCCCTCCCCCAGAGCACTGTGATTGGAAGGAGACTCAGGGAAAGATCAGTCGCTGGCCAGCTACAGATGTCAGTCGTTTCCCCACTGTTCCCCCTCCCTCTTCTCAGTTTCTGTTTCCCTGAAAGACTGCCTTCTGAATCTCTGAATCTTTTCCCAAATCTTTTCTGAATCGATTCGGAGTCTTTTTTGGTCTCCCAATTCAATTTGGATTCGGTGATTTGGCCTCCGAATCGGGCTGAATCTTATCCAAAATGAATTGGCAACTGAAGCTTTGCACATCCCTAACGCACATGAAAGCCTGCGGAGAACATCCATGTCCCTGATCTAGTGAAAAAATGTCACAAGGACCACTAAGGAAAGCCTGGATCAGAGCACCACGGAAGTGGGTGTTGGGTAGGGGAAGGGAAGAGTGATGTCAGGCTGTGGCCCTGAACCTGGGGCCTCAGCCTGCTTGGCACAGACATTCATCTTGGTCTACCACCTCCTCAGCAGAGCACTCAGGTAGACATAAGTAGCCACAACCCTACAGCTGGGGCTTGCCACATGCTCACTCCTTGCCACCAGAGTGGCCAACCAGGGTCAGCTGACCACCCACCCTTTCCAATATAAGTTTTTCACCTGGAAGAGAAAGTGTTCAGGCAGAGCCGTCCTTAGGGCTGTGCGGGGCCTGGGGAGTGGGGGAGGGGGAAAAGAGAGTGGTGAGCCACAGGAGCTGGCAGGGGGTTTGGCAGCCTCAGTGCCTGGCAGCCATAGCGAGACCTGTACAGCACTGTCCACTCTGACTTGGCATGCTTCCCTTAGACCTTGGCTGCTTCTCCTGACCCTGAGAACCCCCAGACCTGGTTACCTATGACCCAGTATGACACTACTTGCCCTGTGGCATATAGTCTTTATAAATATGACTACTTAATATAATGCTGATACTTATGGCAGGGGTCCTGTGTATCTGGATCTTAATATAATGCTGATACTTATGGCAGGGGGCCTGTGTATCTGTCTCTTTCACCTTTTAAATGTTCCTTCAACTGTTAATAAGGTATTTGTGAATTTGGAATTCAGTCAGCAGTGAACAGGAAGCTAAAGCTTCTGGAAAGAAGTGTGAGGGTTGAGGGGCATAGATCAGAATCCCTGCTACTGTTTGTGAAAACCCAATAAAGGAAAAAAAATACACCTGAAGGTGGTGGTATTTTTCTGTGGTGCCTTTAGCTCACACAGCCCAACCCCACTGTAGCTCCAGGATTCCAGAGCAACCCTGGGGATGTTGGAGTTACCCGATTCATAGATGTTAGGATTGGAAGGGACCTCAGTAGGTCATTGAGTCCAACCCCCTGAAGTCATCGAGTCCAACCTGCCCTGGGCAGGAAAGAGTGCTGGGGTCAGATGACCCCAGCTAGATGCTTGTCCAGTCTCCTCTTGAAGACCCCCAAGGTAGGGGAGAGCACCACCTGGAATTACCTTGTTAGGGATAGGAGAGTGAGTCCATCTTTCACAGTTGCCATTATGGATGCCAGTGACCTTTCAAAGGTCCTGCAGATTCATTATCTTTTGGGGAGTGAGTAAGGATCCAGGTTGAGATGACAGAGAAGTTAATTTCTTTATTTTCATTGCAGTACCATAGAAATCTAGAACACATGCATGACAAGGTGCAGAGAAATGGAGAGAGAAACACAAATCCCCCATGTCCCTTTTTGATTCCTCTGTTTGATATTTAAAAAAAAGTCTACTCAATCTTGTCTGATTTCTAACATTCAAACGCCCTTTTGAACTAGAATTGGAAACAGTTTCATTCATTCCTTATGGGCCTTTTGATTACAGAAAAAGCACAAGTCTGAAACCTGATATTTCTAGTATAGATCACCAAAAGGTCACCTGTCCAAAAATTTACAAGAAATTATATTGCTTTCTTCTGTAATAGCTTTATGTTGGGAGTGACACTTTCAGATTGGAGAAATTAGGTTCTCCAGGGTCACTGCTTCTGTTTAATGAATTTGGGCCAACAAATTTGAGGAAGATAAGTGAGCGTATGTGATTGATGTCAGCTACAATCAACCAAAGGGTGGAGGTCATCAATTGTGTGTTAAGTTCCCCATACAACTATGTAGAACATGTTTCTTAGTTTAAAAGTTGTCCTGTGAGTATAAATAATCCATCACTAATTGATATCCTCCTAAACATATGTTTTCATAAATGAAAAAAGGATGATATAAAAAGTTACTGGTTGTATATGTGAAGCTTGACTATAACGTAGTTATAGACCTTTGGAAAGATGCTACAATAAAATTTCTAAATTGGAAGGCAAGGAAAGTGGGAAATAATTAAGGTCAAATCATGCTCTCAGTTGCACTGTGAGCTCTCATTAACTTTAAAATAACTAGGATAATTTTTATGGCGTTGCACGGGTGTGATTTACACTAGAATTTGCTCTTCTGTTTTCCCTGTGTAAATAGCAGGAAGCTATTTCAAGTCTGCAGTTTGCCTCCTGGGGTCTCATAGTATGTGTTTGGTGCATCTTTTTAGTGATACTTGTCAATGTGCAATTTCTGAAACTTTAAAGTAATATTTTTTTCTGCTGCATTTCTACCTTTGACAGGTAATAGATACTGACATTCTGTGACTCAGGTGATGTAGATAAATCTGCACATGAGAATCTCTTATGTCTTGTATGCTCTATCTGTGCTAAGAACGTTAAAATCAATACATCCTTTCATTGATTGCTGGCAGGTGCATATTTCTGAGTTAGTGTGGGAGCCAAGAATAGTATTGGGTAGATTTAATTCAGTACTTTGCAAAAATGAGCAAAGATTCGAATGAAGTTAGGAAGAAATCATTGGAAATTTAGAGTTTGATTTCTGAAGCTCCTGTAACTTGACAGATAATTGATAACTTGGTACTGGAACTCTGTTTTACTGTAATTGGATGCAGGTGGATGGCTTTTTCTCCTGGAATGAAAAGAG
Source organism: Alligator sinensis (assembly GCF_000455745.1). Taxonomy (NCBI): domain Eukaryota; kingdom Metazoa; phylum Chordata; order Crocodylia; family Alligatoridae; genus Alligator; species Alligator sinensis. Next base: position 2,330,194 of record NW_005841979.1, on the reverse strand, counting down.
ATAGCAGTATACAAATTTTCCTGAAGGGTAGCAGATTTTGATCTAAAACATTTCACATTAATGAGAAAAAAAAGCTCGGTTCTATAAAACTGTGTTAGGAAAAATCCAATAATTTTAGCAAAAAGTTAGCCATTAAAATGATCATATAAATAGAGAATTAAGGTTAACTGCATTTACGAACTTGCATGTTGAAACTCTGGACTAAGGATAAAATAGGCAGGTTTTTTTTTCCAATTGTCTTGGTTACCTTAACCACTTAAGCTTCAACTGTATCCTTGCTTGCTCCGTAGGAGTTTTGGGAAATCAGATTTTTTGTTTTTATTTTCAGTTAATTATAAAAAAATTGCCTGGGGTCAAATGAAACATTTCACCCTAATTTGCTCCATTTAAAACACTTTATTAAAAACAAAGGAAATTTGGGTGCCTATACACATGCTTCAATGCATTCTAATTAAAACGTGTCAGAGCAGACTCCATTAACTGAGTCTGCTGGAGACTTCTAATTAGAATGCTTCAGCATGCCTCACCGTCATGTGTATTCAGTGTCTCACATTTCAAAATGGTGGTGGGGGCACTTTAAAATTTGTCGAATGAGCTTTAGTTAAAGCACCCCAGTGGCCATTTTGAAGCATGGGATACTGAATACACATGACCCTGTGGCATTTTAATTTGAGCGGCTGTCCAGGAGCTGCTCTAATTAAACCCCCTGCCTCCGCATGCTCCACCCTGGAGCATGTGTGTAGACACTTAAGGGGCTAGATTCCTAAGGGGATAAAGTGTAATATATAACCCTGAAGAGTAACTCAGTGATTGAGCTTCTACCCTTGATATGAAAGACCAAGATTCATAATCGCATTTCTTCCTGATTTGGAACAGGGATTTGAAATGATCTTCTACCCCCTTAACCATGGGGCCAGAAGGTATATTCTGAGGTAGATCTCAATTTCTCCTCTTGAAGTGGTTCTATTTTTAAAATTAAATTAAAAAAAAAAAACTTAAATACCCACTAGGACAAAGTGTGTGAGAATGGACTTGGTGATTTGGGTACTCCCCTTGGAGTGAGGAATGCTGCTGCACTGAATAATCAGGTAGAGAAAAGATTTGAACTGGAGTCTTCTATATCCCAAGTTAGTTCTGTAATGATTGGTTTGGCATTTTCCTCCATAGTTTTGCAAACAGCTGCTGGGACTCTTTATGAATCTATCCTGAGTAATTGAAATATTTTGCTTTGGAAATGCCATGAAAAACCTTTCAACATTTTTATTATTTTTAATGTTTTATGTTATCCAAAAGTATTTGCATTCAGGGACTTCCATTTGTAGGTGTGACCCAAACAAATGGATTGTGTGAGAATTTTAAAAAATCTGTTTCTTGTAAAGACCAGAGATCAGATTTGGTGGCATAAAGGGCCTGCATCATGGAGAAGAAAATTGGGGATAAAAATGCCAAAATGTCAAAAAATCTCTGGGATTTGTTTTAAGACCATTCAGTAATGTATTAGCTAATAACGCAATAAATGTTTATGAGGTTAATATAATGTTTTGTAACAATATAATGAATTAAGAGAAGGATTGGTGATTATCCAAGTATTTTAACCAATTTTCAGACCTCTTCATAGCTATATAAATAGAAATGTAGTGGACTTGTTATCTTTTTAGACATTGGTTATGAAACTGTAAAATGGAAAAAATAATTAAGTTGTCATCTAGTCAACTCACAGATGACTGGTTACTTATACTTTAGACTCTAAACTACAGTATTCCTAAGAAAGAGAAACTAGATTCCTTGGACATCTTTACATGTGCTCTGGGGCTGAGGGGGGAGCAATTTAATTAGAGCAGCTCTCAGGAGGAGGGATGTGTATTCAGCATCCCACACTTTAATTAAAGCTCATTGAACAAGCTTTAGTTAAAACACCCCTACCACCATTTTAAAGTTCCCCCTGCCGCCATTTTGAAGCATGGGGAGGCTGAATACAAGAAACGCCAAGGCTGCTGGAGCATGGTAATTAGTATGCTTCAGTAGACTCAATTGAGTCTGCTCCGACATGTTATAATTGCAATGTGTTGGAGCAGATGTCCCACAAATCTACAGGCACCCCTTGTGTTAAGGTGGGAGAATAAGCCTATGCTCATGTGGAAATTACCATTTATCCGACTTCCACATTATTGTGAGCATCTGTGCAGTCAAATAAAGTTGGAATTCTCTCTGTTCTACTTTTTTCTGTTTTTAAATATGAACTTTTTAAGAAGAGTCTATCTGTACCGTCAGTCTATCTTTCAATTTTGACAAAACTATCTTCAGGATGTGGTTCAAGGCATATTTGATGTCATCCCCAAAGACACAGTGTGTCATGTATCATTATGTATGACATAAGCTTGTTATAACTGGCATATCAGAGAGAGAACCTCTCAGGTTGTTGACAGACAAAACCTTCCCCACCCCCCAAAATAGCACTGGAAGAAGCAGCATGCTAATTCAACCTGGCTCCCCACTGTATGTCTAGATTGGGCTCTTCAGCAGGGCTTTTTGGTACTTTTATCTAGAGATGATTAAATCAGCTATTAGATAAGCACCAAAAAGCCCCTCTGAAGCACCTGATCTATACCTGATCTATATCTGTTGGGCAAGCCAAATCAAACTAACATGATACCTCTTCTAGGAATGCACTGTGTTTGGTTCAGGGGCATAGCGAGCTGAAAATGCTGTTTTGTTTTGTTTTTTTCACAACTGTAAGCAGCCACAATTGCTAAATAAGTCTCCTCTTGTCATGGAAGAACTACCTAGGCTTCAGCCACACAGTTTTGGGTCAGACATAGTATGATATTTACTATTTTATAAATTACTGTAGCTTTGAACACACACCTTTAGTTGTTGGTCATTTGTACTCCCTGGGTGCATCTACACATGTACTTTACTAAGGAACTGACTAATTAGCTCTGCAGTAAAGTGTCACCATTTACATGTGCTCCTGTATTAGGGTGCAGCAAATTAATTAACTCTGCTATAGGATAGTACTGTCTGGGACAAGTACTGTCCTGCAGCCCAGTGGTTAACGTGCACTGAAATGCACATGTAGATGGTGACTGGGTCTGGCTGGGGCATGATGGAGCTACAGTGTGGGGGGCTAGTCCCACACTGTAGCACCCTTGTGCCCCAGCCAGCCCCTCTGCAGCACACTGAGCTGGGGTGGAGCAGGCCTGGGATGGCAGGCTAACCCCCTGAACCCTTCTGTCAGTTGGGGCTGCTCTGCCCCTGTTCAACAACCTACAGTCCCAGGTGCGCATGTAAACACTGCACCCAGGAACAATAAACTCTGGCACAAACTGTTCCAGTGTTTATTGCTATGTGCTAATTGCACATATAGATGCACCCCTTTTCATATAATAAAAAGTGACTGCCCAGAAGGTTAAGATTGTCTTTTTCTCCACTGAAAGGTACTGTACAGATTGGGGAAAATTCAAGTTTCTCTTCTATGTGCTACCCTCACCTCTAACCTGGAAGAGCATGACAGAGATAGTAATTTAATTTCACTTCAGTTCTTTGCCAAGGATACAGATTAATGCCACTTTCAGTAATGGTTTTAGTGCCACAAGGCTTTATTGGAAATTGGATGGAGAGCACCATTTTCAGTTAGGTAGTTCATCAAAAATATGGCAGTTGGTAAAACATTTGAAATGCTGCTTGCCTGTTGTGGATTTGAACCTATAAGCAAAATGTTGCATGCATTGTATAAATGAATTCTAAATTATGTTTAATGTGGAAAAAAATGTAACAATTCCAAAATAGAATTAATTTATCTATAGCCTTCATAAAGATCATAATATACATTTTTTTCATATGAACTGAAACTGTATCTTTGCCAACACTAAAATAGTGATACCTACATTTTAATGGTTAAGTGGCATCTAGAATGTGTATGGAAGGAATAAAACTCATTGTTCATCAGTGCACAATAGGTATTGGTTTAGCACGGAACCATTAGGTTCAAAGCTTAAAAGGACACAGGGGCTAGGGACAGACATTAAAAAAGCCCAAGCCTGAATTGATTCAGTCTTTGCAGGTTAGTCTAACCTGCAGAGCTTGAACTGATTTGCAAGTGGAAAGACATTCACTTTTGATTCAGGAAATGCAGGCACATGCCTGCAGTGACTCAGGCTAGAAGTTGGATGGCACTAGAGTGAGCCCTCCCTTCCACAGTGCTGAGCTGAGGGGGGGCTGTGACCAGGCCCTGGGAGGACACTATGATTAGGGTGAGGTTTAGGCCCCGATCCTGGCTTACACAGTCCCCAGCTTGGAAGGGGAGGGGGAGGGGGAAGCAGCCCTTGCCAGGTTTTCCCAGCTCACTGCTCAATGAGTGGGAGTATTGCCAGCCCCTGGTCCCTGGCCCCGGCTAGCGGTCTGAGGCAGGGGGATGAGGGGAGGGAGGACTGCTTGTGCACAGTGCATGCATTTGTTGATGATATTGAGCTTTTCAGTCTCCTCCCTGCTTCTTCATACTGTCTGCAGCAAACTGACAGGCACTCACGGGTCCCATGCATCACAAACCAGGTTATTTCTCACACCTCTCTCTGTCCTCTCTTGAACACTGACAGATTGCAGTCTTTGAAGCAAGCAAGTCAGCAGGGAGCTTATCAGCCCATCAAGAAAAAAAGCCTCTCTCATTAGTTTAAACTCTTCTTAAACAGCCTTTTTTCAAAGAAGGAATGGAGGGACATTACCAGCTGACCTGCTGATTAGTTCCAAATGCCCTAAGCGGATACTGTCTGATCTGCCATTGTCCTATGTGCCTTTGTCCTGTCCTAGTGAAATTGGAGACACACACACAGACACTGCTCAGCTGGCTGGGGTCTCTGCCTCTGGGGTCTGTGCTGTGGGAGAAGGGGATCCCTGCTTGAGCAGTGAGTGAGGGGTGGTTTGGGCAGGGGGAATCCAGGCAGACGGTGTTGTCTCCCCACTGCAGTCCTCCACCCCCTTCTCAGCCAGTTAGAACTCTGGTAAGGGAGGAAAGGGGTGGGGCCTGCCCTGCTCTCTGGGGCAGACAGCCCAGCCCAGGGCTGAAAAGCATGCTGGGATGCTGGGGGACTCTGATTTAACTTAAACCAGGAAGGTGTCTGGGACAGAAGTTCTATAAACTGTTTTGATGCAAATTGTCACAACCCAGTGATTTTGGTGCCTCGGCATGATGGAATTTTCTTGCCACATGAGAGCCTCTTGCACAGTGAGGGTTTTTGCTGCACAGAAGGACCTCGGTGCAAGAGAGTTCCCGCCAATTTTGCAGGGTGCATTTCTTCTTTGCAGCACAGAAATGCACGGTGCAAAGAGTTCCCGCTATTCGAATACAAATTTGTGTCCAGCTATTGGCTAGTTCTAAATTATTCCCACGTAGCAGCTAGTAATTGGCTAGCTAGCCGTTTAAAATTTTGTGCGACTTCCGCCCAAGTCAAAGAACTTTGAGCACGCTGCAGAGTGTCTCTAAAGAGATCTGACTTGCAGCTAGCTGATCGATAGACTGATCACCTATTGATCCTTCTACCCGTTGCCGAGCGCAATCCCAGACGTACCCTTTTCCCGCCGGCTTGATTTGCGGACGGATTAACTGGCTTGGGCCTCACCAGCTGGAACAACTCACATAGTTGTTCAGACGACCGGACCATCTGCGTCGCAACTACAAGCGGCGTAAGTAAACGTTTTTACAAGCATTAAACCTTGTCTGCCTCTCCATTCACCAGCCCGCCCTGATGAATGAGCAATTTCTAAATCACCTCGAGTCGGCTCTGGCCGTCCAAGACACAAATCAGTTAAGTCTGATACTGCATTCAACCAGGTTAATCTTAAACCAGTTTTGGCCATTTTGAAATTGGTTTATGTGCACTGAACTTATGTTTTCTTACAGGTTCAGACCAGCTTCTAATCACTTAAACTGGTTTATGTGTAACTTCTGTCCCTAGCCAGGGTTCATTCTCTGGGTACAATTCACTCCAGTCCCTACCATACAAGGCTTTTGCAGCAATTGCCCACTGCTGAAGCACCAAAAGTGATTTACAGGCTTTTACAGGCTGTCAGTACAAGAATGGTTTTTACCCACTGAGTGCAAGTAGTGCAGTTTCAGCAGACCACTCTTTACACCAGGGGTGGGCAAAGTCTGGCAGTGGACTCTGTTTCCTAGCCACCCCTGGTCCTGAGCTGGGGCAGAGCTGCAATCCACAGCCTGCATGCCCCTGCCCAGAGCGTGCAGACTGCAGATCATGGCTCTGCCCTGGCGCCAACCAAGCTGTCCCTGCTGCAAGATCTCAGTAGCTCTGGAGCAGCCGCCTGCCCTGCCCTGCCCTGCCATGCACCCTGCTAGTGTGGCTGGGGCCGGTCTCCATGGCAACCCCAGCCATGCACTATCACAGTGCAGTTGCGACCGGAGTCTCCATGGAGACCAGCCCCAGTTATGAGGACAGGGGCTGCTGGGAAATGGAATCCAGCTGCCAGTTGGAGCTGCCATTTTGCCCACCCCTGCCTTATACCTTATTGTGCATGCAGGGATTGGACACAGTCTAACGCTAAGAAAGGAATTTGCTTCTCAAATTTTTCCTCTTTCCTTCCCTACTAATGTTGACCTTCAGTCATGAGGAAGGCCTGTAATAATACTACACTGCAGGAAGGATCATGTTTACACTGTTTTTTCCTAACAAGGTTAATTCCCAGCTGTTCAGCTTTTTAAAATCACATCTGATACGTAACACTATTCTAGAGTTCGCTATCCATTTTTATTTTCTTTACTCTGAAGTAGGTTTGTATAGTGGAGCGAAAGCTAGTGTAAACTGCTAATTTGCCAGCCTTTTAGTTAGTCAAGATCTGCTATAAATAGCATTTTACAGGCAATTTTTGTGAAAGCCTTTCACTTGCATTTGCTATCTTCATTCTTTATTGTATCTTCCTTTATTGCCGTCAGAGCAGCTAGTTAATTTCTTCAGCAGTAGAACACCAAGGTTTTACAAATTAAAGAAATATTGGTTAAAAGCATCCTGTGGTTTGCTTTCAAATTATGTGGGGATTTTTCATAAGCCTGTTGATTACATTGATATTCTGGCAGCACAGTACAATTAAAATTGAACATATGAATTGTATATGAAGGAGACCTGAGCCTGCATCCTTTTATGGGAGTTAGATACTGGTTTTATTAACAGTGTATATAATTTTGACAGCCCCTCTAATCATGATTTGTAAGATCAGCAGTATAACTAGTTTTGCTTGAGATAAACATTGGCATTCAGATTGACATTAAGGGTTATTAGAATCCAACATTTTGAGTACTGTCTGTGCATATTGTTTACATTTGATGTATGAAGTGCATACCAAGAGGGTGTAAAAGCAGTTCTCAAATCATAGTTATTCTTTATTTATGGTTGCACCTGATTAGTCAAACCACCAACTCAGCATCTGTCTTTGCATTCAGTTCTGCCTTGGCTCAGCGCTTAGTTCAGGAAGAGAAATTGCTTGAATTTTCAGGTGTACGTGCATATGCTTAAAATGAGAACATTTCCAATGTCAGACCAGAATGGGTTGGAAATGGTATTTTATTTAAATCTTACAAAGATGGATGCAGAAAGCTGAGTTAATGTAAGGTTATGGCTGAGAATTTAAATGCAAAAAAAAATGAGGAAATTCAAACAGATGGTTACCAAAGCAACTGTGATTCTCCCCACTTGTGCTTCAGTAGTGTCTCGTATACCTCTGTGTTATTAAGCTGTAATGCCATAACATATATGTGCTGTCTAGCTGGGTTACTGTGGGAACCATTGCATTGAATGTCCTGATTTGTGGATTTAACTGCTCAGTTGTAAAGGTCCATTAATGATGATATTTTAAAATGCAATTCATTTTTCTTAGAGAAATCAAAACCAAGGGAACAGAGAAACTGAAAATGAATAAATCAAAAGGAAGAGATAAAAGAGACTAAAACAACCCCAAAGAAAACAAGGAGATTCAGTGCCCCAACAGCTAGAAGGGATACTGCAGAGCAGAGTAGGGGGAACCTCTTTCATCTAGTAGTAGAGTGACAAATCCCTGCTACCTTTCCCAGGAGCAAAGAGAAAGTGGAAAGATTAGATTAAAAAAGAGAGCATGATTACAGTAAGTGGCAATGCTGAGAGAAAACTAAAGCTTGTTGGGAGAGTAACATCATTTTGCCACTGCTCCCCTGTTTGCTTAAGGCAGTATGTTTAGGGATTAGAATAGTAGGGGTACTGGGTATCCCACACTTAGGGTAGTGGGAGGAACAGTGCTGTCTCTGATTTAGATAAGGAGCACTTTCCCACAGCTTCTCCTCCCATCCAGCTGGTGCAGTGAGAGCTCCCCCTCCTGTTTTAATCTGCTTTGGCCACTGGCTGCATCATATCATGAATGTTCATTAATATTTCAAATTCAGGGAAGAAGAAGAAGAGGAGAGATTTCAAGTTCCATCAGGGCATTCC
>NW_005841979.1:2317064-2321711 GCF_000455745.1 Alligator sinensis | reverse complement strand
ATTCCTGATAAGAACACTTCACAGCAGAAGGAAGGTCCTTTATTCAGGGAAGAGAATGACACTGTCATGTTGTCGCGCCTTGTGCTTTCTGACACTTTGGTCCTTGTAACAGAATCTTAATAGAGTGCTTTCATAGACATCAGGGCTGGAAGGGACCTCGGAAGATCATCGAGTCCAGCCCCCTGCCCAAAGGGCAGGAAGTCAGCTGGGGTCACAGGATCTCAGCTGGGGTCATAGGATCAAGTGATTGCAAGGCTGGGATCAAGTGATTGCAAGGCTGGGATTGAAATTCAGAAAAGCAGTTTTTTACTGGTTTTGTATACAAATATGCAGCCACCACGACTGAAGGAAACTTCATTCTAGACTTGTACCAATCACCATGGTAACATATTCTCTGCATGCAATGGGAATTATTCTTTAATTGTAGATATGTAGAGGGGCTTTTTTTCCCAATAGGGTTTTTGTGGTTGTGATGTGTGATAGAGTTTTGAATGGAGATCTCTTGCTTCCTTTGGACAAAAGATTTCCTTTGAATGCAGTAGACAATCTCAAGGGCTGGGAACCACTTGACTTGTTCCAGGATTTAAATGCTATTTAATTAGAAGGGAGAAGGATTCTTTTTTGAATCTAATGATTTAACTGTCTTGGCAATCACTATGACAAAAATGAATTGCAGTCACTAAAAGCATGCACAAAGTGTTTATCTTATACAATTCAGATTTTCTGTCATTACTCTCATACGGGAGTGAGTTTTGCATTTCATTTCTGTTTCAGAGGCTATGTAATAGTTAAGCACAGTTGTAGGGAAGTGCAAAGAAACCAGAAATGGAGCAAACTGTTTTTGTTGTTATTGTTATAATCCTGGCTATACAGGTCACAGAGCTATTTACTTTGAGTCACCTGATGTGTGGACACCCCTGAGATCTTCACCGTATGTTGCCTGGTTTCTACCTCTCCAATTTTTGGAAGGAGATCTGCCCCATTCTTTCTTAAAAGCTTTTGGGGAATTAGTTGGATGGATTCCTGGTCTTGACACTGCTTCCCACTAACTTAAGTTTTGCAAGCATGGGTTTGAAATTCTCCCTTCTCTAGTCCCAGATTACCCTGGCATTTTCCAAAGTATATGCAGTCTAAAGGTGATGCCAGATTCACTTCTAGAAAACCTTTTTAGAGGGTTGAGGCTCAGTAGATTTAACAGGTAGGCAAAGGATGCTCTGAGATTTCTTCCTTCCCCCATCCCCTTGTGAAGACAGAAAGGCCACACTGCTCATTTTGAAGCACCAGGAGAAAGGAACAGGACAAATAATTTTCCTTCCCTAAGCACATTAGGCCCAGTGCTGTGGGAGTTATTGGTCAGAATGCTGCATCCTGCACAGAGGAATTAATAAAAAGTTGAGATATCAAAGGCTCTTGTGAGGGAAGAGATGCTGTGGGGAAATGAGAAGAATAATTGTTGTTGTAGCTTGGCACTTTTTTTTTTGGTGGCAAAATCCTAGTAATGGCCACAATGATTCTGTAACTGAAAGACCACAATTAAGTAACATTGTAATGTCTTTGCAAGTGGGGCACTTCCTTTTGTTGATATACATTAGTTGTTAAATATCCAACATTTACCACATGGTAGTGTATCTAATATTTGAATATTTGTCTATACATATAACACTTCTGTAGTAATATGTCAAAGGCAACATGGAGTAATGGTCTGAGTACAGGTGTGTTATTTGAGAACCGGTATTCTGGCATTGAATCCCCACGTACTTATTTTGCCCTTTTTATATAATGACTACCAAATTGCCCATCATGAATGATGGGAGGGGAGGTGGGGGCAGGATGGAGCACCACCACCCAGTGCCCTGCAGTGCTGCAGTCTCCAGCTCTGTGCACCCCCGCCACCCCTGTATCCCCACCATCCCCCGCATCCCCTCGATCCCCTGCCATTCCACCCTGCACCACCACAAGCTCCCAGGAACAGAGAGGGGAAGGGAGCTTGCACACGACGGTGGCTAGCGACACCCAGTGGCATGGAACATGCCTCCGCTCCCCCTCTCCTCCCTCTCTCCCTGCCACCTCCCTTTCTCTGCCACCTGTTGTCAGGGCTGGGCACAAGTGGCAGCGGGGAGGGGGGAAACTGCCATTGGAACCGCCCCCCTTCTCATTCCCATTCCCGCTCCCCTCCCTCCCTTCCTCCCCTGTTCTCCACTGCCTCCCCCTCCCTGCCAGCTGTTGGTGAGTGTGGGTGCTGTGGTGGTTCCCTCACCCCCTCTGTCCATAGCTTTCTGGGCCCTTGCAGCCAATCTGCGTGCACCCTTTTGGCAGCACATGCAGAGTTGGCCTGGAGCATTACAGACAGACAGACAGACAGACAGACTAAGGCTTTTATTGTATTAGAATGCTAATCATATTTGCCTAACATCCAGGTTAGCTAAAGCAATTTACAAAGGATTCCTATTGCATAGTAAAATCTACAATTTGTTTAACTAATTAATTCTGCATTTAAAAGCTGATGTTGAAGTACGTGGTGTTTTTAGTAGGTGCATCTATGCATGATTTTAAGTGAGCTTAACTTTAATGCACATTAAACTAATGTGGATTAAGTGGGTTTTGGCAGGTGTCTACATGTAATGGGACTTGGGACTTTAGTTCCAGGTCTCTTCAGTCCTGCCATGTGCCCTTGTGGCCACTGGGGAGACCTCCAGCCTCCAGATACAGGGCTGCCAGCACTTGGCAGCCATGCTGAAGCCACACACAGATGCCAGCATTTGGCAGCCATCTTGGAACCCCTCCTTCCCCGCTCTCTGATCCCTGGCCAGCTCCTTCCCTGCCTAGGAGCTGCATGCCGAGCACAGAGACAGCACATAGCAGCTGCCTCCTTGCCCATCTGGCCTCCCTGTGCCAGGGATACCCCTGTCCCTGCTCTTGCCCCTGTCCCTGCCAGTTACACCCAGCATCCCACTGCTCTAGCCCAGCCCCTGCCAGTGATGACCAGTGCTCTGCGCTCCTGCTGACCATGCTGCTGTCCCTGCTGACCCCAGCAGGCACCCCCACACCCAGGCCCCAGGAGAGCTATGCACCTACCAGTGGAGGTCAGGACACCAGCCATGGGAGGTCCTGGCCAACTCCTTCCTCCTGCACTCCCTGCTTCAGCTTGCCTGCCCTGTTGCTCATGAACCCCCTACTCTCTGCACCCCCCCGCACCATTCTCAGCATACACATGGTTGAAACAAAAACATTTTATTGCCCTCACAACACCCACCCCTATCCCTCCTGCCTCCCACTTCTCCCCTCAACAAATAGTGCCTCTCCACCACCCTCCCCACCCACCAACAATAAAAACCTGCTCACAAGTGGCAAACTATATAGAGAGCATCCCAGCCCTGGGGGAGGAGAGGTGCCAAGCCAGGAGACCTAGGGCTGGGCAGACCAAGGACTAAATTCCTGTGTTAATGCGGAGTGATGCATCTACACATGTGTTAATCCACATTAACTAATCCTGCTTAAATTTGATACTTGGTTTGGGCAGGTATCAAATTTAGTCTCACATAGCCTAAAATCACCATTTTTAAGCCTTATTAAGGGCACACACATGTAGACACCTGCCCCTAATGCAACTTAAATTGGACTAATCTGCATTAAATGGCCATGTGTAGACATGCCCAGTAAATACAATAGGAAAATTGTTGAAGAATTCCTGTTTTTTGACATAATCCCTATAACATTTCTGGAGTTAGTGTCAGTTGGGACAGTTTCTACATAACTGCTAGTTATGTAAAGTGGATCACCCCACCGATATTTATATTTTTAAATACATTAGAGTAACCACTGTTTGCTTCTTTGTGACAATTTTCCCTCTTTTGGTTTAGTTTTGGGTCTAATTTCAATCTGCTCCTTCTTGGACAATGCAATAGAGTTAACTTCCTAAATAACTTAACATTTGGGGGTTTTTTGTAATATATTTAGGAAAGTGATTTTTCTGTGGTTGTCCTCCTGTGTAGTTTGCCGTTGGTATTGTACGTCGCTCTTGAATGGAGCTTCCATAATTTGATGTTCATTTAAATGTCAAATTAAAAATGCATATATGAGAGTTAAGGATCCTACCCTAGCTAATTATTCACTAGGGGGTTTTGAAATACTGTATTAATGAGGTAAAACATGCAAAGAAAAAAATGGCTGAACATCAAAAGCTGGTGTAAGTGAACATGCAAGAGGTTTTAAACTAGAAAATCCAGCATAGCCCTTGCCCAGCATGCAAGAATGAAAAGGAGTGAAATTAGATGGCTTAAAATAATAGTAAAATGGGATTTCAAATCCCTAAATATCATGACATCGAGACATCCACAAATCAAGGATCTACATGTGCATGGATGATGGACATAAAGCTGATAGTGCTTGAGAAATGTGGAGATTTAAAGCTGTATTATCAGAACCTAAGGTTGTCCAGCTAGCTTTCTATTCCAAATAAAGTGGAGTCAATATCGATAAATTAGGCAAATGTCTGTCAAGAATGATGGGGGAGCGGTGGGCAGGGATGGAGCACTGCTACCCACCACCCTGCACCACTACGGTCTCCCAGGAAAGGGCAGGGGGAAAAGCTTTGACATGGCGGCCGCTGCTGCCACCCGCCATCCCACACTCCCGCAACTCTACATC
>NW_005841979.1:2301307-2316757 GCF_000455745.1 Alligator sinensis | reverse complement strand
CCCCCCCCCCCCTGCCACTCCGCATCCAGGCCCATGTTCCCCCCGTACCCTCCTCCACTCTGTGTCTGGCCCCATGCCAACCCTTCTCCCCCTGCTGCTCCATGTCCAGCCCAGTGCTAACCCCACCCCGCCACTCTGCATTCCCCCCCCGCCCCCCCCCCCCCCCCGCCACTCTGCAGATTAATGTGTACTGGGGCCCTAGGCAAATGCAAAATCAGAGTTCCCTCTCCCCCTGGGAGCTGGGCTGTGGGGGAGGGGTGGGGGCAGGGACCCTTCCTCTCCTGGTGCTGGGGGGGGAGGCTGGGGGGACCCTGCTGAGCTGGGGTTGGGGGAGGGGGTACATGCTGCCTCTTTTCCCTGTTCCCCTGTCCCATTATGGTCAAACATACACACACATACAGGTGTGCACACAGATGGGAGCACACTACTCCCATGCTTTGCACATGGACACACAGACACAAACATACTCTCCCTGCTATGAACACAGACGCACTCACTCTCTGCACATGGACACAGGCACAAACGCACTTTCCCTCCTGCCATGAACACAGACACATGCAGAGACATATGCATGCATATACACAGACAGGCACGCACTCTACTCACTTACACTCTGCACATGGACACACAGACACAAACACATTTTCCCTCCTGCCATGAACAGACACACGCACACATGCACAGACACATGCATGCACACATGCAGAAGGGCATGCAGCACTCTCATTCACTCTGCACATGGACACACACACAGAGACAAACATACTCTCCCTGCCATGAACATAGACACATGCATGCACACTCACACATGCACATGCACTAACACATGTGCACACACACACACATGCACATATGCAGATGGGCATGCATGCTACTCACTGCACACAGACACAAACATACTCTCCCTCCTGCCATGAACACAGGCAGACACATGCGCACACACATGCACGCATGCACATACATGCAGAAGGAGAAAAAAGAATTGGGTGGGGATGAGCATGTGTGCATGTGCCCCTGCTCCCCCCCAGCCAGGAAAGTCTGTGGCGGGAGGGTAAAGGGTGGGGAGTGGAGCAGGGATTAAGAGGGAGTGAAGCAGAGCCAGGTTTGGGGCCTAGGCCTGCTGTGCCCACGTGGCCCCTTCTCCACGCCCAGGGTCATTCCCCAGTGCTGGAAGCCCCTGCGAAACTACCAGCCCCATACCAGCCCAGGCTGCCTCCCCATCACCTGGTGGGGCCTGGAGCTTGGGACTGGAGCAGGGCCAGCCTCAGCTGCACCAGCTGGAGCCCCCGGCACTCCCACACCCACCCCACATCTTCTCCATGAAGAACCCCACACAGCCTGGGGGCTCCTCCAGAGGTGGCACCGGGGAGCCGAGGGGGGCATGTGGCCCCTGATCTGTGCACAGGGCAGGGTGGCTGCAGCTGGGGACAGGCTCTTCCTGCTCCCCACCTGCATACCTCACTCCCACCTTTGACAGTGGTGTGGCGCCATGTGCATTCCCGCAGGGTGGGGTGGGCAGGAGGCACATGGTGCTGCACTGCGCCACTGTCCAAGACAGGAGCAGGCAGAGGCATCCTGCAGCTGCAGCTGCCTAGCCCCAGTGCACAGATTGGGGGCAGTGTGTGCCCCACGGCTCCCTGGCACCGCCTCCAGCTGTTGGGGCTCTTTGTGGGGACAACGTGGGGTGGGCATGGGGGATGCTGGGGGCTCCATCCCCTCTGGCCCAGTGGAGCAGCTGAGGCTGGCTCCGCTCTGGCTCCCAGCTCCAGGCTGCCCCAGGTGGTGTGGGGCCGGTGCGGGGCTGGGGGTCAGCGATTTCACGGGGGCTGCTGGCACCAGACAATGACCTTGGGAAGAGGCAGCCGCACGGGCACAGTGGGCCCTGCTCCAGCCCCTCCCCGCCACTCCACGTCTGCCCAGCCCTTGTCCGGCTCCCTTCCCTCCCTAGCAGCTGTTTTGAGGGTGTCCAAGCTGGCCTGGGGGTGCTGCCACCATGATTCATACCCTTGCCCTTAGGCTGGGAGGTGGAAGCAGCCCTACAGCTTGGGTGGTCAGGGGGAGGAGCATGTTTCTGTCCCCAAACTTCTCCCGCAGCCACACAAACTTGGGCCCTGCAACCGGGGTGGGCAGCCAGTTGCCACCACCTTCTCCCACTTTTCCTGTGCTGGCCCTACCACTAATCAAGTGCAGACCAATTCATTGATTTTCCAGTGGTGGGAAGAGCTGCTGAGGGAACTGCAATGGGGAGGCTGGTGCAGGCGGCAGCACCCATGGAGGGGCCCCCATTTTTCCTCAGCTTGCCCTGCTGCTGTTAAATTGCAATTTCAGATTGATTTATTTCTAATTATTTATTTCTGAGGTGTCGAGGTGCGGTAGGGGGAACTCCCACACCAGATACTGCAGGAGGCGGTGGTGCCGGCCCAAGGGCTCCTGTTTGAACTCAGTTGGCCCCACTCCTGCCCTCCTGGCCCGCAGCCAGTCAGCATATGTGCAGTTGGGCAAAAGCATTAGGGACAGACAGACAGACAGACTAAGGCTTTTATCGGTGCTTGCGCAGTTGGGCAAAAGCGTTACAGACAGGCAGACAAATTAAGACTTTTCTTATACTAGAATTATAGATCATCCAAAATAACTGGTGATCATTCCATTAACACAATAAAAGAAGTGGGATAGATTTACAGTTTAGGGCATTGCAGTTTTTGGTGTATTCACTGTTCCGATACCAACTCTAACAAGAAGCACACTTCTTTTATAATCATTTATATGTTAAGTGCAATTATCAGTTTAGGAGGTAAACCTTGCTCTGCTTATCCATGTCTCTGTCACCTCAAGATCAGATCACTGCAGTGAATTCTGTAGAGGGTTATGTCTTGAGACCACTTGAGAAATAGTAACTGCTGAAGAACCTATATGTAGAAGTTTTATATGAGCAGCCTACAGTGTCACTGCTGTGAGATTCACATAACTGTTTTTGACCCTTAGATTAGGACCTGGTTAAGTGTGAAAGACTCCATCTCTATGTGTGACTTAGTTCCACGGGCAGAGGTGTTTGGTTTAGTGTTCATTTATGTAGGATTAGGCAGCTTTAAGGCATTTTCTTTAAGAATTTCTGTAAAGTTGTCTGAAAGTGTATGAGACTGCTTATCCTCCCTTGCTTTATTGCTCTACAGTGGCTTATAGAAATTAGGTATTTATAGAACAGCAAGCAGCTCTTCATTTATTATTATGTTATTGATGAGACTGTAAATTTAACTGTCACAGAGGTCTCCAGAGAGCAAGATGACACCTGCTTGAATGACAGATATCTCTCTTAAATCTGAAGAAATAAAATATATCATATACTATACTGTTGCCTAAGAAGTGTCTTTTGACTAACTTAGACTGTTGAGAAACACACAGAGTCCAGAGGCAGAGGTAAGGTGCTGATAGTACCAAGTGATAGATAGATTTTCCTATTATTGTATTTTAATATACTTGCACTTAGTGGGTTGTTAATGACTCGGACACATATAACCTCTGGAAGGTATAATTTATACTAATATGTATGGTGAGTGTATAAAATTTAATAAGCAGAATAATTTCCCACCCTTTTCTCCTTCACTCCACATTTTCTTTCTTTTCGTTGTTGATCTTGACTCCTATTCATCTGTCTTTCAGTTTCTGTAGTCTTCCTTTTTTTTGCCTTTCACCTCCCTCATTTCTATTCCTTTCTTCCCTGCCTTGTGTTTTCTCTCCACTTTCCAAATCATTTAATCATTCTCTTCCCTTCCCTTTCCTCTCTCCTTCACTTGATCTCAGTCTCTGTCCTTGTCCCCTCAGACCTCTAAAACGCACGCTCTTTCTCTCTACCCATGCATTCTCTCCATTTTTTTCCAGTGTACTCTAAATCTTGTGTAACACTAGCAATTCTTAAACTTGCATGCTTTCTTTCCTCCTCCCACACAAATTTCACCTCCATATATGCAGTGTCTTGCATACATACAAAAAAGAAAAGAAAATGCAATTTTTTCTTTGCTGATTATGACCCCTCAGGCACCAAAGCCTCCTTCATCCTTCTAGTGGCAGCTGCTTTGTGTGTGCGTGTAATGTTTCACTGAGCAACAAACAGTTGCACATTCTTTTTTAAATAGTAAATCACGTCTGTGTCAGGGGAGGGGGGAGAAATGTTAGGACTTAATAGTCTTTCCTATTTTTAAATAACTTCCAGCTTCTCTTGCTGCCACAGTTACCCTCAAGCGTTAAAATCCTGCAAGAGAACAAATAGAGTAACATTAAGTTTACTTGCCACTACATCTCATTGGATCAGTGATCAGCTTTCAATTATTTCCAGCCAAAATAAATTCTGAACTCTCCAAATGAACAGGCAAGATTTCTGTGCATGAAAAATTATATGCCTGTTTTTGTGTCTAAAATGTAACCCAGGTGGAATGCTGAAAGATACTCTCTCTCCACTTGAAGGGATGTCAGCGGGTGCAGGTATGCTGTGGGAGGCACAGCTGCCTAGCTGTATGCAGCTCACCTCCTTTTCCTACAGAGCAGAGAGCCAGGACACCCAATGAATCTTAACTATATACACGTTTGATATTATAAAATAATATACACCTTATAATCACAAACTTAGATACATATGTCTGTGTGTGTGCGTGTGTATGTGTGTGTATATATATATATATGTATGTGTGTGTATATATATATATATGTATGTGTGTGTATATATATATATATAAATAATTTACTGATATGAATTTACCCAAACAAAACTCTAATTAACCCTGAACTTAAGCATAGGCCTAGCTCCCTGTGGCCCTTGGGTTAGACTGCAGTCCCTGCTCCTCGTTCTGAGCCCTCCAGGCCTGAGGGGAAGGGGGCATCCAATGATAAAACAGAGGGCAGCTGATGGACCAATAACTAAAATATCTGGCAGAGATGGGTCAATAATTAAACATTCACAAAAAGGTTACATCATATACAATATATATATATCCAATGATAACCGACATAAACTAATGGCACAAATACCTGATGATAGGACTAATATTATATATATATAGTGAAGTTATATCAAATAAGACACCTGTGCATCAAATAATACAATAAATACAAATACAAGACAGGTTAAAATCCTGTTCTAATAAAATAATAAAGGCAGAGGGCTAAAACAAAATCCCAGCAACAGAAAAACAAACAGAACCCAACAATGACACAGCAGCTGTGCCCAAGGAAGAAATGACAACCCAGGCAGGGGATCCCATCACCAAACAGGACACCCTTATGCTTGCTGGCAATGCTTAGGTGGCAGGGCCTTTATCCCAGGACCCTCCTTAAGAAACAGGAGCCCTGGATCCCTTGCTATACCCCAGGGTGAATTGTCCCTTCCTGTCAGGGGCTTTTCCTCAACCATTCATAGTGTGGAGGGGCCCTCCTCCCCTGTGGGAATCCCCTTCCCCATGTGACTCGTGACTCCTGCACTTGACAGGTTGGCTTGTCTCCAGCGGCATATTGTAGGGGCGAGGCATTCCTCCCTACTCCCCCTTCCTGGCGTGGTTGACCTGTGCTGCCACTGCAGGAGGACCCGAGCTACCTTGTGTGGCTCTTCCGGCCTGTCAGCCCACTCTTCTCCCTGTGCACTGCCCTGTGCTCCAAAGGGGCACCTGCCTCATGCAGGTGATGGGGCGGGGAGGTGGGGAAGGGGAGGAAGTAGAAAGGGTCCCAAGCTCCCTAGGACTTTACAGACCTGTGCAATGTGCCCTGTGCAGCCTTCTCTTGTGGAGGCTGAACAGGTTCAGTTCCTTTAGCCTCTCCTCATAGGGTAGCCCTTGCACTGAACACCCTTGTGCCCCAGCCAGTTGGAACAGTGTCTACAGGTGTGCTGCTGCAGAGTAAAAAAAATCTGTCTGGCTGTGGAGTTAATTAGTTTACTCTAGCCTAATAGGGGCATAGATGTAGGCACGTGACGTTTACTTAGGAGCTAATTAGTCTACTCCACTGTAAATGTTGTATGTAGATGCACCGAGCAAGTATTCAGCATCTGCCAAACATAGCATTGTACAATTTGCCATTAAGTTTATTAGCCATACTGTCATTAATTTTTTTTTTTTAAGAAACTCTTGCTGCTCTTCTCAAACCGAGAAAAGTGTGGAATTTCCCTTCTATTAATTGTCTGTTTCACATTCTCACTTGTGGGTATGCTGAGCCCTTGAGCCTTTGTAGCCCTTTTAGTACCCAGAGAATACACTCCAATACTATTTCCCTACCATCTATGCCGCACACTTGGGAACGGAGGAGCAGGGCGCAATGTGAACTTTCTAGGCTTCAGTTTCTCTCAACTACCTGTCTTGGAAAAAGCCCTTGGCTGCTCTGTGTTCACAGACTTTTTTGTTCATTACAAGACTAGTTACCCTTTGCTTTCGCCTCCGCTGTATGTACCTTTATTTTCTTTCATTTTTATACCTCTACTCCTGTTGTACGGGTTCAGAGCTCACTTCATCTGTAAGGTTGATGGCTCACACTCTCTTTCTTCTAACAGATTTTCTCTGCACTACATAGTACTGTCTTGGTGTGTTAACTTTGTTTGCAGCCAAGGTCATTTATATAAATTTTTGAAGGGTGATCAGGCAGAGGGTGTGGAGAGCAGGTCCCTCAGCTCCCTCCAGGTAAGTCTGTGTGGGCAAAGGGAGAGAGCGCATTCATCATGTCTGCATCATTTTGAGGTCACAAAGATTTCCATGTGTAAATGGGGTCATGCTGAGGAACAGGTTGGGAAGCACTGCCTTAGATACTGACTGGGCCAGAGTCATGAGCTTCTATAGGCAACAGTGTACTGCATCAGATGCTATCAGATAGCTTATGAAGCGAAACTCAAACCTTATAACTTGCTACAAGTGGTAGATTCATTTACAAGTGGTAGATATATCTATATGTAGCAGGTTTACCCTGGTGATTCACTCTTGCAATCATATCAAGTGGACCTCAGTAAGTAGCAATGAAGAGCTTAAAACGTTTTCTAAAGGAAGAGACAGAGGCATAGGAGAAGGATTCTTGCAAAAGAGGTGTATGTGATAAACAAGGAACTAGAGCCAAACATGGTAACTTGCTTTGCAGTATAGTTTTAAATCAATTGTTTATTTCTGAGATAAGGCACTGGGAAAGTGAATAAAGGCAAACACCGCATGAAGGATAGAATCATTGTAAGACCTATATACCTAGCAAGATATGCCTGTTTCCTTGGCCAAATTCATCCAAGTTGTTGCTCTCTGTTTCAGTGGAGTAAATAAAGGTGATTTTGGTCCTTTCACTATCCTGTCATTCATCATCATCATCAGCCTGTCATTCACAGCTACCTCTAAGGCACATTCTTGCAGATTGCCAGCCCAAATGTAGCCCTACAGAGCATGAGGAATTGCTAATGTCTTTCTCTCTGCACCTAAGAGGAGTTTGCCTCTGCTAATATTTCCCAACAACTTCAATTCCACTTTTTTAAAAGGCTCATTAATTTTTTGGCATCCTGCTCTGTAAAAGTCCAATAGGTATAACATAGTATGATAACCTTGTGATAGAGGTTTCAATCACCCTATAGAATTTAACAAAAGAATGAATGAAAATGACCTGGCCTGATTGCCTGACTAATCCAAGCTATATTTTAGCTGGCAGTTGCCTGCTTGAGGGATTGGTAGAGGGAAGGTGGTAAAGGGCCAGGGGTTTTTCACCTTGAGGGTGAATGTTGTATATACCTTTTAGTTACAGAATTCCAGCAGCTGACTGAAATATTAAGTTGACAATATTAAGTATCTATTAAATTTTACATTTTCATGAACAGAAGTGTGCAATATGGGTTTCACTCCCATTCAGATTGGCTCAACGGCAGGTTTACATCTTTCTCCATAATTACCAGCTAATCTCTTAAAGCTAAATCCTATTTTATCTTTATCCACTTAAGTGGCACTTGTGTGGCTGTGCAACTGCAGTTTTTGGCAGCGTGGATTCTGTGTGCACGTCCATAGCTATGTAAAGTCAGAATGCAACCTTTTTAAGCCTGCTGTTCTCAGAAGGCTGTGTTCTGGCTGTATAGGGTGCAAGGTGGAGTAGAATAGCCCAAGCACACGTGTAATGCTGAGTAAGTCCCAAAACTTTAGTCACAGAAAATCCATGACAGGAAGGAAAGAGGATGGCCCTTCTACTTTTTAGCCCTACTCTTATGGTTGAGGAATTGGCCAGGGAGTAGAACACCTATGGTCTAGATACCCCTCACATAGAAACCTGAACCTCCTATTTTCTAGTAAAATTCTCTTAACTACCTGGCCATGGACTTGGTATTGCCCAGATCATCCTCTGGCCCTTCTTTTAGAGTTGGCCCACTGGACAGCCATGAGGGAAGGTATGTCTGGCCAGGAAGAGGAGAGAAAATAAGAGAGAGGGTTGCTGAGTGACATGGATGCTGCCCTCAGGGGCCAGCACCCATCAGGTGGATACTGGGGCCCGGTGGTAAGGCACCCTTGGTGAAAACTGGGCAGATGGGAAGAAGCTATCTCGCTGCTCTTTATATAAAGAATATATAATGCAAAAAGCCACTAGGGGCAGCATTTTTTTCAAATAAGCCATTCTCTCTCTAACCCTACATATCTTTCCATCCTGGCTGCCCAGTGCATCAGCTTCAAAAGCAGGGCTAGAGAGTGCTTTGGCTAATGCATGGTCCATGGCCTGATGTTTTAAGCAGTCTGCTGGGAAGTAGAAGATGGAAGTTTAAATATCCTTTGGGAGTAGGGTTTTTTTTCAACACATGCTGTAATCACTAGGCTATTGAGCTGAAAGATGGGTAGGGGGACCATTGCTGCTTTTGTTTTACATCAAGCAAGTTATGCACATATCTAGATGATCCTATTCCACTACAGGTGAACATAGAATCCAAACTGTACAAAAGCGCCAAATTTTGTACTTATGTGCCCAAGTTTTACTTCTGTAGCGACATAAAGGACAAATAGGATTTAGTCCTATTTCTGATAGTATTGGTGTAAATACCTGTGGCTACTTTACAATATATATTTATGGATACCTATAGGATTAGGCAAAAGTAGGTTTCAACTTTGTATCTGTGAGTGCGGGAGGTGTGTGGCTAGATGTACAGAACTTTGGAGCAATTCATTCCATTGCAAGATTAGGGAGGAAATGTTTCCTTTGGACATGTATTGTTTGGTGAATGCCTAGCTGAGGTTCTGCTAACTGGAGCCCTTATAAAGGAATTATAAATCCATATTACAAAATTGTGTGTAGAAGGAAAGAAGGTGAACTGCGGTAGTAAAAAATACAAAAGTTAATTATATGTGAATTAAGGGAGGGGAAAATCCCAGAAGAAGGACATGTTTGCTCATAGCCTTATATTCTCCTGTCTTCAAGACACAGGGGAAGGAAACCAGGTGAAAGAGTTCCACAAGCATAATTCTTTGGCTCTGGGGTGCATTTGGTTAATTTCTGTTATAGTGGGTGAAGTCATATTAAATATACTCTACATATTTCACTTGTCCTTTTTGCCTGCTGATGTTAAAATTAAAATCAGTAACTCAGCAGATAGTCATTTTTTTCATAAAATATTCATTGAAAATAAGTTCAAAAACATGAATTCTAGTCATGAATTCATTATAATCAAATTATTCTCTTGTGCATTCTGTTTATGGAACTGACAACACTGAATAAGATTACTGGACATATTATTATTATTATTATTGCCCAATGTATTTAATTGTGATACTCATTACAAGCTTGTGAGATGTAGATTATAGGTAAAAATCTCTGGAGATGTGCTGCCAATAATCATGCTGTGGGTTTCAATTATGGAATGATTCTGCCAATTATTCCTTTTAATTCTGAAAAGCAAAGGTCACAAAAATGAATTATCTTTGTATGAGTAAGAACACGAGAAATTACTTAAGACCAGCCTATAAACGTATGAGACTATCCATTAGCCAACCTAGGGCAAAGTGGGCAAACCTGCTTTAGAGGTTGGCCTCCAGCCTGACCCTCTACAGTTTTGATGGTGCTAACTTTGATACTCAGAAGCACTGAGGATATTTTCAGAATAGCTCAGGCTTGGTCTGACTAATCCATTAAGTTAGATCTTAATCCATTAAGGTCATAGATGCTCATTGATTTTTGGTGGAAGCAATATTAGGTCAACACTGAATGTTTTAAGTATCTTAAAATATAGGAGGGAACATTGTCTAATGAGTATTACAGGTGATTAGGCTCTTAAGTCTACTACAGATGTGATAACATGGTCAACAGCAGTCCCTTGATATAAGGATGACAGTCCTCTAGTAAATAGGGAAGTCATCAGCAAGTCCTGAGATAAATAGAGGGGCCAATCTGAGATCTACATATTCAACTGAAGCCATGGCATATAGTTCTAGGAGAAAGGAGTGGACTTGTTGACTTTGAGTCATAGCTCTTCCCCTTCCTCTCATTTATCCACCTCCACAGTGAGGTAAGTTTGCTTAAAATGATCAGTGCCTTGCCATACATCATAGTTCAAATAGTGAAGGGGTCTGTTTCCAAGCCATTGCTTAGGACAGTTGTTGTAATGCCGTTTTGAAAAAGTCTGATGGTAACAGATCTTGGCTTGTATCCCTCTCTCATCAGTATGTTCCATAGACTGTCTTTGTTCATTGACTCTAAGGCCTTAGTCAGGTCAATGGTAGCCATGTAAAGAGATCTTGGCATTGTTCATGGCACTTTTCCTGCAGCTATCTGGCACCAAAGATCATGCCTACTGTACCTCTGAGTGGTCTGAAACCACGCTGGGACTCGCGTAGAAACTCCTTGGTGAGGAGAGTGAGTCTGTTGAGGAGAATGTGGATAGGATCTTTCTAGCTATGGACAAGAGTACAATACCACGGTAATGACTACAATCTGATTCATTTTTTTCTTGAATATGGTTACAAATCTGGAATCTTTTAAGTCACTGGGAACCAGCTCATGTTTCCAGATTTTCAGAATAATGGCATAGTGAGAGAGCTTGTTTCCACTATGCTTCTATATTTCATCAGGACCACATGCTTTGTTGTTTAAATGGCTGCTTAATGGCCCTTAAGGCTTCTAGATAAGTTGGTAGATCTGCAAGGTAGATCTTAATAGGGTTTTGTGAAATGGCTTTGGTAATGCCTTTGACATTAGAATCTCAGTTTAGAAGCTTTTGAAAGTGTTCCTTCCTTTCCCTGTCATTATCATTGAACTCGTCCTGACTTTCTATGTAGAGAAGCCTAGAGATCCTTTGCACACCTCACGAATGCCTTTCTTGAGGCTTTCCCAGTCATCAGTGGTGTCAGGATCATCAGGGAGTTTGGAGAGTTTCTCATTAAGGCACTGCTGGAGATGATTGCTTTTGGCAGGGTCTTTTAAGCATTTAATATTGAACCTCTTCCTTGGTCGCTGCTTTTGTTTACATCATTTTGGGGTGACATGAATAGATGTGATGGAATGTATTAAACACTGATCTGTCCAGCAGTTGTCTGTGTTTCTGAGGAAAGACAGGAGGAGCATTGTCTACTGAGTGATTAGGCTTCCGGGTCTACTACAATTGTGATAAGATATTGCCTTGCATCAATCACTTAACTTCTCTTTGTCTTATTTTATTCATCCGTAAAATAAATTCTCTTTGTCTCATTTTACTCATCCTTAAAATGGGAGTGGTGCTTTCCTACCCTATTGAACTGGCCAGCCTTATTGATGTTTGCTGGTTAGTAAGAGCTTCTGAAGAAAAGATATGCCACAATATAAGCAGTAATTATTATTAAGTTTTATTATCATCGTTACGGTGTCATTGGACAATGTTTGTCCTAAGTATTAATAGCTATCATATACCTTTGCTTCATTTCTGTTTTAAACCACTGAAACGCTTCCTATTTGCTCCTTATAATTTGCTGATGTGATCATTAACACCTGAGTACACCTCTAAATCCAGCTGTTGACAGAGACCCATGGTCAACCTTTAAGATGCTCCTTGTCTACTCCCACTGAATTTAGAGCATGATTTGGCCTATTTTTTACCATTTAGTTTCCCCTGATCCCATCATTGCACAGGTTTAACTCCTTTGTCATCACTGAGAATTATATATGCCCATCAGGGGAAGACTGACATTCATTCATTTAAAACAGCTATGTTTTAAAACCCACAATCGGGGAGTGAATATGGAAGTGCCCATTGCCTTAATTAAATTAATGATTCTACGAATGAAGGTAGATCCGACAAGTTCTAAGAAGGTAACTTGTGGACATTTCTATTGAGACATTTTGATAGGTAATGGAATAAGACAGAGCTAAAATATATGATTTCATGCAGTAACTGAAACAGAACCTGGGAAGGCATAAAGAAAATGAAAGGCAACCAATTTTTCAAAAGAAAAGGTTTAATGGGAAAGAGAAAGGAGATCTGTGGTAGAAAGGAAGAACAGTTTCATTCCTGCTTCTAAAAAGAATTTAGGGTTGGCAGCACTAATAAAAAGATGTGTTGCTTGAATTTGCTTAAAGGAAGTGTTTGGGAGATTTATGTTCCTATACTAAGAGATCCCACATACAAGCAGGACAAACACTTTATTTTTGTGAAATCAGAGGAGGATAATTATTCATTCTGATCTCTGTCCTGTAAGAAAATGAGGTTATGCACAGTGCATGTGGCTGGCTGAACATGAAAAGCTTTGTATTTATAAC
The DNA here is from genome assembly GCF_000455745.1 of Alligator sinensis. Classification (NCBI taxonomy): domain Eukaryota; kingdom Metazoa; phylum Chordata; order Crocodylia; family Alligatoridae; genus Alligator; species Alligator sinensis. The sequence continues at coordinate 2,304,061 of NW_005841979.1, read as the reverse complement.
CTTCTTCTTTGTCTGGTTTATATTTTTATGGCAGCGGTGCTCAACATTTTGGCCCTGCAAGTAGATGAGTGGGGTGGGACCAGTCTATAGGCTAGACTGAGCTTTGTGCACCAGGCCCAGGCCCTGGGGCTTAGTCCCTCCCTGCCTCAATCACCGGGAAAAGACTTTGGGACCAAGCACCACCCCCTCCTGCTCTCCTGTGCCAGGATTTGTCCCCAGGGGACCGGCACCACCCCCTTTCACTCCTACTCACCGTGATTGGTCGCTGGGGACCTGGCAATAGCTCCTCCTGCTAAGATTAGGCCCCTGGAGATCTGGAACACTGCTTCCTGCTAGGATTGGTTCCTGGGGATCTGGCAACACTCCCTCCTTCCCTGCATTGTGAGATTGATCCCTGGGAACCTGGTACCACCCCGGGAACCAATCTTTGTGGGAGGGGCCCTGGCACTGTCCTCCTCCCATCTTGGTATTTGGGATTGGCTTCTGGTGGCCTAGTGCCATCCTCCCATCTTGGTATTTGGGATTGGCTTCTTGTGGCCCAGTGCCCCCCTGTCCCAGCTCCCTGCATGCTGGGATTGGGCCCTGGGGCAACAGTAGGCTTCAGGAGAGACTAGCTGCAGAAAAAAAATAATGGGAAGTGTAAGTGTTACATGAAGGTCATGTTGTCTCCTCTGCAGAGGCCAGTTGCATCTGGGAAAATCTGAAAATGGTGGTGCAAGTTATGGAAGGAACAAGAGAACTGTTTTCAAAGGAGTAGTAATTTGCATATCATTTGCTTTTTCCTTGAAAATCTGTTAGTGAAGAAACAGTCATAAACTATGGAAAATTTTAAATGTGTGAGATGGGATAACTGTTCCCTGCCTAGCATTACTGACCAGTCATCCAACTGCTCTGAGCAGTGTCTGTTGATAAATACTACTGGGAAAACTAATCTACAGAACAAAGATCACTTGTGAAGAATGTGGAAGATTAGTGTATTATGATTAAGAAATGTGTTTGACTTGGTTTATCTTTTTCACTTTGTGCTACTTGCTAGCTGTCTTGAGCATTTATTTTTTCTGGAAGCGCTTACTGTGAGTGATGAATAGGTAATCAGTGAACAATGTGCATATCACTGACCGTGTTTGGGGTTAGGTGAGCAGACTATCAACACTCAGCAATATTTGAACATGTCTACCCAAGCTATCTAATGGGTCTGCTAAGGAAGGTGGCCAAGCCAAGAAAATTAGTCCTGCTAAATAGACTACCAACCAAAGAGGTAAGACACAAATCATAGGGCCAAATGCTACTCCATCTATTAGGTATCTAGGCAGACTTTAGTCCCCAAAAACTATGAATACAGCAAGTGGATGGATCCTTTTCCTCCTCCTCCTTGTTGTGTTTCTGTGACTTGCATTTAAGGAAGTGTTAGAGTGATGTAGTTGTGATGTTCCAGAAATTATGCAAGTGTCAAAGATATCTCTGAGTGATTATATGTTACTGGAAAAACTGCATAGTTGGTATATCCCATCTATGCAGTTGGTCCAATAAAAAATATCACCCAAAGAAATCCTTAGTTTTAAGGCCAAGATGACTGCATATTAAAAAAGTAGAGGTGTAAATGGATTTTTCAGGAACTTAAACGAGATGGAATAAGATTGCATTTGTGTGCTCAATAGGTGGAGCAGGGTCTAGTCTAGGGGTTGTCAACTGGGGGTATGCGTACCCCTAGGGGTACTTAGAAACTTGAAAATGCATACCCCTAGGGGTACGCATAGGTGGGCGGGGATGGAGCACTACCACTCACCACCCCGTGCTGCTGTCTGCCAGGAGCAGGGCCAGCGGGGATGAGGGCAACACTTCTTTAAAAAGGTTGAAAACCCCTGGTCTACTTTATGACATCCACAAAGTTGGAACTCTGAAAAATGGTTTGCTTGAGCAACTGAATATTCTGTGGAAAACCACCATAGTTTCAGGCTCTATGTAGTGGAACTGTGGTATATCCAGGTCTCAAAAGGAGGTGCTAAAAGAGGATATGAAGCTCTTGATGTCTCAGAAATCCCAAACTAGAGGCAGGGCATCCATGCAGTGCTCACATTTTGTCCAGAGTCAGGTAACTTAAAACCTACAGGTTCAGTGTGTGAGTTCCAGAAAGCTGGATCTGGATTGGACAACAGTATTCTCACTTTTTTCCTTGCCAATATTGTAATGCAACCCTGCAAGTCTGTTCAGTTAAAGCCTTTTTCCTCCTTGATATACTCATTTGACATGTCAGCTCTATAGCATACCTATTTTCTGGTTGAAGAAGGGCAGTATCTGACAGTCGAATTTGATCCAGCTTTCTCAAGTGTGATAACAGCAGTCATATGATTGTCCCTAATTAAAGATCTCTATGAATGTTTAAAGGTTATAATCACATATGTGGCTTCCTTTGCACTAGATTCACTTGCGATTTCCTCAGAAGTTTCATGGATTAGAACAACTGCATTGTGACTTCTTCCCACAGATCGAGTTATGTGTCCTTGTATCTTATCACTGCCAACTGGCAATGAGGGGTGGGGCTAAATGATGGACAGCCCTTGCAGCCAATCAGTGGCACGGGGCAGGGCCACCAGGGCGCACAAAAATGGCTACCAGCCCCGCAGTCTGCTTGCAAAAAAAAACATTGGCTGCCTCAACTTAGGTAGACCCCTACTAATTCATAGATTCATAGATGTTAGGGTCGGAAGGGACCTCAATAGATCATTGAGTCCGACCCCCTGCATAAGCAGGAAA
>NW_005841979.1:2287910-2300972 GCF_000455745.1 Alligator sinensis | reverse complement strand
GGTAGCCATTTTTGTGGGCCCTGGTGGCCCTGCCCCATGCCACTGATTGGCTGCAAGGGCTGTCCATCATTTAGCCCCACCCCTCACTGCCAGTTGGTGAGGGGAAGGGCTTTATGATGGACAGCCCTCACAGCCAATCAGTGGCAAAGGGTGGGATGGCAGCCATCTTGCCATGTCAGTAGTCTCACTCCTGGTGGGTTGTTCAGCCAGGTTGCAGTGGCCACAAGGACTGCTGGCACCCAGAAGAAGCCAGCATTTTATTTTCAGTGAGTATGGGGTTTTTTTCAGGGAGCATACCAAAAGTGTGGAGCTCGTGGTTTTTTGCAGAGCCTGTGCTTTTTCACAGGACCTGCCCCAAATTGTGGTTTCCACAGAAATCCCTATTTATTAGGTAATGTATTGCTCACATCACCACCAGTACCTATTAGCTAAGAATTTTTTCAAGCATGGAAAATGTGTTTGCTACCATTTTTAAAGGCTGGACCACATTTTTCCTTCTTCTACTTTTTCAGCTTCAGTATTTGAAAATAAATTTTACTGGGGTGTGTGTCTTTTCTGCCCCCTTGAGATGTTTATTTCTTTAGCTGAGATGGTGAGTTTTTGTATCTACTGTGCTGACCTCACATGTGTGATATCATAAATGTAAGTATAGACTGAGCAGTGCTGGATTAGAATGGTGACATCACATTGCACTGTAAATGTTTCTGATTCTTAATGACCTCCAATGAGCTTGGTAGCATTGGCCTCTTATGTATTATTTGATCTGTCAAAACTCATACCTCATTAACCCATACCTCATGTTTTCACTAAGTGAAATGTTTAAGTTAGAGAGTAAATAGAGTTAATCTGCAACTGAAAATAAATGGAAGGTACTGAGTAAGCTCTAAGGATTCCAACTTCTAATGCATTGTGTATGCTGCTTGTCTTTACCCTTCTATACGTAATTCCTTATACCTATTATTTCAGTAATGTAGCATAAGTGATGCATAAGCAGTCACAGCATTATGCATACAAAAACCCTTCATGAGATTTGTTGGGGATATAGTAATAAAATGAATATGCTTCCATATATGTAAGAAATAAAGCAAAATCTAAAGCAAATTTAAGATTAGTGGGGAATTTTGAAGGAAATATTTGAATTAATGCATACAGCCAAATATGAGAGGAGGATGGGGCTGATGAATAGAGGGAGGAAGAGAGTATTTGGGAAGTTGGCATGCCAAAGGTAGCAGGGGATGGGTAGGGATCAGGGTTATACCGAACCAGGAGCCCAATTTAGTGTTCTGGAGCAGGTTTGAAGAGCCCCAAACCCAAAGAAACAGGGATTTGGATCAGATCAACTGGATGAACCATAAAATGCTGACCCCCAAATTGGTAGCATCCAGATTCCATGTGCTTTTAAAGGAGAGCCTAAACAAGGGAAATATAGATAGAACTATGGGGTTGTTTTTTCAAAGGCACATTGAATTCTCTGTTGGAATCTAAAAACACATTGGAAAAGCAATGGGATTACTTGATTTGGTAACAGTGTATTTATCACGCTATTCTCTGCCTTTTCTTAGTAATAATTTTGAGCATAGTACTCAAATCACATCTGACTTTCAAATTGTTCTGAAATATATGGCTGGCCTTGCACATACAATACAATCCGCATAAATACTCTTGATTTGAGTCATCCAGTGAGATGAGTGAGATGGATCACAGTTCTACCTCATTGTTTACCACAGTTCACTTCCATATTCCCTGCAGTTTCCCTAAAAAGGGAGAAAACTTGCCTAAGATCTACATGAATTATAACTTTACTTCTTGCGATAAATATAGGCAGAATCAAAATTTATGAGTCTTTACTATATTTTTTTACAAAAGTTACCTGTATTTAGCAGCTATTAAGTACCTGTCCCTCACCTATCACTTGAAAAGCCATTTCCTATCCATTTTCATGACCTCTGTGATTTCCCCAGTAGAAAGCATTTTAATATATTCAGTCTTCAAAATGTTTCCATTAATTTGATGGTTGGTATCCAAATAAATCCATTACCTAAAGAAATAATAGAGTGAAGAATGTGCTTCTGTTATTACTTCTGATGAGTAGTCTTTTATTGTGGAACACACAGCCTACTATTATACACATGGTGTTGTTACCCTGTTATTATATATCACAAAGAGGATCAAAGACAGCTGTAACAGAGAACATGCCATTTGTATGTGATTGTATGAAGCTGGGTGAGTTTCTTCACAATGTGGTGATAGTCACATGATAACAGCTTGAGTGAGTGTTTATAGAGGCAGGAAATTCTTTCCAGACTGGAATTCAATGAAAATCAAAATAGGCCCAGTACAGTATACATTTGTGCCTTTTGGTTTTCTTAAGCAAAGGAGCAGTGATGTAGACACATTTTGAACAATTTTGCTCAGACCTTCAGGTGCACCTAGGTGTCAATAAATTTAGGAGGCAATACGTAATTTCCCAGTTCATTCCACCCAGAATCCTGCTGTAGAGGATGTAACCTCTCATACCTTTTAAAGCTGCTGGCAGTAAGAGCACTCCCCCGACCCTCATCTTCCTCAGCTGTTCCTTTTAAGACTATTCCCTCCTCCCTTTATGTCCTTGAAGATGTGCAGAAGGGATAGAACAGGAGCCATGATCTGATCTTTTATTTTCAATCTGTTAAGTTACATGAGCACGGGTAAAATCACAAATGAAAAATGGATTTAGATGTTTCTCCCAACCTCTGGTAGACTGATCACCTTTTGTAGCCTGAGAAATTGCTATCGTTCTGTTTAGGGGGATAAGGGGTTGTACAAACACGAACAAGGCAGATGAGAGCCCTAATTATTTGTTACTGTTGTGAAAGACACAGGAGTATCTGGTATAGTACAGTAAGAAATGCTATGTAAAGCTTTGTCTTTTGAGTTGCATCATATAGTACTTAGCATAAATTACTACACCATAAATACTACTAGAAGGAAAGCTGGAGCTGTATCAGATTAGTGTGTGGTAACTTTGTACCCTTCACATTTTAAACCCTATACATTTTAAAAGGAAGGTGGAGAAGATGAACTCTTAAAAATCAGATATGCCTGTTTCTGCTCTCAGGCTATACTGTTGTGAGTTAACAGAAATGTCTGAGCACAACATGAATATCTGCATGCATAAATACTTGTAAAATTTTGCAAAGGCATGCATAAATACTTGTCATTTTGCAAGGGCAAATGTGGAGGTTTGTGAATGAATCAAGACCTTATCCCAGTTCTTGCTGAAATTAATGGATCAAGTCCAATTAAGATCACTGAATATGGGCGCAGGTTTAACATTCATTTTTATGGGCCCAGCTATTGAATTTTCCTTTGCAAATTTAGCTTAGAATGATCAAACATTTTCATCTTCTGACTTGGTTGTGATAACATTCATTTTCTTTTCCCCCACCTTTCCTGCCTACTGAAGTCTGTTTTTCCTCCTACAAGGATAATGGTACTGCAAATATCTAGCTAGTCTGAACCTTGAGCATATTTTGTGTTCAATTGAAATGGCTTTATGCATGTTACACTACATGTAATTACTGTCGATATAAATGGTACCTACAGTCATTTTTTATAACTGATGCCTGTTCTACAAGAATGACCTCAGAGCATCCTGTTAAAAGTAAGTGTTGTGACTTAACACTGAGTTTTCATATTTGGAGCTAAAAGGAAATAAGGATTGAAATGTGGTCACCAATTGTATTATAATAATAAAGTTGGGAACACATAAATGAATGTGTCATCTAGAACGTGGCACTTCACAGACAAGATGCAAAAAACAAGTATTTTCTGTTCAGTGGAACTATACAGGGTTGAATACAATGCAGCATATCAGCATCCCACCTGTTTTAAACTGCAGTTCATATCTGCATAGGTCAGGTAGAGGTAGAAGTGGAGAGAACCTGCTTATATTATGTAGCAACAAATGACAACATGCACAGTGAGCCTGCCATCAAAGGGCAGCTTTCAAGCAGGTCTTTCTAGGAGTAGGCTTCTTTGTAAGGCTTTGCTGGAAAGTTTTTCATCACCTGGGGTCTTTAAACTAAGAGTGGATTCATCTATGAGAGACATGTTCAACTGAGTTTTTGGGCTAGATACAGACATTTTGGGGTAAAAATTCATTGTTTGGCTGATGCAAGGAGGGAAGTATTCATAGACAATAATAGTCCTTCTTGCCTTTAATATCCAGTTCTGAGCAGGTCAGTATCTGGAGGTGCCTTCATTGTCTGAAATCTGGTTTTAAATGTTGTTGAACAATGTAATTTTTCAGGGAAGCGAGGTTTTTTTGACCAATGATATAGGTGACCATAGGAAGGGCATTCTGTGCACAAAAGCTTGTCTAGCAGCTATGCACCTTGTTCAGTAAAAGATATTACCAAACAAGCCATACTTCTTCCATATTCCCTGGTCTATCATGGTTATAACAGCACTAGCAAAGTACCCATCAAGAATGATGGGCAGGCAGTGGGGACAGTGCACCACTGCCCCGTGCAGCTGCTGCTTCACATCCAGCCATATGCAACCTGCCCCCCCACCGATTTGTGTCTGGCCCTGTGCACCCCCCAACACTCCTCAGACCCACACCCACCTAGCCACATGCCACACATTCACCCAACCACACACCACACACACCCAGCCACATGCCACACCCACACCCAGCCACCTGCCACCCAGCTACACACCACACACTCACCTGCCCTGCCCCCCCTGTGTGCCCCACCACCCACAGCTAGCGGGTGCTCCCAGCGTGGGGAGGAGCATGGTGCATGGCTGCAGGGTGCCACATGGGGAGCATGCACAGGGGACATGCCCTGCCCCCTGGCCGCGTGCTGCCTTCGGCAGGTGCTGCCCGTGTCCCCCTGCCTGCTGCCCTTGTGGCACCCTGCGGCCACATGTCATGCCCTCCCCCCCACCCGGGCTTCATGCACCGGCTTCCGGCACAGCACCCTGTGGCTGTGTGCCTGGGTAGGTGCTCCCCATGTAAGGGGTGTGTCTGGCTGCAGAGTGCTGCATGGGGAAGGGGCAGTCAGTGCCTGCCACCTGTAACATGCGGGCCTAGGTGCACGCCCACTCCCTGCACGGCACCCTGTGGCTGTGCGCCATGCCCCATTGTGCAGGGAGTGCCCACTGGATGCAGGCCATGGATGGGGTGTGGTGCTGGGGGGAGGTGGGGGCACAGCTGCAGGCAGCCCTGAGGGCAGCAGGCAGGGGGATACAGGCAGTGCCCACCAGCTGCAGCACATGGACATGCCCCTCATGCCTGCTTGCCATGTGACACCCTGCAGCTATGAGTCACACACCTCCCATGTTTTGGTGCTCCCAGTGCATTGGGGCGGGGGAGGTATGGCGCCTGGCCTGTCACAGGCCAACTGGGCTGTTTAATTCAGTTTTGGATTGAGGAGGCAAAGTTAGGAGTGAAGTAAAGACAAATTTATTATAGCTTACACACATAACAGTTAACAGAAAGATAAACGCAATAAGCAGATAATGCAGTATTAAAGAGCTAATAGTAAATAATAATAATAGCTAATAGCAACAGATAGATCAATTCTGTTGCAGGCCAACTGGGCACTGTGAGGGTATTAGCCACTGGGTTGTTCAAAACAACATATAGACAGACATGTGTTGGCAACTTATTGATAGTCCCTCAACGCCAGGTATGCGTTAAGTGATTCCAGCGAAGTCACGCATCCCCGATTGATGATGTCAAAGGGGTTACCGGGGAAGATCCCTTGATCAGGATCCGATCCTCACTCACACCGGGAGTCCGGAGTCCGGGCGTGGAACAGCAGTGACCGTTCTGTTCCCTCCTTCCTGCTGGTCACCTGATGCACACACTTTTTATACCTGGTCTTATGCTAATCTGTTGGATTTAGAGCCACTCACAATGTTGCCCTATAGCTGTTACCCTATGGGATTGAAAGGTGTTAAAAATTATCATAAAAGGTTACTACCCAAACTCGGGTTAATCCAATAAGCAAATTATGATGCCGCACCTTTAGGTTTGAAATTGACATTGCTCTGCCTACACCCCGACCCCTTTTAGGTTTCATTTGAATATGCTTTCTTGGGATGTACTTTCCTGGAATGTGTTGGGTGTGCCAGGCAGTTGGATCCAGTTTTATCATCAAGGCTGAACCCTGAGCAAAAAAACGTTATGTCTACTAATCTTACAGCTACAACTTTGCCTATGGGGCCTAGTCAGTTCCACGAACAGTTAATTTATCATTTTAGTTAAACTTATGACAGACAAGTTACATTTGTGGTTTACAAACTTACAAGCTTTATATGAATTAATATTACCTGTTTAGGTAAAATACCAAATGCCTCCAAGAAGCACATATTTATTGCTTATTAATTCCTCTGGTTCTGGCTGTCACACTGGCCACAGGGTGCTGTACAGGGAGTGGGCAGGAGGATATGCCCTGCTCCATGGCCATGTTGCAGCTGGTGGGCACTGCGCGCACCCCCCTGCCTGCTCCCCTTGTAGCACTCTGTGGCCACGTGCCACATGCCCCCTCCCCCTCCCCCCGGTCACAAGCCACATTCCCTGTAGCAGCAAGCCACGCCCCTGCACAGCCGGTCCTCACAGTGGGGAGCACAGCTTGACCCTGTCACCTCGGCCCCCACCTCCACCTGTCCATCTGTCTGTCCTAAGGCTCCAGGCCATGCATGTACAGTTGGCCCAGAGCATTACAGACAGACAGATGAAAGTGGTAAGGCTTTTATTATATTAGAAGATTCCAACCATAGTAGTTTTTCAGGGAGTGTTTCATATGTAGTAAATTGTCACTGAGAGGAAACAACGATCATTTGGGATGACCCCAAATGTAACGGGTAGAGCTTAACATTCCTATGAAGGAAGCTGTGTTTGGAAGTGTCTTTGTTTTTTAGACTGATGGGAATTAGCGGTAGTTTTCGGGGAGAATAAGTTGTTCTTTTCACTCTTCAGTGCATCTGTTGCAAGATTTTGAAAGATGTTGTTTGCTATTTAGGCTGTAGGAACACTGAATCATTTTGAAAGTATTGGTTATAATTTTGAGGGAAGAGGACAAAAATATTCAAAGGATCCTTTCAGAGCTAATTTAGGTGAAAAAGAAAGCATTTATTTTCTCCCAATTTCACATATCACACACCATTTGTGATGCCAATTTTAGGATACTACTAAGGGAAAATTAAGGAGGTCTTTAGAAGAGGTTCCCAAACATTTTCTTGCATACCCCCTTCCTGGTTTACCAGCCACCCGTGTACCCTTACTAGCATATGGTTTATATTTTAACCCCTTAAATGCCAATTATTATTGTAATGAAAATCAAATCTGCCATTATACAATTTCTCCTGCATACACCCCAGAGATGTCTTGCATAGTCACAGGGATACACATACCACAGTTTGGAAACCCCTGCTTTAGAATATGCTGTCTTTATTACTTGACTTCACTCAGATGAATGGAACCAGTTCAGAAATCTTTGAGTTATCATTATAGGCAGTCTTTAGGCTAAGCCATAGATTATTTGTTTTTTTTTATATATTTTAATTTTCTTCATAACTCTGGGGGCCAGAAACATTTGGCCTTTTTGAAAAATTAGACTCTGGAACAGATGACAGCAGCCATTGTAGAGCTACCACTAACTGGCTCAACCTGATCACTGATTTTAAGACACTCCTGAGTAAGAGAGAAAGAAAAAGGTCAAATATACCACCTAGCATTCTTATTAGTTCCCATTCTATTGGGTAGACTTTTGGAACTGTTGGAGAAAGTACCTCAACACAAAATCAGTATGAAGAAAGGATTTAAATATAACAACTGTGAGATTTGGGGAAATAGGCAATACTTCATTCATCTATCCTCCCGTTCAGTTGTCACCTACACAAAAAGACAAATGGGGATAGGAGGAAACTGTGTGAAAAATATATGTATTAAAAAGGGGGTGCAGATGGTGGAGAGGGCAAGAGAGATATGCTACTATTTTGCACGGGTTTTTTTTAACTTGGAAAATTGGACTTTCTTAATTTAGGTCATCTTCCTAGCACAAGTCAATCATCATTTGTACAGTGAACCTAGACTTTTACCTGAGTTTCAGCCCACATACTGTCCAAACCTAGTTCCCAAAGGAATTTTTTTCACTCTGATTTGGAGGACTGGTAAACTTAGGCTGCTTTACCTGTCCTTAACTTATAAATTACAGCCTGGGTTTGCTTTAGTTCATACTGGAACCTATCTGCTTTGCAGTGAGAATGCAGGCAAAATCCATAGCTTCTCAGCAAAAAAACCTGCATGTGAGTGCATAAACAGAGAAAAGAGTAATGTGGGAGGACTTTGCTATGGGGATGCTTGCATTTGGGGTAGGTTAATCTAGGTTTTTAGACCTGAATTACTAGTGTTAACTAGGCAAAGAAGATGATTCTGCACAGTAGTTAAACTCCACTTCAACAGAGAGAATCTAATGGTTACTAATTATGCTACATTTTGCTTCACAGTTGTTACACTGAGGTGAAATAATGTCTTTGGAAAGCAATTAGAGAAACAATTTGAGAAGAGAAGCAGCTTGCTCTCATGATTCACATTGTGCTGGAGTTGTAGGTAGATGATGTTTGCTTGTTGTCTCTTGGATGGAGAAATCCAGTATTTTAAGAACAGAATCAGACTAATGATGCTTAAAAAGTGCAACCAGATGTAACTGCAGGTGCTTAATTTCAAAGTCCTGAAAAGCTTATTTGTACTCGCCATGAGAATAGCTAATACCTGGGTTCTATTTTCTTTTTTCCAAATGCTTGTATTCTTTTCTCCATGTACTATAACTCAGTTACAATGCTATGAGTTGTGATCCTATCCTCAACAACAACAACAAAAATAGCTGATACAGAGTCTTTGCTTTATGTTTAGGACCAAATACTGATTATTTAAGAGTGTTTAAATGGTGGGTTGTTTCTGCCAATGGGTTTGTGTTTGATAGAGGTTATAAGACCAGACTGTACTAAGAGGCTTTGTCATGAGACTGTTTTATAAATTAAAACATAAAATGAAAATGATTTTCCTCACAGGTGAATGAAATGAGCTTCTGATCAAGAACATTAAAATTATTTAGCACAGTGGCACGCAATCCCCAGAGACCTTTGGCTGAATCGGACCCATGGGGGCTCCCACAGGTCCAGAAATTCGGCAGTGGTGAGCAGTGGTAACATGAGTATCTAGAGCTGCAGCAGTCACTGTTCCCCACCACCAAATTTCCTGACCCTGGGGTGAGTCTTGCAGGGCAGATGACATAGCCCAATGTGCTGAATTGTCTTGGTATGAAGGGTGAGGCCACAACTGTATCTGGAATATGGGGCTGGTTTGGTGCACCTACTGGATTGCACCCACAGACTGACTGCCATGCTCTGACCCCACACTGGATTTGGCCTGTAGGTCAGCCCTGCACTACTCATCCAGCTTATTGGGCTGGATAGCTGAGCACCACTGGTTTAGGATTTATAACAGAATGTCCCAGGGATGCTGGAGCTAGAGGGAAACCCCGGCCCAAAAGCAGGGGAAGCACCTACTTACCCTTTGCAGGAGTCGAGGGCAGGAGAGGTGCGCACGCCGAGAAACCACCCGCACAGTTTATCAGCCGCACTTACATTCAGCTGGGGCCGAGTGACGTCAGGGAGAGGCGCCACCAGGCGGGAATAAAGCACGGCCCCGAGAGCACAGGGGGGCTGCAGGAGGATGCAAGAGCCGGAGGGAAGCCCAAGGCCGGAAGCAGGCACCCGCAGGGTGTCTCTGCTTTAGGCAGGGTAAACTGCAGCAGCGCCGGGAGCGGCGAGGACGAGGAGAGCCGCAGCTGCGGGGATCTCAGGTGCGGAGCTGGTGAGGGAGCCAGAGGAAGAGCCGGCAGGGACACTGATGAGGGAGCCGGAGGAGGAGCTGGCAGGGACACCGGCGAGGGAGCTGGAGGAAGAGCCGGCAGGGACGCTGGCGAGGAAGCCCACAGGGGAACAGGGCCTCGGGACGCATAGTCCTCAGGCCGGTGATAAGAGGCTGAAGAACCCACGATCCAAGGTGGCGTTGGCCAGGGTGTAGGGGAGGCTGGAGCCCCGTGAGTGCCCGCCAAAGGCGTGTTGGCACTGGAGGCCGCGGAAAGTGGGATCCCTCCGCTGAGGGTCCCGTTGGGACCGCGGCTGGTGAGTTCCGGGGAGCTGCCACCGTCCCCTGGGGCACCCTCTGGGAACCCTCCCACAGGAGCGGGGCAGACCCGGTTAGCTGCTCGCAAAAATGCAGCCCGGGAACGCCTCTTTGAGCAGAGGCGGGCACACAGAACTATCCAAATCCATGTTGGAAAGCAACAAAGGATAGCCCTGTGAACAAAAGGAAAACATTTGCAGTACATATTACAGTTCCTCCACTTTTGAGAGGTTTAAAACTGTTCTGAAGATTTGGTTTGGTCTAAAGCTTTGTTTAGAAAGTCTTAACAGATGTAACTTGGATTCTATATATGTAGTGTAACCCAATATCATACCCAATATTTTTGATGTTTGCCTTGACTTTTGAAAACATATTTAGGAAAAGTATGTTAACAAATTATGATAAGCAACCCAAAACTTGGGTAAATTTTCAGAGAGCTCTTGCCTATCCCTCATTTGCATACAAGTCAGCACGTACATCTGGATGAGGATTCACCTAGGTTAATTCTATCATTCTGGTGCAAAAATGATTAACAAAAATGCACATGGAAACTTATGTTTTCACAAATAGACTTAGAGAACAATATTCCATAGTACCTGAGGGACTAGGGTACCTAAAGTCCACCTAAGTCCTGTTTTAAGCACCCTACATCTATAAGTCTAAAACTGTGAGCTAGAAAATCCACCTTACCTTGAAGGCACTTACATTCCTTAGGTGCCACCGTTCCTGACTACTCCTAATATTCTCTATGCATCTGCAGATCTGCCTTCTGGGCATGTGTAGAACTGCTCCAACCCGAGCAGCTGACTCTTACGTAAGCTGCACCAAGATCTACAAACCTAGCCAAGCAGTGCCTAAGTCATCTTAGCGCTTGCTTATACCTCTGCAGCAACTGCTCCCAAGGAGAATTCAGTTAGCATACCCCCATCCACCTGAGTCTGCTGATTCACTCAATAGCCAGAAGTTTACAAGTAAGCCTGCTCTGGGATTGTTCCCACTGCCCAGTCTTAAGCCCTTGGTTTTCAGTGGGTCTGAAAGCAATGGCTGGTGACATGCCCACAACAGCCTTGCTGGTTAGTAATCTATCACTGAAAATAGCCTTGGTACCAGGGGGTTGGAGGTTTGCCAAAGTGCCTCCCATACTTAAAAAAGGTTCTAGAAGGGACCCTGGGAACTACCAGCTGGTGAGTCCAATTTCTGTTCCTGGAAAACTGGTAGAAATAATAATAATACAAAATTCAGCACAGGGTGAACATAACTTGCTAAGGAGGAATCAGTATGGTTTTGTCAAAGGTAATCATGCCTCACCAATCTCCCAGAGTTCTTTGATGGTGTCGATAAGAGGGTGAATCAGTGATCCAGCTGACTTGACTTGACTTCCAAAAAACTGTTGACAAGGACCCGTCAAAGTCTCGTAATGGAGTTAGGTAGTTTGGGGATTACAGGGAGGGTCCACTTTTGGATTAGAAATTGGTTTAAAGATAGTTAGTTAGTATAAGTGGTCAGTTTTCAGGATGGAAAGAAATAAACAGTGGGGTCCTGCAGTGATCTGTGCTCTGACCAGTGTTATTTAGCATATTCATAAATGATCTAGAAAAGGGCTGGAGTAGTAAGGTGGCCAAATTTGCAAATGCAACAAAATTATTCAAAGTGGTAAAGCTCAAGGTAGACTGTGAGGAACTACAGAAGGATTTTGCACTGTTGAGTGAATGGGCAACTAAATGGCAGATGAACTTAAGTGTAGATAAATATAAAGTGAGCCTAGGTAGAATCACAATGAACATGGGCAAAAATAATACATACTATACCTACGCTATGATGGGTTCTACATTAGCTGTTACCACACAGGAATGAGATCTGGGAATTATTGTGGACAGTTTATTAAAAACATCATCTCAGTACTCAGCAGCTGGCAAAAGGGCAGCCAAAACATTAGAAATGATTAAGAATGGAATGGTAAACAAAACAAAGTATCATTATTCCACTTTATAAATCCACAATGCATCCACACCTTGAATACTGTGCCTAGAGTTGGTCCGCGTACCTCAAAAAGAATATAGAAGAACTAGAAAAGGTACAGAGAAGAGTAACAAGGATGATTAGTGGAATGGTGGGGCTTCCATATGAGGAGAGGCTGAAGAGGCCTGGTTTTATGAGTTTAAAAGAGATACGATAAGGGATTACAAAGTAGTACATTGTGAAGAAAAAGTAAAGAGGGATTTATTATTTCCTAGTCTCTCACAATAGAAGAACTAAATGTCATAAAATGAAACTAGTAGGTAGTAACAAAACTAACACAAGGAAGTTCTTTTTTCACACAGCGCTTATTGAAGTGTGAAATTCATTGCTACAGGATGTTGTGGAAGCTAACAGTTTAGCCAGATTCAAAAAGGTGTTGGACATATTCTTGGAGAAAAAGTGCATCGGTAGCTATTGAATATGGGAGTTAGGCCTCTGAATCAGAATTATCTAGACCTTAAATACTGGAGGCTGTAAGTGGGAGAGTAACAAGTGGGAAAAACCCAGGTCATACCCTGCTCACTCTCTCTTTTGACTTCCCCTCCCTGCCACTGTGTGACCTAACATACTGGATAAGATGGACCTATGGTCTGACTCAGTAAATGGCAGTTCTTATGTTTGTATAATGAACTTCCATATGTGGAGAGTGTGAGTGGACATGAATGTGCAGGGCATGTTTAGCCCTGCCCTCCCAGGGACTGGATGCTACAGCAGTATAGACAAGCTCTAAGGGGCTCCATCTGGTAGTCATGCTGAGACCACATATGGACAGCATTGAAACCAGCACAAAACATAGCAGCTGTGCCCATGCTCATTCAAAAAGCAAGGCCTGAGGAAGAAGGGGGGAATATTCCTGC
>NW_005841979.1:2286176-2287673 GCF_000455745.1 Alligator sinensis | reverse complement strand
CTGAACTTTCAAATTGTTACATGTGAACTCCATTGCTAAGTACAGAAAGTCAGAAAGCCTCAGGCTGAATTGATTTAGTCTTTGCAGGTAATTTAAGCTGCAAAGATTGAACCAATAAGCAAATGAACAGACATTCACTTTTGATTCAGGAGAAATAAACAGTGGGGTCCTGCAGTGATCTGTGCTCTGACCAGTGTTATTTAGCATATTCATAAATGATCTAGAAAAGGGCTGGAGTAGTAAGGTGGCCAAATTTGCAAATGCAACAAAATTATTCAAAGTGGTAAAGCTCAAGGTAGACTGTGAGGAACTACAGAAGGATTTTGCACTGTTGAGTGAATGGGCAACTAAATGGCAGATGAACTTAAGTGTAGATAAATATAAAGTGAGCCTAGGTAGAATCACAATGAACATGGGCAAAAATAATACATACTATACCTACGCTATGATGGGTTCTACATTAGCTGTTACCACACAGGAATGAGATCTGGGAATTATTGTGGACAGTTTATTAAAAACATCATCTCAGTACTCAGCAGCTGGCAAAAGGGCAGCCAAAACATTAGAAATGATTAAGAATGGAATGGTAAACAAAACAAAGTATCATTATTCCACTTTATAAATCCACAATGCATCCACACCTTGAATACTGTGCCTAGAGTTGGTCCGCGTACCTCAAAAAGAATATAGAAGAACTAGAAAAGGTACAGAGAAGAGTAACAAGGATGATTAGTGGAATGGTGGGGCTTCCATATGAGGAGAGGCTGAAGAGGCCTGGTTTTATGAGTTTAAAAGAGATACGATAAGGGATTACAAAGTAGTACATTGTGAAGAAAAAGTAAAGAGGGATTTATTATTTCCTAGTCTCTCACAATAGAAGAACTAAATGTCATAAAATGAAACTAGTAGGTAGTAACAAAACTAACACAAGGAAGTTCTTTTTTCACACAGCGCTTATTGAAGTGTGAAATTCATTGCTACAGGATGTTGTGGAAGCTAACAGTTTAGCCAGATTCAAAAAGGTGTTGGACATATTCTTGGAGAAAAAGTGCATCGGTAGCTATTGAATATGGGGGTTAGGCCTCTGAATATCTAGACCTTAAATACTGGAGGCTGTAAGTGGGAGAGTAACAAGTGGGAAAAACCCAGGTCATACCCTGCTCACTCTCTCTTTTGACTTCCCCTCCCTGCCACTGTGTGACCTAACATACTGGATAAGATGGACCTATGGTCTGACTCAGTAAATGGCAGTTCTTATGTTTGTATAATGAACTTCCATATGTGGAGAGTGTGAGTGGACATGAATGTGCAGGGCATGTTTAGCCCTGCCCTCCCAGGGACTGGATGCTACAGCAGTATAGACAAGCTCTAAGGGGCTCCATCTGGTAGTCATGCTGAGACCACATATGGACAGCATTGAAACCAGCACAAAACATAGCAGCTGTGCCCATGCTCATTCAAAAAGCAAGGCCTGAGGAAGAAGGGGGGAATATTCCT
>NW_005841979.1:2285169-2286155 GCF_000455745.1 Alligator sinensis | reverse complement strand
TTTGCCACTGAACTTTCAAATTGTTACATGTGAACTCCATTGCTAAGTACAGAAAGTCAGAAAGCCTCAGGCTGAATTGATTTAGTCTTTGCAGGTAATTTAAGCTGCAAAGATTGAACCAATAAGCAAATGAACAGACATTCACTTTTGATTCAGGAAATGCAGCCACATGCCTGCAGTGGCTCAGCACAGAAGCCAGAGGGGTGCATGAGCATAGCGCTCTGGCACATAGCCAGCATGGGCGATGTGTTCACTTCCTTTTGGTGCTGCCCCTGAGGCCTCTGGGATTTGCAGTCCAGACTCACAACAGCAGGACTCTGCAGAGTTGCTCATAGCTTCCTCTTCCTGCTTCCAAGTACCTCTGGGATTTGTGGTACACAGCTGAAGAGAGATGTAGATAACCTGGAAAGGGTTCAGAGGAGGGCCACCCGTCTGGTTAAAGACCTACAGGAAAAACCCTATGAAGACCGACTGAGGGACCTGAATCTCTTCAGCCTCCACAAGAGAAGGCTGAGAGGTGAACTTGTGGCTGTCTACAAACTCATCGGGGGGGACAGCAGGAAATAGGGCAGGGGCAGGCAATTATTTTCAGTGGAGGGCTGCTTACCCAGTTTTGGCAGTCTGTCGAGGGCCGCATGGATAGCCCCGCCCCTTGACAGGTGCCCCATCCCTGATCACCATCTTGGGACCAATGTCCCAATGTCTTGGGACCAATGTCCCCAGGGCCAGCATCAGTAAGGCCCAAAGTGGGGCACAGGCTGGCAGGGGTCTGTGGAGCCAGGCTGAGCTGCACCAGCAGAGAAAGGAGGGAGCTGGCCCGGCTCCATATAGCCCTTGTAAGCTGGGACCCTGTGCTCCTGCTGCCCTGCCCTGAGCCCTGCCAGCACTGGCCCCAGGACACTGGTGCAGGCCCTGTGCTCCTGCTGGCTCCCTGTTCACTCACTCCCAGTGCCCCCCAGCCCCACGGTACAGGTGGGGGGCAGCGC
>NW_005841979.1:2271689-2285141 GCF_000455745.1 Alligator sinensis | reverse complement strand
AAGAAGCTGGTGCTGAGCATGGGGAAAAGCAGCCCCTCACCTGCCCCATGGCCAGCGCAACCTGCTGCAGCCATTCACAGCCCATGCGGGGCTGTCTGGAGCAGGCACAGGCTGTCCCATGCTACCGTGCAGGGCACTGGCCATGGGGCAAGCAAGGGGTCATTTTTCCCTGCGCTCAGCCCAGGAGGGCTGCAAGTGGCTGCAGCACAGGGCACTGGGGATGGGGTGGGTGAGGGGCTGCTTTTCCCCCCATTGTGCTCAGCTTTTCTCCGGGCCACTTTTCCCCGGGCTTCTTCCCTGCCCAGGCTCCTCCCCTGCCCTCCCCCCCCCCCCTTTCCCCCTTATCTGCAGTTCCAGTGTGGGGCAGCCATGTGGTCTCAGGCCAGAAGCCCCCACTGGGGCTCCCAGCTGGGGGGGCAGGGCTGGGCAGGCCCTGCTGTTGTGGGAGCCCACTGGGCTTCCCCTGGGTCCTACTGCCCTTTGTTCCTGTCATTTTTGACAGGAATCAAAGGCAGATAAATATTTATTTTCTAAATATTTTTAGGGGCCTCACAGGTTGGATAGAATGGCTTTGTAAGCCAGATCCGGCCCACGGCCCGTATTTTGCCCACCTCTGTGCTAGGGAGCAGAGGGGCAGGGCCATCCCTGCTCTCTGGAGGAGACATCAGAGCCCAGGGCTGCAACATGCTAGGATGCCGGGGGACTCTGGCCAGAAGGAGAGTAAGCAGGATAAAATATAGCAGTTAGAGCATCCAGTTGGGAGGAGAGAGTGTTCTAACCATTAGGCTGTTACATAGAAAGGGGCACATGCTCTTCCTTTGATCATGCTTTAAAATAGTGAGTCATACCTAGTTCTTTCAAGGCTGCCTATAGGTGTCTATCCTCAGAATTGGTTCTGGTCTCTGGATCTTGAATGGACAGAAGCTGCTCCCTTGCAATCCTGATTTGGGCATCAAATTCCTTGGAATGTGATTGGAGTTCAGAAAGAAACCCTTTGCTTAGTGTTTCCCATTGGTTAGTTTTAGGCATTCCCTCAGCTTGCAGGTCCTTTGGATCACCCATTTGGGTGCTTAGCTCTCCCAGTGCAGTGTCCAGGGATTCTGGGCTCCCAACTCTTAATTTTGGATGTTGCTCTGCAGGGCCAGTGGCCTGAAATGTTGAAATTGCACTGCTTAATGTCTATGCATCTAACATCTCTTTTTGGATCTGGGCCATAAGTCCCATTTTCTGAAGACATCTGCCACTTAGCAGCAGCAGTGTAACAACAGGTGGGCAAGTGGGTCTTTAGCCCTTAGTGCAACCTAAGGGGAGCACTAGAATGAAAGCAAGGGAGCGGGGGTGCCCCCCTGCGCTCTGTACCTTCCCTGCAGTGGCTCAGGCAGCCAGGACAGAGGAGCGGGAGCTGGGTTAGCACCAGCCAGAGCCTTGTTTCCAGAAGCTGCTGCTGCTGAGGGGGAGGTACAAGTGTGGTTGGGAGTCAGATGTTTGACACTTTCCCCTTCTTTTTTTTTCATGCCAAATTTTAGCTTTTAAAGTGGCTCAATATATTTTTTCTGTGGCACTAACCCTCACAAGAGTGGCCTGGAGTGCACACTACATCCATTACATCTCTGCTCAGGAGCCCTTACTGGAGATTCCTGAAAAGGAGAGAAACACCCCAAATTATAACACTTTTAATTAAGGAAATGAAGACATATTTTGTTTTACTTTATGAGACGCTTTCTTGATTTTTGGATATTTGAATGAAAACATGTAGTTTAAGTAATTTGCACTCTAATACCTGAGAGTCAACCTGCGAATGCTGCCTAGAGTGTCAATTGTGTCTTTAAATTCCAGTGTCTGTGCCCAGTAAGTCTGTGGTATGGTTCAACAAAAGCTTTATTTACAAACTAAATTTTATAATATTTTGTAATATTGTATTCATCATAACAAAGATGTAGTATGTGAGTGTTAAATCCCTTTCATGTATTTTTATTAGATATTGATATTTGGAAATGATTATGCAAGTAATATAATTTACTTGAAAAAAGATATTAATATTTTGATTACATATTCCTATATTAAAGATACTCAGATAAGAACATGCATGACCACATTCTATACAGTATTTGCTGCTTACCCTTCAGATGTATGATTTTAATCCTTATTTCTAAGAGAATCTATCCTTTCAAGATTATGGAAATACATGCTGTCTGGAGAATCAATCCCATTAAACTGTGTTATCCTGATGGTCTTGATTATTCTTAGCTTTTCCCAAGAGTATTATAAAAAGTAGAAGACTAAGATTAATACAGCATTAAAGTTAAGAACTTTACCTTTCCAATGTGTGTTTATGCTTCATTATAGTCTTTCTTTCTATCCTTTTAATTGTCCTCAATTACTATTAATACACATTTGGTCATTCAGATTTAAATATTGACAAGTTTAAAACTTATGAATACCTTTACTTTTTGTTTGGCTTAGGTAGATGTCACCGAAATGTAAAGCAAGTTTTGAGTCTTTGCGTAGCTGCATGTATATTTAGCACAAATTATTTGAAATTTTTCATAGAGCAATCTAGTGAAAACACTGACAATATCCTTAAAGAAATCCAGTAAACATTAACTCATTTACATACCATAAGTCTACAAAGGGGCTTGAGTTAGACCAAAGGTTACAACTTCAATCCCTCTTTCTGCATTTGTCCAGTAAATTGGTATTTTTTCATTACTGTATTCATGCCAGGGAGAATGGATGGTCAGACCCTACTTCAATGAAAGAGATGAGAATTTATACCCTGTATACATGTTTACACAGTCAAAATACCAGAATGGCCTTTTACATTCTTTAAATTTGTTTTCTAGATTTTGTGACTACTGCTGATTTTCTTGGTGACACCACACGAAGGAGTGGAATAGTACTGATTGAACACTTGTATAAAATCTGGGGACTAAGCATGAATTAATCAATAAAAAGGGCCTGACAAGTATTTTAGAAGAGAGAATAAGATTACAGGTGGCATTTTATACAGACTGTGTAAGAAAGAAAGGACAAGAATTATTGAGTAGAAAAGAAACTGATAATCCTGTTCGCTAGGGGTGATGTAGGTAGTACAAAGAAAGAGGTGATGTGTGTATGTGTGTGTGAAAAATGGGTTGTTTAGTTGGTGAAAGATCCAGGTTGAATGCAGAGTTGGTAAATAGGGATTAGAGGGTAAAAGCCCATTAGTGGATCAATTGGTGAGGAATCAGACTAAGTACAAAGAGGTGAGAATTTAGGCCACTTAGGAGAGGATTAGTATTGAGAAGTAATAATTCCAGTTAGAAAGAAGAAGAAAAAAGACAATGAAGACTTGCACAAAAATGAGGATAAAAAGAATATGAAAAAGTAAAAGGAAAGACAGGGTCAAACACAAATCTGTCATTTAATAGAAGTCTTTCGTTTAATCTGGGAAGAGATGGTGATAACACAAATGAAGAATTAGTTTGGTTTCAGTTTTTCTTGCATGGCATGTCTCTCTATGTTCAGCAGAAGACACAGGGAGAGAGGTCATGATTATGATGATATGAAATGAATTTTGAGCATTTAATGTTTTTAGCTGCTGCCAGGTATGCTGTGAGGGGTAAACTTCGAAAACCACATTTGGAAGATGAACATACAAAGGCCTGAAATTGCTTGAGTGTTAATGAATTTGGAAAGTTGCAAGGTTGCATCACTAAATCTGACAAACCTCTCTACATTTCTTCTAAAAGACATTTATTTTTAATAATGACTATGTATTTTATCCAATATAGGTGAAATGCTTTCTTTTAGGTGAGAAATTCTGGTACTTAAAATTTTATAAGTGACAGTCATAGAAGACTTTGGGATGAGTAGATAAAAGAGGATGGTATAGAACAGTTTGGACTCCCCTGCACCATATGTATCACTGTATTCAACATTACTGAATAGAGTTGTGCAAACAGCAGTAAAATGTATTCAGTGAATGATTTTATGATCAATGGGATGAAACATTTCTGAATTAATTATTCACTGCTTATTTCTAAAAAATTACAGGTTAATGATAATGCATTCATATTATTATCTGAAGTAATCAGATAATTGCAAAAAATGATAATTGTAAGATATTTTCAATTAATAATTACAACCTGGATAGATATTGTTAATTTATTATTTCTATAGCACCTAACTTGTATTAGGTGACAGCTAAAGAAGAATAATTTAGAAATAATGCTTAGAAATTAAAATATCATTTCTATAAAATGTTTAGTTTGCAGAGCTGATGCCTTCTTTGAAAATTATATGTTGGGCCTTAATGGCTAAGTACAGATGGTCAAAAAGCCTGAGGCTGAATTGATTCATCCTCTGCAGGTTAGTTTAAGTTGCAGAGATTGAACTGATAAGCAAATGAACACATGTTCACTTTTGATTCAAGAAATGCAGCCACATGCCTCCAGTGGCTCAAGCCAGAAGCTGGGGGGCACCAGAGCATACCTGCCAGCCACTCCCAAAGGGGAGAGAAAGCCCTGCTGGAGTGGAAGGGGTATGGCCAGGCCCCAGCCCATGCTCTGCCTGGGTGGGGAAGAGGTGTGGGGGAAGGGAAAAGTAGTGGCATTGAGTTCCTAAAAGCTTGAACAAAAATAGTTCTTTCTCTGAAAAAACTACAAACTGAAGAGCTATGAACACAGCCTGGGCTGTGTGTTTGCTTACTGTTCCTGCTGCTCCCAAGGCCTCTGGGATTTGCAGTCCAGAGTCACAGCAGTAAGATTCTGCAGAGTTGCTTATAACTTCCTCTTCCTGCTTCCAGGTGCCTCTGGGATTTGTAGTCCACAGTCGCAGCCAGCACTAAGCAAGCAGGGCAGAGCAGGGCAGCTCTGTACTCAGGGGAAGGGAAGTTTATACCCCCTCCCTGGCTCCAGACCCCAGCTGGGGTTTACTTGGGGGAGGCAGTGAGCCAGCCAGTGAGCCAGTGTTTCCTGCTCCCACTAGGGAGCAGAGGCGCATGGCCAGCCCTGCTCTCTGGAGCAGACAGCCCAGCCCAGCCCAGGGCTGAAAAGTATGCCAGGATGCTGGGGGATTCTGATTTAACTGGAACCAGGAGGAGGCCTGGGACAGAAGTTTCATAAACTGGTTTGACCTAAATCAATTAAGTCTGATACTACAGTTAACTAGGTTTATCTTAAACCAGGTTCAGCCATTTTGAAACTGATTCTGTTCTGTTACAGGTTTAAACCAGTTTTTGATTACTTAAACCAGTTTGTGTAACTTCTCTCTCTAGCCACAGTGATGTTAAAGTCTTTTTTCCTAACACTGGTAATGCTGCTAATTGAGTTATGTGATCTTTGTTTATTCTGGGGAGACGTGCAGAACAAATTAATATCTAGTATGAGAATGAGAAGTTACTGCTCTACCAGCTAGTGTTGTCTTCACAACTTGATCTACAGAGAGAGAGCTATTTTTAGAACGAGAGTTTTCTAAAAGGTTTTTAGGGGTTTGTTTTACTAAATGAAGATAGAATGTTTGTTGTTATGTTTGTTTCTTCATGTCATGTATTGTGGTATTACCAAACAGGTCCCAGTCAGAAATATTCCCTTTTTCCTAGATACTGACAATTGTTAAACACACAGACATTGACCATCTCTTCCCTGAAGAACTTGCAGCCTAAAATGAGACAAGCAACTGTGACAGCAGGGTGGAAGAGGTGGAGGAATATCAAGGATAACCAAAATATAATGTGATTTACATAAGCAGTTGTTATATAACTTGACACTATTTGAAATGTTTGGGGAGATATTGGTGGTTGTCTTCCCAAAGATGTAACAAAATTTGCTGTGTGAGAGAAAACAGACATAAGAATTTAGTGAGTAGAGTAATTTGGTAAGTGTTACATATACTGGTCTCAAACCTGTGAATTCTCATTAAAGTCCTGAAAAAGGTTGTAGCTTCACATTGCCGGGAATATTTGGCAGCTAATGAGAAAATGAAGAAGCGACGTGATACTCAAATTTCCCCCCATGGAAAAAATATTGGGGTACTAAAGGGCTCTTTACTGTAACAGAGAAAAGTATTAATGAGTGGCTAGAAGATGATGCCATTAAATTTAAAGTCAGAGGTAATGTGGAGATTTTTAACTGTAAAGGTGACTGGCTGACCATTAGAACAACCTACCAAGGGAAGTGGTAAATTCTTCATATTTTTTTGTCTTCAAATTAAAGCTAAATGCCTTTCTGGAAATTTACTTTAGACAATAAGAAGTTATTGAATTAAATAAAAGGATAAATGAATGAAATGTAATGGTCTGTGATACATAGGAGATTAGGCAAAATGATCTAACAGTCCCTTCTGGCCTTAAACTGGATGAGCCCATGATATATGTGTGCTGTAATTCAGTCTGGTGGCAAACCTGGACGTTAAACACCGCATTTATTTCAAGCTATATGAATGACTTCAGTGGGACAAGGGTATTCTCAGTTGCTCTAAATATGAGGCTGTTTATTTAGAATGCATACAGACATCGCATTTCTACCGGTAGAATTGCAGTTCATAGAATCATAGAAAACTTGGGTTGGAAGGGACCTCAGGAGGTCATCTAGTCGAACCCCTGCTCAAAGCAGTACCATCCCCAACTAGATTATTCCAACCAGAACTTTGTTGAGCTGGGCCTTAAAAACCTCCAAGGATGGAGATTCAAGCACCTCTTTAGGTAACCCATTCCAATGCTTCACCACCCTCTTAGTGAGAGAGATTTTCCTAGCATCCAACCTAAACTTCCCTGCTGCACCTTGTTCTGATATCTGCCAACACTGAGAACAGTCTAGCTCCATCCTCTTTGCAACTACCCTTTAGGTAAGTTAAAGGCTGCTATCAAATTCCTCTTTAGTCTTCCCTTTTGAAGAAACCTCAGTCTTCTTTTGGAAGAAACTGTACATGCACACACATTCAAACATTTTCTACTGCATCAAAACTGTCATGTCCAGTAGAAACTTTGTCCACCTCTGATGAGGTAGAAGTGGTCTGCAGTAGAGTATCTATTAGAGAAATGAACACTTGTACACTTACCTTTGTGATAAAAACTTCTGTGATTCTCTTCAGCATCTCACTGTGCATTACTCCAACTTCCTCTTCTCTCCCCTCCAGAGAGAGACAGTTTGTGACTTTACTGCATCAGATAAGCACAGAGTAAACCCTCTCCCAATGTCAGCTTAAGAACTGGGGAAGCTTGCACCCAGTCCATAGTGCCAAGGCTGTGCATCTGATGGCCCCATCAAACCTGAGCAGGTGGAAGAAACTGACCTGTGAGCACCGAACCCTGACCTGTCAGCATTGCTCCCCACCCACCCCCAACAACAGGCCCAGACTAGCCTAACCCCACCTCTCGGTTTCCAGAGCCACCTGACCCCCACCCTCACATACGGATCTGCAAGTCTGCTCCATGTCTATGGGGGGACCAGGTCTAGGGGCTTTGTTTCTGATGGGGGCTGGGTCCATGACATTCTGTACAGGTGGGGGCAGGATGTAATCATGCTGGATGCAGCCCCTAACAGAACTGGAGCTTCCAGATCCTTCCCATGGCAGGAGTCAACCTGCCAGCACCGAACCCTCCAGCTGACCCTGACCAGATTCACCCAAACTGTACTGGAACTGGTTCTGTAATTTGGTCCCAGAGGGGTAGGGAGCTATCGTAGGCTGATGGAGGAGAAATGTACAGGCTTGAAGAGGCATCAGACGTACTCTGCATCTCTTATCTGAAAGTCTGCCAGCTGGAAAGGAAAGATGGAGGGGTTGTTGTGTGCAAGGGGGTTTGCCATGCTTCCCTGGAGCAGCCAGACAGCCAGCCAGCCCTGACCTGTGCTGTTGGCTGCCGTCAGCTGTCTCCAGGCAGACATGGAGACAGAGCAAAGCACTCTGGGATGTGTGCACTGGGCCTCCTGGCTGGGTGCCATCAGCAGAGCAGACTGTCTGAAAAGTACTGGCTGGTTGCTGTAATGCTTGTACAGTGCTTTACCAGTAGGTTTTTCTACTGGGAGAACAAAACCAATAGAGATCTCTTGGATCTTTTGAATGCTTGTATGCTGATGGCTAAGTTTAAACAGACAAGCTTGACAATTCTCCAAGCTGATCAGATCATATCTTTTGGATGCTTGACAAATCTGTATCAGCCTGTCTATATGGAAAAGATTTCTGCCTTGGCAGTGAGTCAGAGCACTGCTGCACTGTACACATAAGTATTGCTGCTATAATAGTCTGTTGAAATTTAGATTTAGGATTCTGCCATATGCTCAGAAAAGACAAGAGAGAGCTTTAATAGCTAAAGAAAGGGATGATGAGTGTGATATACATGTTTTGTTCCTTAGAAACTTTTTCCAGCTCAAGCTTTTTTCAGTAATTCTACAAAACTATTGTGATTAGTAACTCCCTATAAGTTGCATTCTTTATATGTATTATATGTTTAAACACATATTATTTAGGAGTACAAATCCGGTGTTCAGTGTAGAAAAAACAAAGATTTGGTTTTTTTACTTTTAGGTTTCTTGGTGCTAAACAGAAACAAAAGCCTAATATCTTTTTAATTGTTTAATTGTTTAATTATATGACTTGATTAAAACTCTTTAATAATTAAAACATAACTTTACTATTTGATTTTTTCTCATTTGAAAAAACATGATTTCAGTTGTTCATTTAGGGCTGGATCCTGCTCCTTTTGAAGCCCTTTTGACTTCATAAATACAGAATTAGGGTCTGAATTATCTGCATGATTATCTAGACAAACATAATGGAGCATGACACAGGAGGTTTGTATTTAAAAATATTAGAATTTTTCATCAGGGGAAGGATTTTGTGACTAATATGGTTATGCCATTGTCAAAATGGTGGAATGTTTCATTGGTCTTTTCTGTTGCTTTAAACAGGGAGACAAAGAACATTTGTAACCTTACCTGAAATAAATGTGAAATTTACTATATATCTCAATGTAATCACTAACTGTTGGCTAGTCAGAAGAATCATAGGCCCAGAAACTATTTAACCTCTAAGGCAACTGAAACTTAAGTGTTCCTTGCTGAAAACTTGTGTTGCCTCCCCATTTCAGGCAAGTCAATCCTAGTTAACCACTATGGAGCCTAACTCCTATTCTCTCAATCAGTAGCATAGTGCGTCCCTGGAGCATGATTCCATACCATCCTACAAAGATGCAAAGCTTTTCAGTTCTGTCAAGAGGAAGCATCCAGTCAGTGCACTTCCAAAGGGTGACCATTTCCCCCCCAGGGAGATGCAACATCCTGTTCTATTAATGGGAAGATCTATGGTTTATCTTTTGCACTTCTATCGTATCAATATTCAGCTTGATCCAATTCACTGAGGGAAGGATTGAAAAGTGAAAGGGGGAAGACCAGTATTGGTGGTGGTGGTACTCACCTTTTATGTAATACCCTAGCTGCTAAGCCACTTGGGCAAGTACTGGAGACACTTGGGTTCCAGCCCTGCCTAACCCTGAGGGCATTTGAATCTCCACCTTCTAGGACAGAGGCCATGGACAGGGCAAGTCTGAGAATAACCTTCATTTCTCCCATTGAAGTTGATGCTGTTAGTGTAAAAGAGTGCAAGACTCAGAAGGACAACAAGCAAAATGGAGTATGAGTTTGAATCCTAGCAGTCAAGGCACTTCTCCTGAGAAGAGAATTTCTGGGTCCAGTCTCTCCTGCCAGGGTTATATCTATTATTTAGTCAATGCGTATCTAGTATGAAATGTATAACCAGTTCAGGGAGCAAGGAAGGTGTTGTGGAAAGCACTCAGCTGGGAGAGGCCAGTTCTAGTTTCTCACTCCTGTTATCAGTGCTGGTTAGCCATTTTATCTAACGGCAGCTTAATGCAAAATGCATAAACAGTCCAAGCAGCTGGGGCCAGAAGCCACAATGTCTTCTTCCACCCAGTTGAGGGCCCTAATCGCTCAGCTACACAGTCTCACTTCCTCTTACTTGCTCTCCTGGCCCCATAGCTCTTGCACTCCTCACCAACCCATGGCTCAACTTCAGCAGGGTGGGGTTGAGGATCTTACAACCTTTCAGCGATGAAATGAAATATGAATTATTTTGGTGTGTTATGGGTTTTTTGATGAGAAATACAAGGACTAGATTGGTTTCACATCATTCAAAACCTTTTCTCTCAGGATATGCATTAATACAGGGGTGACCCAAGATTTTTTCTTCAGCCCTGGGGAACAGATGATGCAGCTCTATGCACTGGATCAAGCCCATGCACCTGGCTCCTGGACCAACTCATGGTAGTCTAAGCTATGAATAGGCATCTGGAGGATATGAAGAAATTCATCAAACTGCAGTATTTTCATCTTTAATGGGAATGAATGCCTTGATCCCCAAGTCTTTTAAAGGGATTTTTCCCTAGGTTCCTGTAGGTAAAATTCTGTGTTGCACTTCAACCTGGAACTTGCAGCAAAAAAAAAAAGTACAGGATAACGTACATAGTCTGTGGTCTGGTCTAAGTTATGGTAACAGTCCTGAGCTTCTCTATTGTCCAAAGTACGGCCCAGAATTTCTGTCCTAGAACATGCTGCTGTTCCCTGTCTCCCAAGACAAACTGCTTCAACCTTCCTTCCCAGCACACTACCTAATACTGGTGTTTGTGTGAGGGTCTTTGCAAGCCAGCTTTATGTTTCTCTTTCACAGTGACAGTGTTAAGGAAATGTGTTGACTGCTGAGATTTTGGGAGCCTTTTTAATGCAGAGTAAAGGATCTCAGAGGAGTAAATATTTTTATACTATATTTACAGCAAAATATTGTGCCAACCCTGCAGCCCCAGAACCTGGCACATAAAGCAAGGAGGAATTTCTGTTTTTATGAAGAAAATCATAAGGGTCAGGTCACAAGTCAATGGGCCAAAGGGAGGGAACAGGTATAAGGTAAAGAAATATCAACATAGTGGTAGCACATACACTCAGCACCTTAATTCCCCCCCACACACACCCCCCTTTGGAGGTGTGCCCAAAAAAGCCTTTAGTCTCTAGAGTGCTCAGGCAGCAGCCTGCACCTGTCCCCAAGTCTGAGTCCAGGTCTTTCAGTTCACAGTGCTGGCTGACCAAGCCAGTGAAATCTCCAATTCCCCTGTGTAGGGCTACCCAGATCCTAGCTTCAGACTGCTCTCACTTCCTCTTACTGCAGCCTCAAGTTTCCTCTTCTTTTTCCCCTTGCCCCCAGTCCCTGAGGGTTTCTGGGACTTGTAGTCCAAATTAACAGTCAGCCCAGCTCTGAAGACTGTCACACTGGCTTCTCCTGCTGTTGCACACATTGCATTCATATTACAGTATAATTGTGAAGGCTTTTCTAATTTGTGTGTTGTTAATCAGTATAATAGCATAAACACAAGTGGAAGCAGTGCCATGTGGAGACGTGTACGGTTAAGGTTGTACAATACTTGTTGTGTATTTTCACGTTCCATTATTTTTGTGGTTCAGTTTAGATGAGTTAGATACTGAGCATCATCAAGACAGGAACAGAAACTTCCTGTTAATTATAGAGGCTAGGGAGAGAACTTGCACATACACCAGTTTAAGTAATCAGAAACTGGTTTAAACCTGTAACAGAACAGAAGTTCACTGCAGATAAACCAGCTTCAAAATGGCTGAAACTGATTTAAGATAAACCTAGTTGAATCTAGTATCAGACTTAACTGACTTGGGTCAAACTGGTTTATGAAACTTCTGTCCCAGACCCGCTCCTCATTCAAGTTAAATCAGAGGCCCCTGGCATCCCAACATTTTGCAGCCCTGGGCTGGGCTGTGCTGTCTGCTCCAGAGAGCAGGACTGGCCCTGCCCCTCTACTCCCAAGTTGGAGCAGTGAGGGCTGGCTCACTGGCTGGCATGAATGACTTGTGCTTCTTCTGGCTGGGGGGGCATGGTGGCAGCAGGAGCCCGGTGGTGGTGAGCAGAGAGCTCTCACAGCCGCCACCTGTGCTGTCAGTGGCAGGGGGCAGGGGTGGCGAGCACCGACCAAGGGTTGGCAATCACCTGCAGCCACCACTGGCAGTGTTGGCGGTGGCCAGTGGGGATTGTGGACCGCCTGCAGATGCTGCTGGCATTGCTGGTGATGGGGTGGCAAGCAGTGACTGCCTGCAGGTGCTGCCGATACTGTTGGCACCTTTTTGTAGGAGGTGCACCGCCACATGCAGGGGGTGCACATGTGCCTGCGTACACCTCCTATGTATCACCCCTGCTGGCTGGCTCACTGCCTCCCCTAGGCACACCCCATCTGGGGTATGAAGCCAAAGAGGGGGAGCTAAGGATATGTAAAGGTTGGGAAGGTAAAGGAAAGTAATTGACTTTTCTTCATTAAAATCTTCACCTATCTATTTGTAAGCCTATTCTCATCTAGGATTTTCTTTGCTTTGAATCTCTTCTGAGTGGATACGAGAGAATGCTGTTTCTTTGCAGTCTCAGGAATATGGCACCTTCTAACTGAAATGACTGACTGCATTTCTTTCCTAATGGAACATTTGCAATTGTGTTTGTAGGTTGCTGTAATTTTATAGTATAAGCATAAAAAAGCAGAACAAAAATAACTGCCCTGTTCTTGGGTATGTGTGTATGTGTTGCTCACATTTCAGATCAGAGCAAGCTTGTGAGACTGAGATTTCCAGTCTGTGGGTTGAGACTTTATTCTCCCACTGCTTGTTGTCTTCAACCGAATAGGCCAGCACAGATGAGCCAGTGCCCATGGGAGGTAAGGTAAGGTGCATTAGAAATTACTTCTTGGAGAAAGAAGGAAACCAAGACTTCAGTTGTGACTCTGAGTCACAATTCAGTTGCTGTTCTCCTGCTGGCTGGTGGGTGCAACTTCTTATGAGCAAAGCTGTCTAACACCACAATCAAAATCATACTGCAAATAGAATGGTTCATAATTTGAGAGAAGTGGTTAGCTTTATTAGTCTGAGGCCAAGCAGGGTAGATATTCTGAAAGCAGGGTAGATATTCACCTTATAGACAAACTAAATAGGATTATATAGAGAGCATAAGCTTTTTTGAACTCGAGTTTACTCAAGATGCTGTGAAAAGACAAGCATAGAACAGTGGATAAAGTGGAGTGAGTGATGTGAATATGAAAAGTGGTGAGGGACGGAAACAAGGGAGAGGACAGGAAACCAAGAAAAGAACCTATAGGAGCAAAGGGGTCACCCAAGCTAACCTAGGTAGTGGGATAAAAATCCATAGTCCCTGTTTAAATCATACTAAACACAAGCCAATCTGTGTATTCCATAACATTTCATAATTTGAGATGCACAGTAATTCAGTGGAATGGAGAAAAGCAAGTGGAGTGGTTTGTGATGGGGAAAATAGCACCTGAAAGGAAAAATCTATGAGACAGTGATAAGGCTAGTGTTATTGTAGGGATCAGAGTGTGCAGCAATGAAGAAATAAGTGCCAAGATTCGGATGTTGAAATGGATTTGTGGAGTCAGCAGGA
>NW_005841979.1:2243633-2271658 GCF_000455745.1 Alligator sinensis | reverse complement strand
AGGAAAGATGGTAAAAGAAACAATGTAAGGAAGTACAGCTTTTGGGGGGGGCCAGCCCCAGCAGCAGGTAGGCTGTTAATCTACAGGCTGCTTGGCTGGGGGGCTGGAAGGCCAACTGCAACTGCTGAGTGTAAATGAGGCCACAAAGAGCATTTTTACACGTGCTATGGGATGTGGAGCCAAACACTTCAATTAATGAGCTATGCTAATTAAAAGAGCCTTTGTGTTGTATGTATCAGCATCCCAGCACTGAAAAAATGGCGGCGGGGCACCATTCAACTAAAGCTCATTGAACATGTTTTATTTCAAAGCACTCTGCTGCCATTTTTTCAGCATGGCGATGCGCTGGGATGCTGATACATGTGACATGGAAGGCTGCCTGAGTGTGTACTAATTTCCGTGCTCCAGCGGACTCGATTAATCGAGTCTGCTCTGATGCGCTGGATTTCCGGTGCATTGGAGCAGGCTCCACACATGTATTTAGGAGCCCAAAGGGAGTTAAAAGCTCAAAGAACAGAGTGCAAGGGGAGAGAAGGTGCTAATGTTAAGAGAGGAGGACAGAACCTATGTCACCCTTTCTAAGGTCTGAAGAAAGACTGCAAGTTTGGGGTTGGTTTGTTTGCATGCTTGCTTAGTTTGTTGTTTTTTTTTTTTTACTATGTGACAAGGCTGTCCCATGTAACAAACTGGCTGGTAGTCCTGGATGAAGTGCTGACTGGCCTTAATAAAGAAGCAGGGTGAGTAACCCGCCTAAACAGTTATGGCAGTGGGTAAAGGTGACTTCAGTAAAGGAAACATTGTCCAAATGCAGATTGAGATGGTTTGGGCATGTAGCCAGGTGGCCTGAAGAGTATGTGGGCAGGGAATTCAGATCATTATAATTAGGGATAGGAAACAAGGGAAGACCCATGAAGATAGGGCATTTGTATGAAAAATAAAATTCAAGAGTATGCAGGGTGTTACAAGAAATATAGTGATAGACAGTAGATTGTGGAGAAACATCTTCCAGAAGAAAAAGAAAATAGCAATTGATTAGTCTGTGACAGCAGGATCCGTTTCACATAAAAAAACTATTATGCCACTCATGATATAGGTGCTAGGCACACTAGGCTTTGTTATTGTCTGTCATATCAGACAGTAACACAAGGCAGACTTTTAAATGACAAGACAGCCTTCATTATTGAATATCTGTGAAAAGTGCTGATCTGACAACTATGTTGTCATTAGAACTGAATATCAGAGGTTAAAACCAGGATTTGCTAAAGGTTGGATTGAAAACCTATTTTTTGTTTACTGTTTGATTTCATTTTAAATGTTGTTATAAACCACTCTGAAAAACATTTTGTGCTTTGGGGGCTGCATTTTTAATGAATTTGTAAAATTTGATATTCATGAGTTGAAATGCTATGCTAATGCTTTTATAATTTCCCCATGAAACCACAAGAAAAAAGCATCATTTTTCATCAATAAAACAAAACAATTTTTACTCTATAATGAGATAGAGATGCCACTTCAGTCTTCTTTAAGGGACTTCTATCAGTATTAATCTCACTGCCTTGTAACTCTGCTGCAATTTTAAGTATACCAGTAAGGTAGTTAAATGTTCAGATCTGCTTAGTGGTATGCATTTTAGATCTAGTTTATTTACAGTTTAGATCCATGAACCATGTATGAACCATTAATCAAAGAGTTTGTATATTCAGATAAACTGTTTTTTCATGCATTAAATGGTGAACTCATTTTTGAGACTGTGGTCACATTTAAAGAAAGGATAATAGTTGGGATAGGGGATTCTGTGAAATAGGAAGTGGACTAATTTGGGTGGAATTTGCATTTCTGGTAAGGAGTAAGCTTGAAATACCTTGCATATCTGGGAAGTGACACATAGCAGCTATAATTGGGCAGAGTATTCCTTTTCTTACGCTTTTTACCTTTGTCTTCTTTTGAAGCCTTGCACCCCCAAGCTGATGTCAATTGTAGGTAAGTTACTGATACTTCTAACAATACCTCTGAAAGCTGATGCACTTTTCCCCATTGAAAACTGTCAAGCTGGTAACTTGTGATAAGCTGCGTCAGTTTTGAAGGCAAAGGTGTTGACAGTCTTTTCATTTTGATTTCTATGATTAGGTGTGATTATTTAGTTGTTTCACTGACAGATGGGGTTGAGGGAGGATGTTATGGTTCCACATAATTGACCAGAGGTACCAGATTGGTTGTAAATTAGTGGCTTTGGTTTCACTTCACTGATGGTTTTTTAGTTCTTGAGATTGTTCAGGCTAAGTCCTGAGCCAAGCAGGGGCTGGATAATAGCTGATCAGGTCACCAACCAGTAAATTGTGGATAAATTTTAATATTTAAATCTTTAAACACTTTTATTTAACTGTTAAGTTCAGCACAAGAAAAATATTCTAGTGAGCTTTACTCGGTACCCAGAGGCTAATAGTCTGTATCACAGAGGGGGAAAAATATTAAATTGCTTCTAGTAACTATTAATATCCTTACATCAAAGGATGCTCAGAGACTCTGCAAAAATATTGACCAGGTAATATTTCAGTTACTAGCATAAGTGCCAGGTCAAAAGACATAATGGAAATGATTGTGAGGACGTTGCAGCTGTTTGTACAGTTCCTAGCCTGTGGCTACGTAAAATAATTTTGGAAGTAAATGAAAGTGCAAACTTGAACACTAAGAAGTTTCTCCATATGGTTTTGCAGGGTAAGTCACTCATCTTGGTAATATGAAGGGACAGTAGTGACTCAGACAGAGTGATGGAAATTGATTTAATGGTGATGCTGTAAAACTAGTGATTTTGGATGACAAATTCCCAATAAAGTGATGAAATAAAAATAAAGATGACTTCCTAGTCCCATAAGTTTCAAAGATATGATTCTGACATACTGAGATAACTAGGAATGACAGTCCTTCGGATTTCAGACATGTAAAAAGTTTTGACAAGTGGACCTGGGCAGATGATGAACTGTTGTGGTGGGGTGGTTGTTTTTTTGCTTGTTTTTTTTTTGGTCCCGTGCTGCTGCTGCTTCTGGGTTTATTAAATGAACAATTGAATTTATAATAGTACATTTAAGTTTCATAATAGTAGGAGATAAATCAATGAGTTAATAGACTATGAAATTCAAGGGAAATAAATCCTATGTTTTGGAGAGACTAATGTTTACATTGAAAGAAGAAAATGATTTATTTGGTATTAGCTAATCAAGCTTATGATTTTAATGTAAAAGAAAGGTGTGTTGAAGTTCATGAAGGCAGGTATTAAAATATGTTGTTTACTTATTTCTCTGTCATGATTAGGTTGATTTTTATTGAACAAATTGGGTCTGACTGCAATGGGAAAGAATAAGCAAATAGCATACCAGTAATATCAGTCGTTCATTCAAGTAGCAAAAATCAAACTACCATCTAATCAAGATGATGTTTTATTGTCTGGAGGATGTACTGATTTGTTTTCATTTTGTTTGGCACTTCCAAGTTCTAGTGTAAATGAATACCCATTATTCAAAGTTCAACACAAAGTAATGGTTTAACCTGTTATTTGTACCGATTGAACACCCAAAAGCTGTGAGATGCAAAATAGTTTGAAATAAGTTCTTAGGCATGTTAGGGCCTTGTTGCATATTAATTTTCGGTGGCTTCTGGAGCTCTTAACCCCTAGATTGTCCATGAATTAATACCTAAAACTAGTTTAAAGCACCCTTTAGGCGGCTTAAAGTTATACCACTCCAGGGCAGGTTTATCTTTGATCAGTGTTACCCAGCTCGTGTTCCATTAATGTGTGACTATTCCCTACAAATAAAAACCCCCAGCTGTGGTCTTCCAGAATCTCAGGATGCAGTATTTCCTCCCTCACGCTCCTGTTTTGTGTGGACAAACTTTCTATCCTTGAACTCTACTGCTCAGGGAGTAGTTCTGGCACCAGACCAACTCCCCCTCCTGCCCCTGGGGGTGTGACCTTGCCACGTGATAGCTAGCCAGGTCACAGGCCATGGATGGGTCCAGGAATGGGTCTAGAACAGGGATGGGCAGAGTCTGACCTACAGGCCAGATCAGGTCTGCAGCGGAATTCATTTCCCAGCACGATCAGCACCCCTCGCCCACCTACCATGTCACCCCAATCCATTAAAACCATGAGACCTTCTTTAATTTACTTCCTCTTTATTTATTTCTATTTATTAGTTTTTTACTTAATTTCATCACCTTTTCCCACCCCACTTCCCTTTCCACCTCCCATTTCATTACCCACCATCTTATTAACTCTCTGCTTCCTAAATTCATGTTCCTGCCTCCCAACTCCCAACCCATCTCTCACCCCCCTACCTAAAGCAGGGATAAAAGCCTGTCCTGACTCACCAGCCCTGTAGTGGCAACTCACAGATGCAGTTCCTAGTCGGGCCCCTGCTTACCAACCCTCTCATGTTGTCACAATTGTGCAGGTCGAGGACAGTCAATGAAGGTTCTTAGCCTTAAGGTGTGACTGCTCCAAACTCAAGCTAGCAGTAATAGCAATCAACATTTTGAGTAGCACAAAGTGCAACACGTAACAGGCCCTTAGAAGTTTCACAAATAGTGCCACATTGGGTATGTGCCATACCACAGTATTTTGAATTTAAAGGGAATCTGCTTGCTTGCTTTCTTTTGTTGACTTTCTGGGCCTTGGCAGTAAGTATCCTTTAAATATGTTTTTTGCTGATAATTTTGCATTCCTACCACTTATTCTGAAATAGCTTCTCTTGCACCTTCTTTTCAAAGGTGTTCCTCAGCCTTTTTTCTTGAGATAACAAACCCTGAGTCCTGCCTTGCCTACTGAATCTCATCCAAGTAAGTTAAGACTCTGTAAGTAGATAGAGTTCCAGACCTATATGCACTTAACTCCATCTATTGCCTCTTTAAAACTTGCATAATAATTTGAGGTTTTTACCATGACTAGCTCTTTTTGTTGAATCTCCCTGTCTCTGTCACTAGAGAGTTATGCCTATCTGGCTAATAAGTTGCATTTGCAATTACTTATTCAGTAGAGTTTATTCAGACATCTTATTCAAGACTTTAAGTCTTAATGCCTACATGGAACAATAGGAGATATTGTTATCTCATCTGCTGGAGGATACTGGTGATCAATCTGCTGGAGGACACCGGTGGTCAATCTGTGGCATAGGCAGCCAGTATGTTTGCCATGCAGTACATTGGGGAGGGGGGAGAGAAGGGATTGCAATGGCAGTTGGGGAGGGGGTAAGAGTCAGGGTTTGTGCTTGCTTGAGGGTTTGGCCTTGTGGGAACAGCAGGGGTAAGTGCTATTGAATTCAGTGTTGCCACGTCCCGGTGGTAACTGATTTCAGTGGCACTAGGATATGGCAGTGGCCGAGTGTTAGTGGCTCTACTTCTTACTTTGAACTTAACTTGTAGCACACTTGCCAAATTGTTGGCCACCATTGCTGTAGCATATCTATTAGCCTACTTGCCTGCAATCAAGAGTGCAGTGGTATGCATATCTGGATACTAGAAATGGTGATTTTGATTTCTTGAGACCATGGAGAGTTGATTCATTTTACAAGGTCTGTATCGCAGCAAGCAGGGCAGTGTTTTAGGTGTCAGTGCTGAAAAAAGGTAGTTGTGACAATGGTATAGCTTGCTCTACCTTCGGCTTAAGGCATGTTTATGTAGTTTGACACCACAGATAATAACTGGCTGGTTGGTGAGCAGATACAATGGAGCGTGTATGTGTGAGGTGGTGTGATACGAATTGAAGCAACTTGGAAGGAAAGGATTAACTTAAGTAACCCTCAATGCCCTTTACATATGCTCATAGAAAGGAAGAGGACTGCAGATTCCATACAATGGACAGGCCCGTTGATACTTTTGCTCCCTTTGTACTACCCATCAAGAAGCATCTGTGGAACAGGATTCTATGGTAGCAGTGCACAATCCTGTGCAAATCTGTATCTTGCTGCAGAGCCTACTTGGTCCCACTGACAAAGGATCCTTTGTAGTGGCAGATGGAGGGGGATTATGACCCAGATCCTAAAAGGTATTTGATCAGCTTTGCAATGTCAAACCACTGACTACGTAATGAGATCCTCTGCCCAGAGGTAGAACTCAGTTTCCCTTTGCATATATAGGGAGATTTTTGTAGAGCCAGGTTCTAAAAAATGCCTAGCCCCTCCAGTTGACAATATTGATTTCTTTGCAATTGCCATGAAATAACACTGAATGAATTTCTCTCTCTGGTTTTTTTCTTTAATACATTCCCAAATAGTGTACAGTAGAAGTACAACTAGAAATAACAAGGGGACCCGTTTGTAGCTGTGCACTCTGGAAAATCCAATCGTGGGATGTTAAAGTGGGAGCTATTGGCACATGAACCCAGGAACTCCTTACACTGATAATCTGGCCCTTTCTTTTTGCTGAGCTATAGCAAGTATCTGTGTGTGAATAAGGAATTGAATCCATTGTCTGCTGTAGCCAGTAAAATTAAATGCAAAAACCTTTAGATATTCTAAGTGATCCTGAAGCTAAAAGCTTCAATTGTAGACCTGTAAAATGGGGAGAATAGTTTGTCTGGCATGGTGTTATCAAGTTAAATACATTAAAGACTGAGGTAACCAGATACCATGATTTTGTGGGCCATAATTATCTTAGACTCTTACTTTCCTTGGTTGCTTCACAAGATTTTACCTCTAGCTCCATTGGGTAGATTCCTAGCAGAATCACTGGCATTAGACCTAGGCTTCATTGTGGTATATACATCAGTCTGATTACTTATTTCAGCAAATGACCCATACCTTAATTTGCTGCTGTCCTCTTTGACTAAAACTAAAAAAGATGATTGTTACTGGAAGTATATGATATTTCTATACCCATTTGAAAAGTAAATGTTAATTTAGTGCTCTGTGTATGGTTTACCTATGGAATACATTGAAAGAAAACCAGTATTCTTTCAAGGAGGTTTTTCCAGTTTTCTTTACAAATAATTATTTTATTTGGAATATAACTTTGCTCTACAGCTGTTTTACCCAATGGAAGTTTAGATGCCTAGATTCCTTAGGCACCTCCATTTTCATCTGAAAAGATTCTTAGGTGCCTAGACTTGATCTACTTCACATGCTCAGAAGTGAACCAAATTGGCCACCCACATGTCTAACCTGCTAAAGTCCCTTGCAGTCCTTATTGGTATGGGAAGTGCCTAACATCTACCTATGTCCCTGTTTTCTTTGATGAGGACAATCCTCTGATCGAGATCCATTGTTTGATTCTAAGAGTGAGTATGCAGCTCAACAGAAAACACATCCTTAAAGTGGTGGTGAAGGTTTGTACTGTAAGCTAATGGTAAAATTACTTACCCAGGAAGGGGAAAACTTGGGTTGTAGCCTCTCCTTATCCTGAGGGAATTCTCATAAACTGTACTGGGTGCAGAAGCTAGAACCCAAGGCTCCTAACTATGGGTTGTGGGGCTGGGGGTTGTGGCTTCCTCACTGACCTAGAGAGGCATGGCTTCTCTTGCTTATTCCTTAGACTACTTAGGGATTTTAATATAGAGAGGCATTGCTCTAAAAAGCAGGGACTAAAAGATGGGGACTCACTTCTCCTTCTCCTCTCCCCCACCCTCAGCCAGCCCTTTGGGAGTCCCCTAAATACTGGGTTACAGAATCAGACTCTCTCTTACTCTCCACCTTGTCCCAGGATTTTTGTACTCTTGAATGGCCATTGGGCAGGCTTCAGTAGACAATGGGGAGATGGGCTCTTTACTAATCTAGTCTATAGACTGGTTTTTAAGGCGCTCCCTGGCATTGAAGGATATGGGTTTGAATCCCTCTGGAGTAAGGAGATCCAAGAACTCAGGCTTTCTACTTTCCAAGCAAATTCTTTCCAC
Source organism: Alligator sinensis (assembly GCF_000455745.1). NCBI lineage: Eukaryota > Metazoa > Chordata > Crocodylia > Alligatoridae > Alligator > Alligator sinensis. The sequence goes on along the minus strand of NW_005841979.1, from coordinate 2,263,779 downwards.
TAGATCATTGGACCAAAGATAATAATTGCTGATCCTCCTATGGTAGCAGTTGTTTTCGAGTGAACTGTGGGGTGCTATACTGTGCTAGGTTTTCTCATTGCTGTAGAATGATCCTAAGGTTCTTTCAGTGTAGATGGCTCCTCCAGGCCAAGGGACGTCCACTTCAGCATTGCAGTGTGTGCAGTAGAAGTGCTTATTTGGATTAAGTGGTCTATTTGGATCTGACCTTCAGTCCAATTTTTATGCCTGCTAAAATGGTAAATATCAGATAAGCAGCATCGGGTCCTGTGTTTTGTGTTTTGTGTGATATCTGATACATTTCAGGGCTTTACAATTTTTTCCTTGTAGTATAGAAGACACTAGAAAATGTACCATAGGAAGGTGGACTGGATAATCAAATACTTGTAAGCTTTTTCCATTTTCAGAGCTTATTAGTTTATGATTTACCCAAAGAGTATGGATACATTTTAGATTGTTAGGGAAGTGTAGGTATGTAACTTTTTTTGTTAGGGTCTTCTTACACAGTAATTTTGGGCAGCTCCTGGAGTTCTCAACCCCTGGATTGTCCATACATTAGCACCTGAAATGGGTTTTAAACACTTGTTATGCAGCCTGGAATTACACCACTTCAGGACAGGCAGGAAAAGGTTAACCTTCTTGCCTGGCTGCAGCTGCTGCTCTCTGAGCAAGACCACAGTGGGGCAGACATTATGTGGAGCCTCAAGTAAGTAATAACCTGGGAGGGGGCACTTGCCTTTCAGTCCTTCAGGCCCCTATTGGCCTGAAGTGTGACTGCTCCAAACCTGAGTTAACGCTAACAATGATCAACATTGCTGTGGCTTATAGCATGCCGCAAGGTGTAACAAGGCCTTCTAGTATTTTATGTGGTTATTACATGAAATTAAGACATTACCTTTTTTAAAAAGTCATAACTTCTATTTGATTTGTTGGAAATATTAGAAAAGAGTACGACACTTGGGCTGACTTACATTAACTTCCATGAACTTCTAGTGCAACTACACTGAAATCAATGGAATTCTGACAGTTTAAAACTAATCAAAGTAAAAGTGAAATCAGGACCAGACTGAAATCCCTGCCTTTACTTGAATGGGATAGTAATGGTTTGCTTTCCTCTCTCTAAAGCAAGTTCCCAGTGATGAAACGGGAAGTACAGGCTAACTTCAGAATTTGTCCTTCTTTGAGCATTCAACTCTTTTTTTGCAGGCATATGGAGAACTTTGGTTCTAATTCAGGAAACACTAAGTTGTATATGTGTATATAAGTAGTCCTGTTTATTTCAGGTACCATAAATTTACTGTCAGAGTATCCTTTTGACACCCCCAAAATCTTGTAAAGATTGGCTTCTTGCACCCTTCCCATTTCACTTTTCCCTCCCCTCCCACCCCAGCTTTTCTAGTAGCTGCTGAAAAGCAATGCAAAGTAGTAAAACTTCTATAGTAAGCAAACAGCCTAATTATAACACCATTAATGTAAGGGCTGTGTATGAGAAGTGTAGGCTGCAAATGTTGGGCCCCTTTGTGTGTTGAGTCACCTTGCTGAGCCTTTATGTTCATATAATTGGTGAGCTTTTTATGTTAATGTATATATGTGTCGGTTCCTATTTCCATGAAGCAGCAGCAGATCAATTGCATTGAACATTAAAAAAATAGAATTAATTTACTTTAACATGAATCATATTTTATGGATGAGCTTCATTTGCATTAGGTCTTAATTTTAGTTCATTTACCTACAATTATCATTGCAATTTGCACAAAATTACAGTTTAGTCAGGAGGGATGGTAGAATAAGTAATGGAAGTATCAATGTATACATGTATGTTGCAGTTCCAGCCATCTACTTAGTAGGTTTGTGCGAAATTTCGCTGCCAGTTTTGTTTTGATGCATTTCGAGGTCGAAACAGCAAAATTGAAATGGAACAGATATAGTTGAAATAGCCTCAATACAAAATGAGGCAAATCGAAACATTTCGCCATTTTGATGCTGTTTCGACGTTTCGCCCATAGGCTATAATGGGGAAGGTTGAAACAGCCTATACCTTTGTAATTTCTGGCCTGATTTGGATGAAATATGAAGGAATGGTAACCCCTTCTAAGGGCATGAAGCCTGCCAAGGTTCAAGGAGATAGGTGGAGGGGGTTTGGGGAAACTGCACCCCAAAGTCTTGAAAGCAAAACTTGTGTCACATGGATGTGTTAAGCCACAGTGGGGTCAAACTGCAGGCATGCTAGCTCCTGCAGAGTCCACAATGTCTGCTAAGTTTCACAGAGGTAGGTGCAGGGGTTTGGGGGAAAGTGCACCTCAAGCTGTGGACAAGCAAAACTCGTGACATGGGTGACACTGTGTGTGTTAAGGCGCACCAGGGTGAAAGCTGCAGGGCTGTTAGCCCCTGTTGAGGCCATGAAGCCTGCCAGCTGTCACAGAGATAGGTGCAGGGGGGTTCTGGGGCCCTGCACTCCTAGCTGCTGACAGGCAAAACTCATGACATGGGTGCTTGTGCAACTGACTGTGTCTGTCTTGGGGCAGAGTGGGGTGAAAACTGCAGGCCTACTAGGCCCTGCTGTGGCCACAATGTTGGCTACAAAGGATCAACTTGCAGGGTCATCATAAATTTCTAGTTTATTAGATGAATGCAAAAGTCAGATCACAAACCTTGGGGCAGATCCCCTCAAATACACACACATTCATGCACACACTCACAGTAGCTAGCTATGAATACTAAGCACTAGTGCCAAAATATACCTATCTACAAGCGCTAGGGTCTGCCATCGATGGCCAGTTGAGGCTTCTTTCAGTGTGATGTTGTTTCAGAAGGGGGTTGCTGGCTGATCCTTCTGGCTGGATAGGCAGGGTGCTGGTCAGGTCAAAGAGGGCACCATTGGGGGTCATTCTTCACTGCCTTTTATCCCTCTCTGGCAGACTTTGATGACTCCCCAGTTCTCGGGCTTACCCAATCCAGGGGTCGTTGACTTCGTGGGACATCCCCCTTGGTGGCTGGTGGATGGCAGCTGGCAGCCCCAGGGGTCATGTCCTTGAGTACGTGCAGTCTTGGGAGTCTGTTGATGAATTTTGATTAGTTCACTGCTGTAATAAATAGGGCTCCGGAAGCAGTTGATCAGGGGGTATTCATTTTCAAGAGTTGGTCTCCAGTGTTCATTAGTTCAAACCAGGGCTTCTGTACCTTTAACAGTGAAGTTTGAAGGAGTTCCTGGCTCTGTATTGATTCTTTCCTCTCCTTAGTCTGTGGTTTTGTAGGTGTTAATCCTTGCTCATTAACTCTTTATCCTAGCCAGTGTTACGACTCAGCTCTGTATTCTTGGGCAATCGGGGCACAGGATACAGTCTGTCTGACTCACAAAGGACTCACCCCCTCCCCCTCCCCTCCTCTACCTAAACGAAACTGATTAAGATGCAGTGAGAGACGCACCTAAGACCCTCACCAGATAAGGGTGACAAGAGTGAATCAACTGCCCTAGGTCTCATTTACATGAGAGATGGAAAACAGAAAGCCTGAAGCAGAGACTGCAGTGAATTCTGGGACCAGAGAAGCAGGAGAGCGCTGCATGATGGGGAATCTGTGCTTCCAATGTTAATCAACCCATGTTCACACACACCCAGCTCAGCATTTATCAGACCAGTTCTAATCTGGATTTACTAAGGACTTTTCCCCCCCAGACACACACACACAGCTCTAAGTTTAATAGGCATCTCGGGCCGTACATTCCCCGGTCCCACTATGGGAGGCCTATTTAAACTTGATTGACTAAAACTCGGTTGCCGGGTTAGGGAATGCTGAGGCAAGAGACCGAGTCAGAGGGGGTATGGGCAACATTTGAACAATGGTTAAGGGTTCATCACAGCATCCAGCCTGCTGGAGCCCTAATCCCAGGTGTTGTCATATCTTTCCCGAGACGACTGGTGGGAGTCCTCTCCACAAAAGGTTATGAGCACCCCAATAATTGTTTTAAGTCTGTTAAAAGACTATAGTAAGATCTGGAAAAGTCATGCTAAGCTGAGGCTTGTGCACAACAAGTAAAAATCCAAAATCCTGATGCTGCAAGCTATCTATTGTTCCTGAAGAAACCATGAGATATCCCATCAGTATATCTGCCACCCATAGGAATTTCAAGCTGGCTCCCAAGTATTTGGGTTACTCCCTAATCTTAAGTGTTTCCTGATTATCAATCAGTTTCCTGAGATGGTCCAAACCAGATAACCCCTTGTCAATAGAAAAGACAATGATTTACACTACTGAGGGTGCTTCGAAGCAGCTGAACTGAGGGTATAAAAATCTGTAAAAAGTGTGCGTGCTTCAAGAAGAAGAAGAAGAAGGAGAAGGAGAGGAAAAGGAAAGAAGAAGAAAACTCCTGTGCTGACACCATCCCCTGTCATTCTTTGGATGTTGGAAGAACAGATCGTCTCTCTCTTCAAGGATTGTGCTACGGACTGTGCCTGTCAGCTTTGCAGCCTGAGTACCGTGGACTAGGTGAGATCCCAGCGTTCTCTGTCTTCTTTCTAGGCATAAACTTCTGAACCTGAACTGTATCAGTTAAGCTTGAGCTAAGTTTCCCCAAATACTTAGTGAAACCAGGGTAGTATTGTCATTGTTGGTGTTTGTTTTTCTTTTGCATGTCTATTACTACTAGTACTATTATATATTTCATATGCTTAGCAATAAATAACTTTTATAGTCAAACTGGTAGTAATTGGGTATATTTTTCCTTCTCTGCTTCTCTTTCCTCCCGTGCTCTGCAGCAACGCTTCTTTTACCTATGCTAAAGATCCCTGTGAAGCCCAAATTATTGTGGGGTCTGCTCATCAAGAGGCCAAAGATTGGGACGTGCTGAGTTTGAAACACATAAGGGGATCAGCTTGTACAGGCTGATTGACCCAGTTTGACTCAGACGTGCCCTTATGAACTGAATGCTGGCCCATGAGGGTGTCAGCTGGACACCCAGCCGGATTCAGAGGGATTCTGTTTACCTGTGTGCTTGTGTCTGACTGCATTTTATTGTTGCTCTTATGAACTGATTCTTGGCATATGAGGGTGTCAGCCTGTCCATGCTGATCAGCCCGGCCAGGTCAGGCGTGTCACGTTAATTTGTGTGCGTTTGTGTGTGTGACTGATTTGGTGACTGGAGGAACCCAGTCCCATTGAGGTTGAGTCCTGCAAGATAGCTCCACTGGGGGTGAGGGCTTGCAGAAGGGAGAGATACAGCTCCGTATAGTAACACAAGCAGCACATTGACAGAATCACCAAGACCCTAGAAACTATCCCTAATAAATGAGCACACCCCAAAGTAATGGGCAAATTTGGTAACACCAGCTACTGTGTTATGCAATGAATCATGATTCACTCAGGGACCAGCTCAATACACAGTAGCTTAGATGACAAAGTTATAGGCTATTTTGACCTTCCCCATTATATTCTATGGGCAGAACGATGAAACAGTTTCACCGTTTTGACCCTGTTTTGACGGAACGGAACAGCTGATTTGAATCGAAACAAAATTTGAAATGGAATGCTGTTCTGTTGAAACATCAAAACTGGTCGAAACAGAATGCTGCCGTTTCGCACAGCCCTACTACTCAGTGTTTGTGTTGGGAGTTCTACTCTGACTAGATCAGTGCTGACACTTTCATATTCCCTCATATTGTATATTGCTAAAGAATCCTTTTTGCTTTTAAATATGGATATACACCATTCTTGCTGAAGTTGGTTTATGTAGGCTGTATATACCAGACACCAAAACTTGGCCCCTATGGTAGATCTCTTTCCTTCCTTTCCCTTATATATTTTTTAAAAGTGTGTATGGAGGAGCGCCTTAATTTAGGTGTCTTTATTTTTTACCTAGGATTTAATCTTAATCCATTGTGCCTCCAAGATACAAGTCTTCTGATGGAGTACAAGTAGCTCCTACTGAATTTACTTTTGAAAGCCTGATTGTAGAGGGACACAAGAAACAGTTGGGGCCAGATTCTATTCCACCTATTAGGTATGTAATACCTAATATTAGGTATGTGGACAAGTGTGCCTAAGTACAATTCTATTCCCTGAAGTCCTTGAAAAGCTACTGATACAAGAAGTTAGTAGGTCCTCCTCATTTTTTTGGTGATTCATTCTTGAGGCAGAGTGTTACAAAATTAATGCATTGACTAGAATTTGAAAAGGTTGGAATAGAATCACACTTAGGTGTGTAAGTCCACTTGGATGCTCAGTTCATGGAATAGGATCTGGCCCTGGGCATTTGTGGACTTTGGTAGGTGTTCTGGCACTTCTTACTCAATAGAACTGTCTATGAACAATTTATTGGAGCTGTATTGTCTAAAATAGTTTTCTGACTGCTATATTGTCTGCCATGGCAACTCTCCAAGAATTATGACATTTTTTTTAAAGCATTTTCTCCAGGCTAGAAGGTTCATATGGTATTCTGCCTGTGGAATTGCAAAACATGAGCACTTTATACATGGTGTAAGAGGGAAACTTTGTTTATGAAGGTCCATTTTCTCTCTGTAACAGGATTCCTCTGGGACAACTGTAGCACCCCCTTGGCAACCACGCTAATCCTGCCCTCACCTACTCTGGTCTTTCAGGCTACAGCCTGTCCTTACCTGCCATAACTTTTGACGAAAAATATACATTTGTGAGCTGGTACTCTGAGGACAAGCATGAGCCTTGGGTGCTTTACTCCAGTGTTTCTCAACCAGTGGGACGTGAAGGTTGTGTAGGTGGGACTTTTCTGAAACAAGTGGCATTTCTGAGAAAGGTAGGGGGCCTAAAATGCATGTAAATGTAAAAATATGTCTTGGAAAAAGTGGAGTTTTGTTTTTATCATGGTGGGACCAGGGTTTTTTGAAAATAAATGGTTGGTGGGATGTAAGGTGCAAAAGTTTGAGAACTGCTGCTTTGCTCTACCCTGCTCATCATGAGGATGCCTTTAGTTTAGTTTGATTTCTGCCTTGAGCAAGAACTCTTTCTGACTGGCCTCAGCCTTCTAGCTCTCCTCTACCTTGATCCACTGTGACTCCTGGCCCTACCTTAATCCTTAAACCCTTAATAGCATTTTCCTCCCCACCTCTTCATGGCCTCTTACCTCCCCACTAAGTCATGGCTGTGCTTTATGGGTAAACAGAAACACACACCACTGTGAACACAAACTACTTAGCTCCATGTGGCCCTCTCTGGTAAGTTCCTTCTTTTTGCAAGGTCAGGACCAGGGTGACTCTGTAGCCCTGGAGCCAGATGTACCCCTGATTCCTGCTCCTTCCAGTTTTAAAACCCCTTTTGGGCCCAGGTGCTGCTGATTGTCTCTGCTAGCTTATTGCTCTGAAGACTGCCCTCTACCCTGTCTTGTGGCCAAGCCAGCATCTCTGTAATCTTCCATCTGCTTGCTGATTAGCCTCACCTTGGTTGACTCCATTCACATTTCCCTCTCCCACAAAAGTATTATCTCAGCAAGAAAAATGAAGCCTCACAAAAGTGTTACATTTAAAAATGTACAGGTGTGAGGCATCTTGATCCATTAACATGCTTTGCTTATATGTAATCAAGTCTGATTTACTCTGTTAAAGTTAATTGTGTGGCTTGGTATCACTCAGTCTTGTTGGTAGAGTGGACTTGGTAAGTAAGTCTCAAGGCCCCAAATGATAAGATGCAATGCACTTCCCACCTTCACCCCTCTTTTTACATTTTGCCTGGAAGGTTATCAAAGTGCCGGAGCTGTGCCATTCTTTAGTCACCTTCATGAGTTCAGGATGAAGGGTTCTACTACAGGAGCTGATGATGTAGAGGGAACCAAACTTCCTAAACACAAGTGGAGTCCCAAGGGCAGAGTGAATTCTAACACTGTGTTCAAGAAATCTGTTTTCTGCTGATCTGTAATCTTTTGTGGTTTATCCTTTTATGTAAAGGTAATGGTGTGTTTAGAAACTTCATGCAAAGCTGCAGTTCATCTATATGCATGATTGCTTAAATCTACCACATGCCTCCTGAAGAGTTAAATCTTCAGAAGGCCTATACCTTCTGTAAGAGATGAGAAAAGATATATTTAACCTATTGTAGCTGGAAGCTTAGGGCTTCTGCTACTTTAAGAGAAGGCAGGCTGCAGGAGAAGCTGACTGCAGCTGAGGCAGAGGTCAATCAGAGGAGCTACATGGCTCAAAAGGGGTTGCAGGTTATAAGCCCAGGGCTTGAACTGAGAAGGCAGTGCGGCCTGGAAGCCATGAAGAAAAGAGTTGTTGAGAAGAAGTGTTATAGCAGAGCTCCTGAGCTGGGGTAAATAAGACTGGTGCTTTAGGGATTGAGATTTAGGGTGGTGGAGGTCTCAACTGGCCTGAGAGTGGGGATAAGCCTGAGGAGCAGAGCCACAGGTGAGAAGTGGGGAGAACAAGCAGGGCCAGGGGGCTTCTACCCTGTGAGGGATGGAGCCTGCTGGAGGTAGTGGCTAGGGACAGACATTCAAAAAGCCTGAGCCTGAATTGATTCAATCTTTGCAGGTTAGTCTAACCTGGCTAGGCTAAATCAGTGTTGTAACCAGACACACATCCCAGAAATGCAGGCACATGCCTGTAGTGGCTTAGGCTAGAAGCCAGGGAGTGCTAGAGCAGCTCTCCCTTCCCTTCCATAGTGCTGAGCTGAGGTGGGGTATGGCCAGGCCCTGGAAGGATGCTCTGATTAGCTGAGCAAGGAATTGCTAACAGTGTCACCCATTAACTCATTGTTTATAAACCCATTAAGAAAGCAACAGAGGGACATTACCAGTAGGGCTGTGTAAAACGGGCCCTATTTGATGCAGTTTCGGCCCAAATCGGGGACAGTGATTCAATCCATTGATTTGGATTACTGTCCCTGATTTGATTCGGCTGAATTCGAACAGGCCCTACGAGGAGAGACTGAGGGACCTGAACCTGTTCAGCCTCAGCAAGAGGAGGCTGAGGGGGGACCTGGTGGCTGCCTACAAACTCATCAGGGGAGATCAACAGCAAATAGGCAGAGCCCTTTTCTCCCAAGCACCACCTGGGGTACAAGGAACGATGGTCATAAGCTGATGGAGAATAGGTTTAGGTTAGAGATCAGAAGGCAATATTTTACAGTTAGGGTGGCCAAATTCTGGAACCAACTTCCCAGGGAAGTGATCCTCGCCCCTACCTTGGGCAAATTCAATAGGAGGTCAGATGATCACCTGTTGGGGGTCTTGTGAACCCAGCATTCATTCCTGCCTATGGCAGGGGGTCAGGCTAGATGATCTGTTCAGGTCCCTCCAGACCCTAGCTACTATGAAACTTTGAAACTGTGAATCTGAATCTGATGATCTGATGCTGATTCAGTGATTCGGGCACAGGCACAGCTTTAAAAGTTTTTTCTACATACCTTGAGGTAGCAGCACAGCTTGTAATCGCTGCAGTGCTGGGGCGCATGGAGCATCCCACAGGAGGGTGGGGGACTCTCCAGCATGCTTGGCAGCAAACCCGGAAGTGGACCAGAAGTACCAGGGGAGGGCACAGGGCCTGCCCCCCCCCCCCGTGCGCTCCGTGGTGGACCAGGAAGTGGACCAGAATTGCTTTTGGTCCACTTCTGGGTCTGCTGCTGAGCACGCTGGGGAGCCCCCCATGCTTCTGTGGATGTTGCATCTGCCCCAGCGTTCAGAGCCCGTGCTACTTAGAGGTACATAGAAAAATAATTTGAAGCTGTATCTGTCCGAATCACTGAATCTCTCCGAATCGATTTGGAGGGTTCTGAATCGATTTGGAGAGATTAAAGGGTCCTCTGATTTGATTCGGATTCAGAGATTTGGTCACCGAATCGGGCCGAATCTCTGCCACATCGAATCAGGGACTGAAGCTTTGCACAGCCCTAATTACCCACTATTGTTGATTTTGCCTGTTGATTTAGCATGGACCATAGCCAGCAAGTAGTCTGCTAGCTCAGCATTTCCCAACTTTTTTCACCCCATGGCACACATACCTTAATTAAAAAGCACTGTGGCACACCAGATGTGGAGTGGGCTGTGGCTCATGGCCAGCCGAATGGCATTTTGGGCTGAAGCCACACCCCTTGCCTGGCTGGAGCCATGCCCCCCCTCTGTCTGCATCTGCAGCAGCAGCAGGCAATGGAGTGAGACTCCAGCCCAAAATGCTGTGGCAAACCTGGATGTGTCTCATGGCACGCCAGTGTGCTGCAGCGCACCGGTTGGGAAATGCCATGCTAGTTAACAGATGCTTCCTCAGCAAGGTAGAGGGAGGGGGGAATCCCTGCTTAGCAGGGAGTGATGAGGGGATGGGAGGAGCAGCCTGCAAGTCTCTGGAGGGGCCAGCCCTGCTGTGGAGCAGAGAACCCTGCCTAGCCCGGAGAGCATACTGGGATGCTGGGGGTGTCTGGCTTATCTTAAACCAGCAATGGTCTGGGACAGATATTGTATAAAGTGGTTTGAGCCAAATCATTTAAGTCTGATACTACATTCAACTGGGTTTCAGCCATTTTCAAACTGGCTTATGTGCACTGAACATCTGTTTTGTTACAGGTTTAAACCAGTTTCTGATCACATTACACATAAACTGGTTTAAGTCTGTCCCTAGCCAGTGAGGCCTGAACCCAGGAGGGGCAGAGAATGTAGGCCTGGGCCCTGGGATGACCAGGAAGGAGTATAGTTAAAGAGAGGGAAACGTGAGCCCAGGAGGGGCAGAGATAGATAAAGCCAACAATGGCTGAGACTGTTCCAGGTTTTAGACTGGAGTATTGACTGGGGTTGACGCTGAGGCTGAAGACCTGTGGATGAGAGATTGATCGGATGGGACAGTGGGGCCTAATGCCGCATGATAAGCCAGTGATTGTTAACACCTGCAAGGCTTGGGCATGGCCAAAAGGAGAGAAGAGGCTATGTAATTAGCCTATAAGGTGACGAGTAGTGACACCTGTGTTCATGAATGAGATCTTGCTTCAGGAGCCCTGGGTCAGCCTCCCTTTTCCTAAAGGCATGATTACATCAAGATGTGGCAGGTGAATCAAAGGGGAGATTGCCTAAGGAAAGTAAAGGTGACAAGGACTAACGAGGCTCCAGGGGTGTCCTGGCCATTCTGGAGGGCCCTGTTACATCTGTGTTGGTGGTTCATTCCAGCTCTCTGGGGAGGTGCAAAGCAATGTGCTGAGAGAGAGACCAGAGTTGAATAGTTAGTGCCTGGAGTTTGTTTGGATTTTGTGGTTAGATCTTCTGCTAGCAATCTGGTAAGTGGCCACTGTGGGGGTCCCCAGCCAGATGCTGTCATAGCTTCTTTATACCAAATGCAAAGCAACTGGGAAGAAAAGGATATTTTAAAACATTTTGAAAAGCATATTTTCTTGGAACATTTTCAGGTGGGTTTCTTTTCTCTCTTTCCTGCTCTCTTTCCATGTTAAATAGAATTAATATATCATATTCTGTGGTTCTGGGTGCAGGTCAGTTTGCATAAAAGTTGTGGAGAAGGTTCTTTGCAAGACCTTGACTCTAAATTTCCATACTTTCTAATATGTTATGATAGGTAAAGATTAATCTATAATTATTAATAATTAAAATGCTTATCCTCAGTTTAAGAAAAAACCCAACTATTTGATATTTTATTTCTCCTGAACAAAATAAGTACTTGTTTTTCAGCTGCCTTCTGGAATACATGTTAAAATCATCTGGACTTCTGCTTATAAGCATAGACTTGGAAGACTACATATTTGAGTTGGTGATTCATATTTGCCAATTCTTTTTCTATTGTAATGTGAATATTGCTGCTGGGAAATTTCTTCATTTTATCAAATTTAAAATCGACACCTTTCCAGAAAGAATACATAACTACAGCTCAAAATATTGCATAGGTTTTTAGGAAATAGTGCATACTTTATGCAGGCATAAATAGTGCATACTAATACAGGCATACTTTATGCCTGATGCTTATGACAAAAATAGAAATAAAATAATTTCCTCTGAAATTTTTGATCATCATGAGAACATTTAGTTTTTTGTGGTTATTCTACTTTGTTGATATTGCATAACAGTGAATTCATACAACTCTTCTTTCTTAATACTGTATTTACTTGGTTCTGAAATGAGGGTTTTTTTCTCCCATTCAGTATGGGGGGGATGGGGGATGACAAATTGTTCTCTTAGAATAGAGTATTGGACAGCTTCAGCCTAGAGCTGTTGGGAGCAGCAGTACAGGGAGAATGGTTTGGCAGAGGGCTGCAGTGGCACACAGGTTCCTCCTGCTCTGTGCCCAGTTCCTGTGCTTTCTTCCCCTGCCCCTCCCATCCCCTGCCTTCCACCCCCTTTGGCTGGGAGCTGGTGCTGGAAGGAGGAAAGTGCATGCCATGATGAGGTCCCAAGATGTTCCTGACCTCCTTGCCCCATTATGCAGGGAGTCGCTGTGTGGGAAGCCTGACTTGAATAGGGCAGAATCAGTAGTACACAGGTTCTTCCTTCCCAGTACCTGCTCCCTGCTTGGGAAGGAAGAACCTGTGTACCTGTCTTTCCATCCTGCCCCCTCTCACCCCTGCTCCAGGGTAGGCTTCAGTTGGCACTGGATTTATGGCCCAGATACCTTGTTCCAGGTGGATCCAAACATTCAGACTGACCATGACTTCTTTTTTCTGTAATAGGCAAATGTTATTGATACACAGTGATAGCAGATGAGAATAATGCAGTCAAGGCAAACAAAATAACCGCTCCCCCCCATTCTATATCTACCAGTCTTAGGGATGACAGAGGGAAGGTACATCTGGCCAGTATGTGAGCTTCACCCTGTGGCTCTTTCTTGAATTTCAGTAGCCTGGAGGTGAAGGGCCATGGGCCCCCTTCCCTGCACCCCCGTGGGGTGGGTGAGACAGGATGGGGGTGTACCCTCTGTCAATGGTGGCTTCAGGATCCCCCCTCAGGGACCCTTTGCTGTGCTGAAATCCCTCCTTTTGTATTCCTTCCCTCCTCTGACTTGATTCCTGGGCATTGTTGATTGTGGTCTCCCTGTGGTTGTCATACTGTCCATGTTCTGTTCTGTCAGCATATTCCTTTGTTTCCCAAACCCATTGCATGCACACATCTTAATTTGGTCATTTACCAGTGTCTTAATTTGGGCATGACTCAATCTCCTAATTCGGTCTCCCCACCAAAACTGGAAATCCTAAGGGCTCTGCAGCTGGGTACTGTGACCTAGTGCTAATACTGTAGAGTCCCTTATCTTTGTTATGGGTACACTGTGCAAACTTCCCAGCCTGTCTCGGACACAGTGTCTGCCTTGAAGGACACTGTCACAAAAAGGCTTTTAGAAATAAATTAACCCTTGCTGTTGCTCTGGACCATTATTCTAATGCAATAACTACTTTGCCTACAAACCAGTTCCTAAAAGCAAACCTCTAAAAACCATTTTCTAGCCATCAGCTCCCAGAACAGCTGCTCCCAGCAGCATGGGGTAGGAGAGGGTCAACAGTACCTGGGGACAGTGGTGATGGAGTACAGGTTCCTCCTTTCAGTGCTTGGTCAGTTTGGACATAAGGATTTTTGTGTATTCTCCAGTTGAGGATGATTGGTCATTCTGCTGTATAAGTTAAAACAGTGAAGGGAAATTCAGGGGCAGATTACTGAATACTCTAAAAAATTAGATTTACAGAGATTTATGGTGTCCTTTTTAACTCCACCTCAACTTTGTAGTACAGCCATCACACAGCACACCAAAAAACTTCAATGAAACTCGACCCAAAGATGTCAATAGCAGGCCTAGGGAGCTGGAGTGTTAATTATTGAGCTCCTTCCTTATCCTTAGTTTGTTGAAACAAACAGTGTCGTTCTTCTCTATTTGTGTAGTGCAGAGAGTACTTGCTGTTGTTTTTTTTAAAAAAAAAAACAGCTCCACTTTTTGCTCTTTACACTTTGTATCTTCCTTCAGTGTAGTTTGAGTTTCCCTATCAAGGACTTATATAGTTGAGCTCAATGTACAAATAAAGAATATGGATTTCTCTTTATTTCTTTTTCCCTCCTCCCACACAGTAAATGTATCTGACTCTGCAGTAGCTTGTCTTTAGAGATAACCTGAGGACTTAACTGATAATGGCATCTGTACTCGCACAGTTTTGGTTGGTGGCAAACAATTGTTGTTTGTTTTCTGATTTAGAGGTGCGCTGAACCTCCTCTGGGTGTTCTGGTATATTCTATGGTATATACCAGCCTACCAAAGAATCTTTAAATTGACACATCCAAGAGTTCTGTTTTTAAATTGACCTTGCATGGTAAATTCTTGCAGAAAGGTACAAATATTGAAATAAGAAGTTTTGAAGAAAATGACTATTTTCCATCTTTTATAGTCATTTACTTTTGTGAAACTTGTTTTGCTAGTTTTATTTGTGTACCATCCCCCCCCCCCCCCCCCCCCCCACCTCCAAACGCACACACCCTTGAGACCATTTTTAGGAGCATTTCATATCAACTTAGGCTTGAATTGGGTGACATCCTGGAGCCAGGATGTCACCCAAAAAACATGGGTGTTTTTTGGGTGTTGTCATTTCCAATGACAACACCCTAGACACCAGGAAAGCCAGTATTTCACTCATCTTGTTTTTTATGCTCACCTCCTACAATGCTCTTTTGCACATTGCATCTCTCTCTTTCTGTTATCTTTTCTCAGCTGGGCTATTTAAATTGTATTGGAACACTTTGTACAGGAATTATTTCATTATGATACTGGTAATAAGCAGTATAAAATTACAGACTCAATATAATACACTTTAACTTTCTGAATTTGAGATGCAAATAGTTTTTAATCTTTAGATCACTGGTTAATACACTGAGTGAATGTGCAATATTAGTAATTTTCTGAAGTTCTCAACCTTTCTCTGTGCTATACTGGACCTCTGTTTTGAGATCCTTGGTTATTATGTATTCTAACTACCTGAGCAAAATATTGTAGTGTCTTCAATATTCAGGTGAGTTAAACACATTTGCATTAAGATGTGCATCCTTTTAATGCAGCCATTGCAACCTCTCTATATATGTGATGCGCTACAACTTCTAAATCTCAGATATGACTGGAAATAACACTTACTTACCTGTGGTAGATGTTGCGTCTTGCTGTGTGATTGCAATATTATTATTAAAATTTTGCAAAAGTATCAGTATTCAAATTCTCTTACAGACCATCATTTTATACCTCTGGAGGCTTGTATCAATTATATAGGTATATTATTTAGCACTAAAATGTACATTTCCATAATTATGTCTCAATAAATCCTAAATGGTATTGCTATAGTTTCATGAAAAAAATATTACCTGTTTAGTTTACATTGCAATAAAATGTTTTGCTGTAAAATGTTCATGACGGGGGGAGTATTTTTCTCCACACTGAGCACTTCACAAAAGAGTATTGTCATGAATCTTTTTCATTTCCATATTTGTATAATGAAATATTTGGATATTGCAAATGCCAATTTACCTAATAAATCCATCCATATGTTGTCTGCATAAGATATTAAATTTATATCATGTGTATTTCATTATGGACATCTCTTGTTTCTTGAAACTATATACAGTTGTAGCTGAAAGAATGTCTTCATCTTGCCTGCATATATTGATCTTCTTCCAGAGCCTTATAGAAGAAAACAGTCTTTGTACGATAAATTCAACAAGCTAATGATCTTTGTTTTTTTTTTAAATTAACAACCTAGCAGATAACATAGCTCCAGAAGAATACTATCACTTTTTAGTTGTCTTTTTAGAGGCTGTCACATCATGATAATGCCATGGGTAATGTTTCTTATGGCAACTGGCAAGTATAGAGATGCAGAAGCATATGGAGTCCAGAGGAAAGTGGATTTCTATATATGTGCTTATCTCTACACACATTTCCAGCTGATAGCTGAACTTGGTGTTAATGCCATATATTCCATAAGAACTATAAGGAGAGTTCTTAAAATCACATTTAAGGAAAAAACTGTAGGGAGAGTGTGTGCAAGTAATATAAATCTTACATGTTGTGACTTATATAGCACAACATATATTTACAGAACAGTCACTGTGTGTAGTTATTTGCATAAGTATATGAAACCATAGTGTTGGAATATCATGGCTTGTGGAGTCTATACTCCATATGGAAATATGGTAATAGAACAAAATATGGAACAGTTTTGAAGATTGTGCCTAAAATAAGTTTCCATAAACAAACCGCAGTTTGTTATCCACACTTATTTTAGGTCCTCACTAGCATGTTCAGAAGATGGCTCTCTGGAAAACTTTGTTATATCCCTGTGCAGGAAACCATCACACAACTCTGTGCCTTGACTTGGCAGCATCACATGCATAGAGGCACTCGTATGCAGGTCTGATGCAGAAAAGCTTCAAGGTGTTTTAGTTGGGCACTTGTACAATTCTTATTAATTGCTCAATAAGCTATTAGTGCCCTGATTTAAAAAAAAAAAAAAAAAAAAAAAAAAAAAAAAAAGCTAAATCTATTGCATTCTCCTTTGGTCGATTAACTAGTCTACAAGGGACAGTAAATGAATGACCTTATTTCAACTCTTTTTTGTTAGTATGTAGCTAACAGTAATGGCATCACACTACACACTGCATGATTTCCAAGTAAGCTGTCTCAGAAAAATGAGTCTCTGCCTCTTAAGTGGATGTAGAATATGAATAGACACAACTTTGTCCTGGAAGAACGCGGCCTCAATGACAGCAATAATTTTCTGAACATCCAGGGGCAATACAGAACTGCCTGCTTTTTTGTTTTCCATTTCAACTCTTTCTGTCAAGAATGCTGTGTCCTTTATAGTACTTTTTGATGGTCCGCTAGTTACAATGACAAACTAAACTACAATCATGTCCTCAAAAGTATTAATTTCTAGGCTTCTGTGACATGTCTGGCTCTTCTCCCTGAAAATCTTTTCCTTTAATTTTATTGTTGGTTCCTGTGGGAAAGGCTATACAGATTGAAATTCACTGCATCTAGGAGTGGAAAGGCTAGGATTCTAATTCATTTCCCAAGAGACCAGTATCACAAAAAGGGTGGAAGAGAAGTAATGTGCTAATGGCACTATTTGTGTCCCAGAGGAGGGAAATGCTGAATCTGTAATGTACAAATAAAAGAGCAAAGATTCCCCCTCCTGACTTGGTCACTGCAAGATGGTTGAACTCCTGGTTTCCTTGCATCCAGAAAGAGCATTCCAAGTACAGAGGCCCAAGCAGTGTCACCCAGTAGATCAGAGGCTGGTGACCTTTTGGTGTCACAGGCTCAGTGCTTGTAGCCCAGGCCCCTAACACCAAGCTATAAATCTTCACACTCCCTGGTGATCTGCAGATGCTGTAGAGGGGATATGGAACAAGACAGGTTGTAAGAGCCTTTATTGGCTGTCCTGCTGTCTCAGCAGCACCATGCTGCTAATTCTCCAAACTGCTTGGGGCCAGATCCAGTCACTTCAGGGTTGGATTCAGCTCATGGACCACAGGTTGCTGACCCTTACTGTAGGTAGTTTTGTTATGTCCAAAATGTAGCAGAAATACTTCATATCCATTACTTCTGAGGCTGAGCCTAATATAGTTATAGTTCATGTGCTATAGTGTAAAACAGGAATACAAACTACAACCTAAATTCTTTCACTTAAATTTCAAATAATGGACCAATCTTCATCTGGTATAAACTGGCATATCCACCAAAACAAGACAAACCTATTTTGATTTACAAAAACTGAGACCACAACGATGGGGTTGCAGAGATCTTAGAAGCATACAC
Source organism: Alligator sinensis (assembly GCF_000455745.1). Classification (NCBI taxonomy): domain Eukaryota; kingdom Metazoa; phylum Chordata; order Crocodylia; family Alligatoridae; genus Alligator; species Alligator sinensis. The sequence continues at coordinate 2,246,032 of NW_005841979.1, read as the reverse complement.
AAACAATACCAAAGCAGAAGTTCATGCAGGGACAACAAGGAAAAGTTAGAATGGAAAATTAAAAAGCACTTTAGAATGATTAGGCCTAGAAAGAGCTGTAAACGTATGTGTGCATGGTTGTTTTCGGGTGGAGAGGGAGTGTTATTCATTGGCAAACACTTTTAATTTTTATTTTGGTGGTCTGGAACCCCATTCCAGGGTCCCCCCCCATCTTACTCATGGTTGCATGTACTGTCTGTCCCAGGGGAGCAGGTAGGGAAGGCCGTCAGGCTGCTCCTCTTTAGGCTGTGCCTGGCCCAGAGAGCAGAAGTGGCAGCTGAGCAGGCATTTTAACCCTTCCCTCTGCTCTCTGGGACAGACAGTGCCAGCAGCCACAAATAAGTGGTGGGGCGGGGGAGGATGAGAACAGTGAGTGGGCTGGGGACAGAAGTTACACATAAAGAAGTTTAAGTGGTCAGAAACTGGTATAAACCTGTAACAGAACAAAAGTTCTGTGCACTTACTCCCTGCTATTTGAAAGTGGTTTGTGGTCAGCACACTGAGCCTGAGAAGTGGGGTTTCCCTTTGGCAGTGGTTAGCAGGCTGGGAGGCATGTTCTAGTGCCAACCTCCTCTGCTCCCCCCCCCCCCCCCCCAAATTTTGCCTGAGCCACTGCAGGCATGTAGCTTCATTTCTTGAAGCAAAAGTGAATGTCTATTCACTTGCTTCTCAGTTTAATCCCCACAGTTTAGACTAACCTGCAAAGCCTGAATCAATTTAACCTGTTGATTTGACTGTCAGTCCTTAGCCTGGGGGTGCTAGGAAGGGTGGGGGGGTGGTAATGGGCCTGCTCAAAGCTAGTGCAGGGGGGAGGGGATGGGAGATGGGTGGGTTGTTCTACACCTTAGTGGAACTCAAGCTGGGTGGCATGGATCAGAGAGGATCCCTTCCCGTAGTGTTATAACTTTTTGAGCTGCATAATGAGTGCTTAACACTAGTTTCAGGTGTTCATGTGCAGGCAACCTGGGGGTTAAGAGCTCCAGGTGCCACCCAAAATTACTGTGTAACAAGGCCCTGAGGGACCACATGGGAGGGCTCAGGCTCGGCTAGAGCAGGTGTGTGTTTTAGCTGCCTTGTAGCACAGCCTGGTCACAGCCTGGTGATGCCATAAGTGCCATGGATTGGAGTTTGAATCCCTAGGGTTCTGACAGAAAGAATCTATATCACATGAACAACCTCAGCTGCATGGAATAAAGCCTGCATTGATCAGGTTGCTGTGAGGAAAATGTGACCATTTGATCAAAATGGTGTTTTAATCACCTAGACTAAAGTAATGTCCCTGACTTCTGTCAGAGCTTCAGGTAAGATCAGGGTTGTTGGATTTATATTTGCACATCATAAAATTCAGTGCAAAAGCTATACTATCGGCCACTGGCCCAAAATTTCCAATTCTCATGGATCTAAAGATTTTCTTCATAATTTAAGATTCAGTGCACCTATTAATTCTTTTTCAAATAGTGAAATCCATTAATTTCCTATTTTCCTTCAATGGCAAACATTTCTCATGGTCTTATGAGTCATGACCTCTTAAATCCTTAGCTGTTTTACCTGATGATCTTTCTTCTGCTTCCCCCACTCTGTTTCAAAGGGAGGTTTTTAATTTGATCCTTATTAATATTCTGCCCCTCTGCATCACTTACTGCAGTATATCTCTCTGTCTCTCTCTCTCCAGCTCAACCTCCCTGCCTTCACATTAGCAATAATCCTATTAAATTCATGTTGTACTGTTGGTAGGGGTGCACTGAGATTTTGGGGGCCGATACCAATAGCCGATATTTAAGGAGGCATGTCCGCCGATACTGATCTGATTTCTGATACAGCTGCCTCCAGCTGGTAAGTCTGGTGTGGTAGAAGGGGAGCAGGGAGGGAAGGGGTGGGGGGGGTTGTATATCAACACCTCCCATGGTGAGGGAAGGGGCAGGAGCAGGAGCTGTCCAGGTGAGGCAGGGGGGAAGGTAGCTCCTCCTGCTGCTGGCATCCAGATCTGTGCCAGGCAGGGCGGAGCAGGCTGCAGCCAGGGCTGCATGGGGCTCTTCTCAGTAGAGGCTGGGCTTGGAGCAGGCACTGACAGCACTGGGAGGATGCTGCATCCACCCCAAATTTTGTTGCTGCTGCCAGCTGCCTGGTGCAGCCCCGGCTCAATGCCTTACCTCCACTCACACACCGGGAAGAGCTGGGGCTGTGCTGGGAGGCTGGTGGTGGTGGCACTGGGAGCAGAGCAGCGGCATAATTTGGGGTGGATGTAGCATTCTCCCAGTGCCACTGATGCCTGCTCCGAGCCCAGCCCCAGCTGCAGCCTGTCTCACCCCGCCCCGCACAGATCTGGGGGCACTTGCCCCCCCCCCCCTGCCCCCCCCCGG
>NW_005841979.1:2227740-2243616 GCF_000455745.1 Alligator sinensis | reverse complement strand
TTCCCCCCCCCCCCCATGCCCTCCCAGGGTGTAAGCAGTGGTGGGAACTGCCTCCTCCCCCTTCATGAGTTGCGGCTCTGCCCCCCCACCCCTGCCTCCTCCCTCACCATGGGGGGGGGGCATTGATTTGCACCCCCTTTCCCCTTCCTTACCCCCTCCCCTTCCACCACACTGGACTTACCAGCTGGAGGCAATTTTCTACACTGCTGGCTGTTCTTCTTGCGGCTTGAGTGCTGCGCTGAGGCTGCACTCAGCACAGGCATTCATTGGCCAAATTATTGGCCCCATCAGGCCGATATCCGATACAGCCAGTTTTCTTTATATTGGTAGTGATCTGATATCAGACCGATGTAATCGGTGCACCTCTAACTATTGCTATTTCTTCTGAACCAAGTTTACATGACATCAGATGGGCAGTTCCAGTTTATTCTTCCCATTGCATATTTGTTTTTCTCCTCTTTTAGAAGTTTCCCATGAACTTGTTTCCTTGCTTGTTATGCCTTGATGTTTTTGATATAGCATTGGAGACTGAAACTTTTTGGATTATGTATTAATCTTTTTTTTTTTTTTTTTTTTTAATCCATTTCCAAACCTGTTAACACCAAAGACTATCCAATGCTACAGCTTTGTATTGATTATTTTCTAAACTAGAGGTTGTTTTAGTTTTCATTTTTTATAACTTATAAATGGGAGCATATTCTCAGTAACCAATTTAATCATTTAAGTTTTTTATCAAAAGAAATGTAGGGCTAAGATTTCTAGGTTGCATTATATATTGGGCATTATGGATATATCAAATCAGATTGTAACCTAGGATATGGAGCTCTTTTACAGTTAGCATCCCAACTCCTGTACCCTGCTCTGCTTGTAGTGTCAGACCTCTGAGGATTCCTGTGAGCCAGCAGTTCCCATTCTATCACCAGCTGACTCCCTAGCTTTTGACAGAAAAAGATCTTTGCCAGATTTGTCGTTACTGACTGGTGTTTCCTAGTTGCCAAACTGGCCTCTGGAAGTTGGGTGTTTAATTAAAGCAACTGGGGTTTGGTCTGGCCAGAGGATTATGCTTCTTTGTAAATTTGGCTTCTTACCTCTTTTTCCAATTTTGTGCTATGCTAGTCTGGAGTGGTGGAGCCCTAGTTTAGAAAAGGTGAAATTCCTGAAAGGTCATCTTACTTTGTATGTGGCTTCAGTTTTTAAATAGCTGTTTTTCAGTGTTAAAAACTGGATGTTATGGTTTTTGTGTTTTAAAGCCAAGATCCCCATTTTCATACCCCTAGTACAAGTCCACGAAAATAATTTTGAATGAAGACTATTAAGTACAACAATGCCAGTGGGCATTGCACGCTGGCTTTCATGGTGCTCAGAAAATATCTGCTAAACAAAATCAACAATAATGACAAAAGAATTGAGTTCTTTTTGTGGTTGATCCAACTATTAAAGAGCTATAAAAGAAAGCTGCCCATTAGTTATCAATTTATGAGCCATTCAGAAAACTATTGTTTAAGCTTCATAATATCTTTGACAGCTTTCTAATCTCCCATTGTTTTGGCAAGTGTTACGTTATAAAACCTGCCTGACGTTTTATAGCCTAGCTGAAGTACAGCAGTGTATCTCAAAGATTCTCTCCCTGTGGATGAGCTGTAGTGGGCAGAATGTAAAACTTAAATATCTGTCTGTCCAATTTGAATCTTCCCTTGTCAAAGCATAGAAGTAGTGCTGCCAAATGACACAAATATAAAATGCATAACCTACAGCATTGTACACAAACAGAGGATTAGTTTTGTTGTAACTTTTCAAGGTGTAGAATGCAGTTGTACTCTCCTCGCCTAGAATTGCCCAGTTTATACCAAAAATGTTAAAATCCAAAGTTTATATAGGGAAAACCTGAGGGATGTGCAGATCTGAGTCAGCTGATAATGACTGTATACTTATCGTATTAAATTATTTAGGAAAAGGCATGAATTATTTTTCACATAAACTTCTGGGTGAGGTTTTTTTCTTCTTTTTTATTCAGTTTGTCTAAATAAATAGTCTATGTATACTTTAACCTTATAATAGTCCTTACAGATGGTAAAACTGCAGGAGAATAGGATGAATAAGTAAAGGATATATTATTTAGCTTCTTATTCAAGAAATAAAGTATAGTTGTTATGTAAAATCATTAAAGCAAAGGGCATAAATAGGCTGTCTTTGGGCATTGTGCTCCAGAAGTTGTGCAGGGGGAGAGGGCCGGGCTCTAATTAAAGTGCCCAGAACATCATGTGTATCAGTGTCCCTGCACTGAAAAATTGCAGTGGGGCTCTTTAACCAAAGTTGGTTGAATGAGCTTTAGTTAAAGTGTTCCTGCCAACATTTTTCAGCACAGGGATGCTGATACACATGACACTGGAGTCTGTTGGAGTGCAGTAATTACCAAGCTCCAGCAGACTCAATTAATTGCATCATGTCAGAGCAGCCTCACTGCATGTCTATAAGCACCCAGGGTAGGAAGGGATAAAACTAAAGTAATAGCCCTGTTGGGCCAGTTTAGTAATTCTTCACATCCTCATATTTTTGAATATATTGCTACTTTCCAGACATGGAGAACATTTTTTTCTGGATTTTGAACACAAAGTCTCTTTAGGATTGAATTTGTATCCAGTAAATGTGTATCAGGTTAAAAGGGATGTATTATTTTATCAATGCATTGGTTTTATGTGCTGCAATATCACTTCTTGATGGCAATTAAATGCACTTATGTCCAAATGCCAAAGTAATAATGTACTTGTTAAGTATGACCCAGCCAATGGTGGGGGTGGAGAGGGGGGTGGGGGGCATTCTTTTAACTTCCATGGTGTTAGATCAGACCTTAAAGCTGGTCATTGTTGACATTAGTATATGTCTAATCTAGTCCTATTGTGTCCATTGCTGTAATATCTTGGCTTTATAAGGATGGGTGAAAGCATTATTGTTACTCATCAACTGAATGATGTATTATCTCGTGTCAAATACATTATAATCCTCTGTTCTAATGTGTTATCTGGTGCAGATTATTTGTAAACCATGGTGATAGGGCAGAAAATCTAGCAAATCCCTGGTAATATTCAGGGGGTTGCCTACTGAATATAGACCATGAGCCTGCTATAACTACCATGATGATATTTAAGCCTGGGGCTGAGCTAAGCCAGGGAGTCTAGCCCTGTAAACCACAGCAGTGTAACTAGGGGTGGGCAAGCAGGGCTGATTTAGAGGGAGAGCAAGATTATTGGCTGCTTCAAGGCAGCAGGATATAATTTATTGTTTTCACTGGGGGTTTGTAGAAGGGACTAAGGGCTGGTTTTGGAAGTCCGATTAGTGCCTGAGAGGTACATGACTGCCTTGCGTCCTGCCAGGAGTTAGGCTAAAGGCACAGTCAGAGGGCCTAGAGCCCAGAAACGGGCTGAGCTTGGGGCCAGAGAGCCCAGGGCCCAGGGAGGGGCAGAACCTGGGGACAGATGGCCTGGAGAGTTGGAGTTGGCTCAATGCCCAAAGCAGGGCTGAGGTAGGGCCAGGGGGCTCAGAAAGAGCCAGAACAGGCTCAGCACCTAGAACAGGGTAGAGATAGGGCCAGGGAGCCCAGAATTAGAGTAGTGCCCAGAAGCCAGGTCCAGCACAGTGGGCATTGGCTAGAAGGCCCAGCTAGAGAAAATGGCTGAGAAGGCCTGATGCTCCAACAAAGGGAATGATGCTCCAGTGACATCTGAGGCATGGGCATGATGTAAAGGGGCAGTTGGAGCCATGTAATAAGCCCTTAAGGCAATGAGTGCCTCAAGGCTTGTATTGGCCAGGAAGGCCCAACTATGGACAGACTCAGTTTGGCTTAGTGGGGTCCAGGAGGGGATCCACAGAGAAGGAAGGACAAGGACTAGTTCTAGGACTGATGGGCAGCTTCTCTTTCATAATTTAACCATTACATCAAGGCATGGCAGGAAAGAGCAGAGGGGAGGGTATTTAGCATCAGGTTGAGGCAGTGGCCATTTGGCCCCCAGGGAGCAGCATGGTAATGCTGGGGTCCTGGTCCTGCTACAATGACTGAGGCCATTTAGAATCAAAACTTGTGGCAGAGGTGAAATATTTTATTAGACCAACTAGATATTAGTAAAGTAAATACTTTATTTGCAAGCTTTTGGGCACAGGCATCTTTTATTAGGCAAGGGAGATTGCAAAGTTTGTAAAATTGGAGACTTTACTACACCTTCAGCTCTTCTGTGAAATATGAAGTTTCATTTCTACCTAGAACAACTTTACAATCTTTGCAATCTCCTATGCCTGATGAAGGGTGCCTATGCCTAATCTGGCAAATAAATAATTGATTTTGCTAATATCTAGTTGGTCGAATAAAAAATATCACCTCTGCCATGCGTTTTGATTCCTTTTGCCTCTAAGCCGATATGGCTACAACCTGGATACCTGACATAAATCAAAACAAGTACTTTGAATTGCACCCTGTGCCCGCCTCCATTCAACTAAGCGCTCCTGCGCGGCCTTCGCCCGGACTAAAGATCGTGTCCATCCCGGGCTCGCGGGTGGACCCCACAGGCTACCCCTGCTGACATCAGGGGGGCCCCTTAACTCTCCTGCCATGACTTTATATGTTGCTTCAGTGGAGGGGTTCCCCCTCGGGGCAGCTCCCGGATCGCCGCGCCTTCCAGCGGGCACTCACGGGGCTCCGACCTCCCCTACACCCCGGCCACTCGCCACCTTGGGCTGCCGATCTTCGGGCCCCTTTGGTGTTCTTGACTCCTCCCCAACTTCTGCCTATGGCTTACCAGCCACATGCCTGCGTCTTCGGGCCTGGTGTAAGGTCCACGAAGTCCCACGGCCTAGTCCGTCCAATAGGACTCCCTATCACCCTATACTGCACACCCTGTGATGCGACATGCCTGACCACCACCGTGATAACTAAGGCCTCTACACTACTGGGCCGAGAGGCCCAAAAGGGTGCCTCTGGACCCTGGACCACGTGGATTACCCTGGGCTCGGGTTCCACCGCCCTAGCGGCTCACCCCACTTGGGTGTTAAGTCCCCGCCTCTTCCTGAGGCCGCTATGGGTCGCGGAGGGCCACTGTCTAACCCTACTCCGGGTCTTCGGCCGCCCTCCTGTGCAGCCCGATGGGGCCCCGTTGGACATGTCCTCTCGCTACCTCTTCCCTGAGGCTCCTGTGCAGACTCACGCCTGGGTCTCAGCGCCGGCTTGCCCCGACGCTGCTCTCTGGGCTCCTGCCTCTGGTTCCTCTGTTGGTGCTGCCACTGGCTCTGCTGCAGGTATATCTGTTAAGTCCCCTGTCGGCGTCGCTCACAGCTTTCCTGCCGCTTCTGCGGCTGACGTCTCTGCCGGCTCTCCAACCGGCTCTGCCTCCGGTGTCACAGCCAACTTCCCTGCTGGCTCGACTCTCTGCATTACAGTCGGCTTCCCTGCCGGCTCTGCTGTCGGCTCCGTCAGAGCCTCTCCTGGCTCCGCCCCCGGCGTTCCATGCTGCCGGGTACAGCGGCTGATTCCCTTCGTGTGAGGGCTCTTCCCTCCAGCCTGCACACATCAGCTGCCCTGCCGCATCATCGGGGCCGCTTTTTATCTCTCCCGGGCAGCGTCTCCCGCCCACTCTGCTCGGCTGCAGCTGTATATATGCACGGCTAATCACCCTCACCGGTGGTTTCGCTGTGCGTCTCTCCTCCGGTTCTTCAGGCTCTACGAAAGGTAAGTGGGGCTCCCTTTCGGCCTGGGGTCCTCCTGCCACCCCAGCTCCCCTGGGACACACCCCAAAAGATATTGGAAGCTAGTAAAGGCTCAGGAGCATGAAAGTAATGTGCTTTTGATTACCCGTCCCTGTCAGAAGGCATGTTGCCCCATTCTGCACCAGCTGCAGCTTCCAGATTAGTCTTGAAGAGCATCTCCACATAGACTACGTGGCAGTAGTCTAGCCTTGAGGTTATGAAGCATGGATGATGGTGGCCAGATCCAAGTCTGAAAGAAAGGGTCACAGTCTTCTTATGAAATGGAGTTGGTGAAAGGCACTTATCATGGAAAATATGCTTATACAAGTTTGTGAAAGTCACTTAGGGCACTTACATTTGTTCTGTTTTTCACATCATCAGGTCCCTGAAAGCACTCTACAGCTGTGATGTAACACACATGAATGGCTGCAGAGCACCTTTAAAATAGCCGTTCATGCAAAAAAATAACCCTCATCAAGTTGAGTATTAGATAAAGGTGCTCTAAAGCAGAATGCCTTGTTGATCTTGTGTTCGCTTTAGGGTGACCTTTTTTGTGTGGGGGCAAGGCTTGGCTGGTATTTGTGCTGGGTAGAATGGAGCCTTCTTGGGCCCAGCCTGGCTCTCCCTAATGCCCCAGCCAGGGTAGCTAGGGAGAGCTTGTGAGACATGTGGGCTCTGTTCCCCTATGCCCCACCCCCCCTAGCTCTGGCCAGGCAAAGCCCAGCTGCCAGCTCTGTGTTACTCCCTTCCTCTTCCCTTCTCTGCTGACAGCCTTGGAACTGGGGGAGGCAGTGCTGGGGAGAAAGGTGGTTCAGCTGCCTCCTCGGAGGCTGCTGGACCACCCCCACCTGCTGGCCAGGGCCAGTGCAGGCAGGCTCAATCTCTTTGCCCTTCTTCCCCGCTCCCTTCCCCTGACCCAACAGGTGAATGTCTGTTGGGTCATGGGGGAAGGGGGTGCTCTAACTCATGGCACTTTGTATAGAGCACCATGAATTAGACTGTGGCTCCTAAGCATTTATAGGCACCCTTAGTCACTACTGCAACCTGAGAATTTGGTGCAGCAGTGATTCTAGGAGCACCCAAAGCCTGCAAATTTGAGTGACAAGGGGAGGCTGATCCCTCAGATGATGCATTTCCTTATCACTGACAAGTCATGAAGTTTACCAGCTGCCATCACCTCAATCTTGTCTGGAGTCAGTTTCAGTTGGTTTACTTTTATACAATCCCTATCTGTAGCCAGGCACTAGATAAGAAGTGAGTCTGCAAGAAGGACAGTATTGATGCTACTGGATTTGGACCCAGCACCTATATTTTTGTTTTGGGTGAAGACAACCCTCAGATTGACCACAACACCTGCCAGTTGATAATAGGTGAATTTATTGATACAGAGTAAGAACAAAAAAGCAACAATACAAACAATTAAACAATTCTATATCTGCCAATACTTGGGCTATCATCAGAGTCAAAGTACATCTGGGTGGGATGCAGGCTCCACTCTAAGGCTCTCTCTCTTAGGTGTCAGCAGTCTGGAGGTGGGATGCCAAGGCCCACAGCCCCCCTCCAGTGGGGTGCATAAGATGGGCTGCTGGTATGCTCTCGGTGGCCTCAGGGACCCTATGTGGGGGAGAAGGATGGGAATGGGAACCCCTCTCAGGGAGCAAAATGGGGAGAGACAGTGAGGGGCAGAACAAAGGGAGGGACCCTTTGTTAATCTCAAGTCTCTGCTTTTGTATTCTCCTTCCCCCTTGATGACTCCTGATGACTCTTCATCCGTGGCTAATGCTGGTTGGTTCTCTCTCTTGTGGTCATAAGTCCATGTAGCCTTCTGAGCCTTCTCCTAATTTGGTCTGTTCCCCCAAAACTGGGACTTAGGCCCCCCCATGTCTCTAAGGCCTTGTTGCTGGTGTCACTTGTCTTGTGTTATGGGACTGTATGGTACATACTTCTTTGGTTCCCAGGCTGTGTGTCCTTGTTGTGTTAGACAGCCTGTCTACCTTGAAGGCTGTGATCTTGTGTTATGGCATGCTCCCCTTCATTCTCAGGCTGTGTCCATCTGTTAGCCTTGTTGTACTAGGCAGCCTGTCTACTTCCAGGGCCATGAGAAGTAGTGTGCATTTCCCAAGCTCTTTAGAAATCCATTTAACCCCTGCTGCCCATTGTGACCCCTTATAATGCATATATCTATACCTATAAGCCAATTCCCTAAAAAATGGCCTTTAAATACCATTTCTAAGCCAACAAGCGTCATCATCATACTGATAGCACCTTGCTAAGTCTCTGCATAAACTCATCCAGTGGTTTCAGATGCATGTTGAAAAGAGGGGACAAGAAGTTAGAGCCCTAGGGGACCCCACAGGAGCAGTCCAAAGAGGATAATAACTTCATTCAGTTTATTATATTCCATTCCACAAGGTTCTTTAAAACTCCAGTATAATAATCCAATTCTTTTTTTGCTTTGGCAGTAGCTCCCAGCTTCATGTCCTTTGCAGATTTTATGAGGACACTTCATACTCCCGAAGCAAGGTCACTCACAGACATTTTAAACAGGATAGGCACTCTGTTCCATGAGGAACAATACTGATAACTTTTCTCCAGTCAAATAACTGTTCTCCAGTCAACATAACCTCTGTTGGGTTTGGATGCTACAACATTTTATTTTTAAGCCTACTTCTTACTATTATGGCTAATCCTTTTGCTGCTATTTGTTTCTATGCTTCCTCTCTAAGATGTGCACGCTTGTGTGTGTGTGTCTGTGTGAAAAGGGGCAAGCTGAGGGAGGAGGTGACAAAAGAGACTTTGATAGAGCTTTTTTGGGTCTGAATGAATTCAAGTCATCAGGACTGGATGAACTTCATCCCCGGGTACTGAAGGAGCTGCAGAGGAGATTTTGGAGTCCCTGGCAATGATCTTCATGAAGTTGTGGGAGACCAGTCAGGTACCAGAGGACTGGAAAAGGGCCAACATAGAGCACCTCTTTAAAAGAAGGCAATAAGGTAGATCTGGGGAACTACAAGCTGCTTAGTCTCACCTCAATACCTAGGAAGTTACTGGAGTACATACTTAGGAAGGCCATTTGCAAGCACCTGGAAGAAGAAAGGCTGACTGCAAGCAGCTAGCATGGATTTATGAAAAACTGATAGTGTCAAACTTGATCTTTCTTTGACAAAGTAACTACTTGAATGGATGAAGAGAATGGTGTAGATATAGTATATCTGGAATTCAGGAAGGCTTTTGAGAAGGTCCTGCATGACCTTCTCATAAACAAATTGGAGAAATGTGGGCTAGATAAAACTATTAGAAGGTGGATAGACAACTGGCTCAATAGACACAAGCAATTGGTAATTATTAATGGGTCCATGTCAGAATGGCAGGAGGTTTTGAATGGAGTCCCATAGGGGTCTGTCCTGGGCCCAGTGCTGTTCAACATGTTTGTTAAACATTTGGATACTGACATGCAAAAAGCTCCTTGACTGAGTTTGAGGATGAGACAGAAAAGGAAGGATTGTGGACACATTGCGGGGGTGGAGGGGAGGAGATGAGTGTAATTTGGAACGTTCTTACAGATTGGCAAATTGGGCTAGAGCTAACAGGATGAAGTCCAATACGGACAAATGCAAGGTACTGTACTTTGGAGGAATAATGAAAAACACAAATACAAAATGGGAGAGACTTGGCTTGATAACAGCACTTAGGAAAAGGATTTGGGAATCTTCATAGACCCCAGACTCCATATGAGTCTGTAGTGTGATTCAGTCGCATAAAAGATAAGTGTGGTTTTGGAATGTATCGATTGAAGCATTTGATCAGGGTGGGCAATTATTTCAGCATTAATGAGCTTTGGTGATCTGTCAAGGGCTACAATAGTGGCCCCACCCCTTGACAAGAGCCCTGCCCTCTCGTTCCCATCTTGGGACCAGAAGTGCTGCCCCCTAACCTCTCACTTTTACCAGTGGAAGTCCCTCTAGCTATTCCAGTTAACTGTCAAAGTGCTTTAAAATTGTAAATATATTGATAAAATATTGCATTCAGCTGATACCTATGTATACAGTGGCATTTCATTTGAATCACAGAAAAATGCGGATTTTGGGTTTTTTATCAGAGAATTAGTGATTTTTTTTTTTTAAATGCAATTTTTAAATGGAGAAAACCCAGATACCTGCTAATTAGTGTCAGTTCTGTGACAGTAGTTTTATGATTTAGATATTTGTCTACTGGGAACAGATTTAGGACAGTTTAAATCATTTTTCATAGAGCACTGTTCAGTCCTGAGGTACTAATAACTTTTGCCACTTACCTGGGCTTGATTTTAAGTGATTAACTTATATAGGAAAGAAAAGGGGAAAGGTGTGCTTGGGTCAAGGAAGAAATCAGTATAAGGGAGGAAGCATGAATGTGCATATTGGGCTGCAATTAATTGTAGTCATTTTATGCTGGACTAAGAAATGGTAAAATAATTGGCCAATTCTGAGAAAGGAAAAGGCTTTCCTTGATGTGAAAAAGTAATTTCATCTCTGCTGACAGATGTCGGGATTGTCAGGTCCGTGAAATTGGAAGAGAAATATTTTAACTTGTTGGGGAAACAATGATCTTATTTTATCTAATTTTTTTTTGTGGTTATTGAAAGCATTATGCAATATGAATAAAGAATTTTTGTGTATTAGGTGTTTAACTCATATACTGTGATTCTATTAAATCATAGGTCGTGTTTTTTATTTTGCTACTGTAGGATACAGTGTTAATAGTCATAATTTTCTTTATATTATTGCAAATACAGATAATATTGATTATAGTGATAGGGGTCGTTTGTTTCCACTCATTTAACCTCTTTCTTGGAAACATTGAGGTCCAGGTTATATTTCTTTGTAAATTCACTCATACACATCTTGGGTATAAACAGCTGCATTCATGATACATAGATGCTGGCATTACAACCTGCTGTCTTTGGTAGCAAATACAGAATTTGGCATTATAGATTGTTAGGGGCTGGAAGGGACCTTGCAGATGATTGGGTCTAGCCCTTCCGCTCTAGGCAGGAAGACAAGTGGGATTAGGTGACCCCAGCGAGGTGACTGTCTAGTCTTCTCTTGAAAACCTCCAGGGTAGTTGACTGCACCACCTCTGGAGGGAGTTTATTCCACCATCTGGACACCCAGACTGTGGAGGAGTTTTTCCTGGTATTAAGCCTGAAGCAGCCTTCCAGGGGTTTGTATCCATTGGTCCTGGCCGTCCCTGGGGATGCCCTAGTGAACAGTTATTCGCCAAGCTCCTAATGCACTCCTCTGATATAGTGGTAAGCTGCTATCAAGTCCCCTCTCAACATTCTCTTGTTTAGGTTAAAGAGGCCCAGGTCCCTCACCCTTTCCTCATATGGCTTGCTTTGCAAGTCCCTGATCATAAGGGTGGCTCTTTTCTGGACCCTCTCAAGTCTTTCTATGTTCTTATTGAAGTGCGGCTCCCAGAACTGGATGCGGTACTCCAGCTGTGGTCTCACCAGTGCTGAGTACAGTGGAAGTATCACTTTCTTAGTTTTACATGAGATGCATTGGTTGATGCATGCCAGCATGTTGTTTGCTGTGCTGACCACTGCCTCGCACTGAAGGCTCATATTCATGTGATGGTCTATCATTACCCCTAGGTCCCTTTCAGCCGTGGTGCAAGTCAAGCTGTCACTACCAAGCCTGTATGTGTGTTGAGGGTTGTTTGCCCCTAGATGGAGCACCTTACACTTGGAAGTGTTAAAATTCATCTGGTTCCAGTCTGCCCAACTCTTGAGCCTGTCCAGGTTTGCCTGTATCTGTGACCTATCTTCTGGCATGACCATGCTGCCCCATAACTTAGTGTCATCTGTGAACTTGGCCAGCAAGCTTATCACTCCCCCATCCAAATAATTGATGAAGATGTTGAAAAGCACCGGTCCAAGCACAGACCTCTGAGGGACACCACTGGCCACTTTGCACCAGGATGACACAGATCCATTCATGAGAACTCTCTGGGTCCTACCCTATAGCCAGTGTCCCACCCACTGAACCATCAAGCAGCTGAGCCCACCATCTTCCAGTTTTACCACAAGGATATCATGGGACACTAGAACAAAAGCCTTTTGAAAGTCTAGGTATATAACATCTACCATGTCTCCTGTGTCCAGGTGGCAAGAGACCTGGTCATAGAAGGAGATGAGTTTGGTAAGACAAGACCTACCCATGACAAAGCCATGCTGGCTGTCATTCAGAATCTTACTTTCTGTGAGCGTATCACACACAGATTCTTTAATGAGCTTTTCCAGGATTTTCCCTGGAATGGAGGTTAGGCTGATTGGCCTATAGTTGCCTGGGTCCTCCCTCTTCCCTTTCTTGAAGATGGGTACAATGTTGGCCCTCTTTCAATCCTCAGGAATTTCCCCTGTGCGCACAAATTCTGAAAGAGCTTTGCAAGGGTCTCTGGGATGACCTCAGCCAGCTCATTCAGCACTCTTGGATGGAGTCCATCCAGTCCTGCTGACTTATACATTTCTAGCTTTTCTAATTGGTATTGCACCCACTCAGCACCAACAGTGGGGAGGCTGTCAGTCTTGGCATGCCCCCTATGAGCCTTATCTCGCTTGACTTTCCCCATGGTCTGGTGAAATACTGAAGCAAAGTGGGTATTCAGGTGTTCAATTTTTTCCTGAATGTTGGTTACCAGCTGTCCTGAGGTGTTAAGCAGGGGTCCCACAGTTCCATTTGTTTTCCTTCTACTGCTTACATACCTAAAGAAGGACTTCTTATTGTACTTGACTCCCATGACCCCAGCTGACTTCCTGCCCTTTGGGCAGGGGGCTGGACTCGATGATCTTCCGAGGTCCCTTCCAGCCCTAATGTCTATGAAATCTATGAAAGTGCTGGCCACTGTTATATAGTCCTCCTTGAGGACCATCCCTAGCTTCCACTGGCCACTGTGTGTACACCTCTTTTTTCTTTTTTAAGAGGAGCACAATGTCTCTATTAAGCCAGGAGGGCTTGCCAGCCCTTCTGCTGCCTTTCCTCTTTGCAGGAAGTTTTCTTTTGTGCTTTGATGAGTGTACCATTGAACAATGACCACTCTTTGTATACCCCATTTGCCTTGCCTTCCTGGTCTTGCATTGCCTCCCCTACTAATGCTCTGAGCCTGTCAAAGTCAGCATTTTTTAAGTCCAACACTTCAGTCCTACTGGCTGATTTGTTGACCTTGCAGCGGACAGTGAACCTGATAATTTCATGGTCGCTGTTGCCTAGGTTACCCTCAATGTTCAAGTCACACACCAGATAATCTCCTTTGGCCAAGACCAAGTCTAGGAAAGCATTACCTCTGGTTGGCTCTTGCACTTCCTGGGTCAGGAGGAGCTCCTCAATCACAGTCAGGTGTGCACGGATGATCTGATATAGCCAAGCGTTCCTCCCAATCTGTGTCTGGGTAATTGAAGTCACGCATGAAAACCAAGTCCCTTGCATGCATGGCCTCTGTCAGTTCTCAAGAGAACTCCAGCTCCTCTCCTTGGTTTGGTGGCCTTGGTTTGGTGAGTTAGGTTTCTCTCACTTGCCTGCCCCCCCCCCATCCCCCCCCAGCTTGACCCAGAGGGTTTCAAGCTGTTTATCTCTGGAGCCAATGTCAGCCTCCAGAGAGGTGTACTGCTTTCTTATGTAGAGAGCTACTCCTCCGCTTTTTCTCCCTACTCTGTCCCTTCTGTGAAGGGTGTAGCCCTCTACAGCTACACTCCAGTCCTGCGAGGAGTCTCACCAGGTCTCTGTGATCCCTACCAGGTCGTATGGCCCACTAGAGAGCAGGAGGGCTAGCTGCTCCTGCTTGTTCCCCATGCTCCTGGCATTGGTGTACAGGCAGCTGAGGCCCCCAACTGACACCCTCAATTTCCTGAGATGCTGTGGGAGAACTGTTTGGTTAGCATTTTCAAAAACAGCTGTGCTAATGTCCTTCATAGGGGACCTTTCCTGTGTGCCAGTCCCCGGGCATGCTCCTCTTGGAGTTTCCCCATCCCCCAGCAAAGTCAGTTTAAAGCCCTGTGCAGTAGATCAGCCATCCTGGCTGAGAATCGGGCCTTACCTCTCTGTGTAAGGTGAATTCCATCTCGTCCTAGGAGTCCTCTCTCTCTGAAGTGCATGCTCTGGTCGAAGAAACCAAACCCCTCCTGGTAACACCACCGTCTGAGGCATCTGTTAACCTCTTTCATGCAGCTTTCCCTCCTGGGTCTATGACCTGCAACAGGGAGCACAGAAGAGAAAACTACTTCAGTCCCTAGTTCCTTGAGCCCAGCCCCCAGAGCCCTGTAGTCACTCATGACACAGCCCTGGCTGTGTCATTCATGCCCACATGGATGAGGAGCATGAGATAATAGTTGGAGGAACTGATGAGCCTGGGCATCCTCTCCGCAACAGCTCAGATGCGGGCCTCAGGGAGAAAGCAGACCTCTCAGGCTAAGGGTTCCAGATGGCAGATAGGTCCCTCTGTACCCATCAGGAGAGTCCTGTGCGGGCCCTCTCCCGATCCCGCCTGGGTCGCCATGTGCGAGTATTCTCCCGATCCCATCTGGGTCGCCATGTGCGAGCCGGGGGCGAGCCGGGCCCGTCTTTGTGCACACAGGCTGTGGCCAGCAGCCCGGGCACGCGGGGTTGGAGAAAACCGCGGCACGGTATGGTACGCTCGAGCTAGAATCAGTCACGGAGGCGTAATGGTTGATTGAAAAGATTATTTACTTACACCCCAGGTGGTCGCGGTGCAGGCTGGTCAGCTTTCCAGGCACAGCTCCGCTTGAGTTCTTGGTGGAGGACTCTAATAGACTCGGTTCCTTGACCCCGGAGTGGTTTAGGCTCCGCGGGTTCAATAATTCGTTCTCACAGAGCAGCTGTATCTCCGTGGGTTACTTGGTTCCCAGGTCCCCCGGAGTTGTTAAGACTCCGTGGGTTCGACAGTTGGGTCCTTAGGATAGGAATACAGCTGGACTGCGATCGGTGATGGGGAGAGGCTAGAGGTTATGTGCCTCAGAGTTGTTAAGGCTCCGAGGGTTCGGTAAATAGGTCCCCCAGAGTTGTTGAAGCTCCGTGGGTTCCACAAATTAAACCTCTGTTGCCCTCTTAAGGAAAAAGCTGGGTTCGTAGGGATCAGCAGTGCTTAGAAATCCTCACGCTCCTTTCCCGAACTCCATGTGCTTTCTCTCTCTCCAACTTGGGCGGAAACTACCCAAGCCTTTTGTACGGCTAGCAAGCCAATAGCTAGTCGCCACGTATGCCTACATTTAGAACTGGCCAATAATGTGGCACGAATCTAAATACAAATGGCAGGAACTCCTTTGCATTGTGCATCACTATAATGCAAAAGGAATGCACTATGCAAAGAAAGCTACAGAACTGGCGGGAAAAACTCCTGCACGTGGGTTCTTAATTGCAACAGAACACTCCACTGTGCAAAAGAGCTGCAATTTGGCGGGAACATGATTTAGCGATGCCGAAGCGCACACAAACAAGAAAAACCACAACTTTGGGTTGTGACAAGTCCCACCCCCAACCCAACGTCTTCTCGTAGGGATGGGAATACTTAGTTCCTCCTCTGATGTCTCTGTCATTAAAATGCTTCAATTTATGGAGTGAGAATCCATCACCGCTCCCATTGAAATCTGAATGAATTAACATTGACCTTCAGTAGAATCGGGATTAGGCCTTTGGACAATACAGAATTCCAATGCCTGATTGTTGAGCAGTTACTGGCATGAATAATCAAATGATGTTGATGGGACTACTCCCTACAAGTAAATTGCTCATTACCTATAAGGGGCTTTTAATTTGTCCCTTCATATTTACAAGATGACTTTAAAGGATTTAGATTGGGGCAGCAACCCCTAGCACATGTGCCAGAGTGTGGTACGTGATGGCATCTTGCTTGGCATGCATGCCTCGGCCCAGAGGGGGCTGGGGCTGCACTGCCACAACAAGGATCAGGCCCCTCACAGCTCCTCTGCACCCAGAGGTGCTTGTGCAACTGCTGCCAGCAATGAGCTGGGCCAGGCCTCCACAGACCCTGGTGCAGTGGCTTGCAGCCTCTCTGCTGCCTGCCATGAGCAGACCAGGTTCTGTGGAAGGTGGTAGGGGGCCTTCCAAGAGCCGAGGCTGGCTGTGGCAGGGA
>NW_005841979.1:2220608-2227730 GCF_000455745.1 Alligator sinensis | reverse complement strand
AAGCTCCTGCACCGAGGCCTGTGGAGCCCCAGCCCGGCTGGTTGCCAGCAGCAGGTGTGCACGCACCTTGGGGTGGACAGTGGAGGAGCTGCAAGGGGCCTGATCCTTGTGGCAGTGCAAACACGGCCCTTCTGCACCGTGCACTTGCTGCCAGCAGCAAGCTGCTCTACTGCTCTGCAGACCTCGGTGCAGCTTCTTGCAGCCTCCCCACTGCTTGCTGGGAGCACCCTGGGATCTGGCTGGCGTCGGGGGCCTTCCCAGAGCCTTGGATGCCACTGCACCAAGATCTGAGGAACCCTGTCCCACTGCTGGTGGTGTGTGCATGTGTGCCTCCAGGCAGATGGTGAAGAAGGGGCTGAGGCTGCACTGCCACAACAAGGCTTGAGTCCCTCGTAGCTCCTTCACTCTGCCCTGACACACAAACATCTTGCAAGTTAAGGTTGGAGTGTTTTTAGCACTCCGGCCAAAAATGTTGCCAACCCCTGGTTTACACTGTTCATATCCATCCCTTCACAAGTGACCTAAACTTTATTTTATTTCATTTATGTCACCCAATGACCAGGACTGAATCTGGGTAAATACTGAGCTCTGGTTCTTTTAGAGAAAACTAATCACATTTCTATAACTCTACTTATTCCCCCTCCCCACTCTACCCTTTTGCTAGAGAGCCAACTTGCAGTGGAAGATGTCTGGGTGAAACATGCTTTGCAGCCAATCAGCACCACTACTAATCTGGCAGGGTGATGCATTGTTTTCCTTTCCACTCCAGGGGGTTGCATTTGCTGCCTTTGCAACACCCCACCACCTGCCAACAAAAGACCAGACTTGGCTCTGTGATACACTGGTATGAAGCATTAAACATAGGGCTCCCAGGCTACTGAATGCAAATGCATGCAAATTAAACAAATACGTTTTTGATATACATTGCTGAGAGATGTCATGAAGGTCTTTTTGTGAAGTGCAATATAAGAAGTAGCCTGGTTGGCTGCATAGTAATACTTGTCTCTGATGACAGCAAGCATCCAACATGCCGTAGGTTTAACACTCCTAGGCAGCTCACTTTCTTTCTGGTATTGGTTTCTGGGAAGGATGAGCTGTCACCACTCTTGATGTGTGTAGAGAACAGAGGTCTCCTGAGATAAGGTTGTTCATTATGCTTCCTGAAGAACCATTAAATTTCTATCAGTGCAATGTGATCCACTCCTTGGGTAAAGACATTGTTTTGTGAGCCTTTTCTTCTGTAGTAAGCTCCACTTGTGTGCTTTTTTTCGAATCTACATACAGCAAGAATGTAAAAATATGTAAGTAGTAATAGCAGATTCTTTTCATACAGCATCTTACAATGCATGACTAGATGAAACAAATTATACGTTCTTGCTGCACTGCCTCGTATGTTCTCTGAATGAGCCTGTGTAGAATTGAAATGTGCCATTTAAATCAAATTGCTTTGTATCAGTTGACTGGATTGTATATGTGGTTGCAATGTTCTGTTTTAAAGTATTTCAATATTTGTTGGATTCAATAGTATGTTAAGCATTATACAGTAAGCTATTACTATAAAACTGCAGATTTCTGGAAAAGCTTGCTGAGGCCTCTTTTAAGCAAATACTTCCAAAACTTATTGCAGTACAAAGACAGTCATGAAAAAAAAAAAAAGAAAACAATGAGGATAAAAGGAGTAAAACTGCAAATGTATGTCTGTGTAAGCTATATCTAATCTGCATGTATACATGTATATAACAGACATGCATATATATTATTTGTCTGTATGTCTGAGTATATACAAATATGATGTGTGTAGGATAAACAACTACAAATGATGTCTCCTGTATCACAGGTGTATTTTAAGATGCAATGATCCAGTTTAAATTATCCTATTTTCTGACGTATTGTCAGTACTAGAAAATTAATGGCATTGGCTCAAAATTCTGTTAGAGCAAAGCTACTTTGGTATTTGAAGACCAGTATTTTACACTCTTATTGGCAGGAAAAATGTGTTTTCTGCATATATTTGTAGATCTCATAATTTTACTAACCTATTTGGCACTCTAGCTGTCTGAGCATCTTGTAAATATACTTACCAGTTGAGCTAGGAATTATTTTTAGTTCAAATTTTTAAACTACGTTGTCAATGACTTCTCTGATCTTCCCTTTTTGCGTTGTTTCATTCACATTCTGTAATTAGTGAGGCTTTTGTCCAGGTAATGCTAACAATAATGTCATGTAGAGGATATGCTAGTGTCAGCCAGTTAAACATTATTCACAGTGCTTGCCAGTAAATGGCCATGTGCATTTGCTCACATACATAATGTTTGTTTTGTGAATGGCAGTGATATGATTGCAGATGACCCCTAACCTCCACATTTGCTTTTTCTTTGATTGCTACATGTTATGAATGGTGATTACCCATAATGACTGTGAGACTGACAATATTTAGATGTAAATGCACCCCTGCAAACAGTGCATATTACATCGTCTGATTCAGCAGTGTCTGTGACATGAGCCACATTTTAATAACGGATAAGATAAATTACATGACAGCTGTCTTAACAGCAGAATAAGAATTGTTTGCATTGTTAATCATTGTTTTTTTTCTTTCCTTAATTACTACATTTAGAAATATACTCAGTGTGTTTTTGGCAATTTTAATAGAATGTAACTGCTGCTGTTTAAAAAAACAAGAATCTAGCCCCTTTGAAACCAAGCTTTCAGATTGGACAAGTTTTTAGATCATTGTCTTGCTTCTAAGGGAGGGGAAATTTCCCCATATTGTTTTCTGTAGCCTAATTATACTCCAAGAAAGGAAATTTTACTCCCATTGCCTGGGAAAAAAAAAAGATTTTAAAGGAAAAATAACTTTAAAAAATCATTAAAAACTGAAGAAATATTTATTTTTAAAGGACATAACTAGTTTTAATGTTTTTATAAAATGCTTCTTTGGCAGTTTAAAGCTTCTATACCGTATGATCAGCAAAGATTTCTGTTTACTAGAGTTCTGTAAAGAGGATTAAAATAGCTTTCCTACAAGGTGATATGCTAGTAGAATCAATCAATAATAATCTATAGTATCCACAAATGTTGTGAATGTATTTAAATGCCATTTCTTCAGTTCAAAAGGCTAAATCTCAGTTTCAGTGATGCCTGGGCCTGACAGGAGAGTGAAAGTGGATACCAGTGAAATATAACCCTTCTGTTGGTCATGTAGATGAAGGTGAATTTTTTGTCAAGCTACTTCTAAACATAACTGGAAATTCTCACTGGGTAATGTTTACTACGAGTTCTAACACGATCTTTTATGCATAGTTCACAGACTGTTGGTCTCCACAGCTAGGGACAGACATTACACATAAACCTGTTTAAGTGATCAGAAACTGGTTTAAACCTGTAACAGAACAGACATTCAGTGCATATAAACCAGTTTGAAAATGGCCAAACCAGTTTGAATTAAACCTGGCTGAACGTAGTATCAACCTTAACTGATTTGGCTCAAACTGGTTTATGCAATGTCTGTCCCAGACCCCTTGCAGGTTTAAGTTCAATCAGACTCCCCTAGCATCCTGGCATGCTCTCTGCGCTGGTCAGAGGTCTGCTCCTGTGATCTGGGCTGGCGCCTCCCCTCTGCTCTCTAGTGGAAGCAGGGGCAGGGTATGGCCAGATGGTGGCCTGCCATGGCCCCTGAGGCAAATTCCTCCCTCTGTCCCCTCTTCCCCCCCCCCCCCCAACTTCCGCTGGCAAACCTGGGGGCCACGGCTGGGGTTTGCCAGCCCCAGCCCCACCTCCTTGGCTTGTCTGCAGCTAGGCAGTGATGGAGTTAATTCCTTCCTCCGTCCTGTCTCTCCCCTGGCACCCCCTGGGGTTTGGCTGCAGACTCTGTGGCTTTTCTGTAGCCAGGCAGGGATGGAGTTAATTCCTTACTCTGTCCTGTCTCTCCCCTGGCACCCCCTGGGGTTTGGCTGCAGACTCTGTGGCTTGCCTGTAGCCAGGCAGGGATGCACCTGTGAGCCCACAGCTAAGACCTGCAGGACCAAACTGTGAGGTAGGAGGCATTGGTAAAGATCTGACAAACATCACACATGCTGGAGATGCAGTTAAGGGAAGACGCAGACAGCTTCACCAAAAAATGCAGAGAGCTACGTTTACATTATAAAGCAGAACATGTAAAACCTGGGAATACTTAAATCCTTTCTGAATGCTTGGCTGTAAGGAGACACTCTGCCATCAGGATTAGTAAGACCAATTCTTGTCTTCCTGCTTTACATTTTAAGTTAGACTGAGTTGTGTATGCTGTGTTTTACTGGGCTGTATTTTAGCTTGGGTGAAGATTTTTGGTAGTTCCCTGTTGTATGCTTTGCAAATTGCTGCGGTCAATACATGCTTGCTTCAGAGAAAGGACTTTTCCCCCATCCCCACTCCTCAGTCTGGCAGCAGCTGCCCTCCCCTTCTCCAAGATGGTGGCTGGCATCCCATGTGTTATACTAGCCCCAGCTGGTGCTTGGCCATGTCCCCTCCACTCCTGCAGGGAGGGGTGAGAGCCCTGGAGGGCATCTCTCTTCCCTCCCTTTTGGCAGTGGCTGGCAGGGATGCTCTAGCACCCCCTAGCTTCTGGCTTGAGTCACTGCAGGCATGGGGCTGCATTTCCTAATTTAACAGAAAATGTCTGTCCAGTTATTAATGAATTTAAGCTGAACAGGTTAGACTAACCTGTGAGTGAATCAATTCAGGCTTGGGCTTTTTGAATGTCTGTCCCTAGCACATGTGGCATTGAACTGGAGTCTTGAACTGACTCTTGTGTAGTGCTGGGGCTGGGACTGACGATCCACTAATTCAAGGCTCTGGTGTAAAGGCAGGGACCTATTGGTCAATAAGCTGATTGTTGGCCGTAGCCCCAGCACTGCATGGGAGCTGCTTCAAGTCTCTGGCACGTGCTGGAGCTAGGACCAACAGTAAGCTGATTGTTGGTCCCAGCTTTAGCCCCGTACCTGAGCTGGTTCAAGTCTTGAACTGACTCTGGTGGTGCTAAGTCTGGGACCGTCATTCACCTGATTGTTGCTTCTGGTTCCCACACCACACTGGAGTCTTAAACCAGCTTCTTTTTGGGGCTGGGCCTGGGGCTGAAAGTGGAAGCTTGGTAGAGTAGAGGGGTCCCTGGTAGATGTCATGACTGGGCGTGGACCACAGAATATGGAGCAATGTGATGATAGCTCAACGCATGTGACAGAATGATCCAGAGATACTTCTTGCCTGAAGAGTCTCATTTTTTCTATCATACGATGACAATTAAGAATGTTTTTTACTGCTTAAATGTGTGGACACTCACATTTTAAGTGCATTTAACATGTCCTAAGTGGAATGTGTGAATAAATTCTAACCTGTGAAGGATAGTTACAAGCATATCAATAGATGATATTACAGATATAAATCATGTTTTGGAACAACTCATTTACCTGCTAGTGATTATAACAGTTGATTAAAATATCTATAATACTACATTAATAATTTATAAAAGAATCCTTTATTATGCAGTACCCCAAATCTGTGTTTCAGCATCTTCAGGTAGCCTACTGAGTGACTGGTTAGCCCTCTGACAGTGTTCTAATCCTGTAAAACATGCATTAAAATCCTTTCTTCTATAAACTTTGACTGTTGCACAAGAACACTTATTTCTCTGGTTCCTAAGCTAGAAGTCTTATGAAGTCATTTAGGTACTTTAAAATGCAAATAAATACCTAGCAGGATTTACAGAAGTGCCTGACCAAGTTAGGCACATACCTCCTCCTGATGTTTAATGATGATCTGTATCTCTCTCGTATGAACATTTTGCAACCCATTTTTCACTTAAAGAGAAACTTGTGCTTTCCAGAAAGTAGGGACAAACTTGAGGCTATGATTGTCAGAGACTCCACACAAGACCATTCAAGATTATATATACAAATCCAGCCCATGAAAACATGGGTGTTTTTATCATTTGTGTGTGTGTGTGTGTGTGTGTATTTACAAATAGAATAATATAGCAGGGATCAGGTTTCTATTTTCCCTTTTTAAGCATCTTCATTAAAAATCAGAAAGGGGCAAGCAGCATGTTAAACACATCTGCAGATTATACTAACTTTAGGGGAGTGCAAAAGCCAGTTGAATAAAGCAAACATGCAAACAGATCTAGAAAGTTTAGCTCTGCAAGGGAAAAAACCCCCATGAAATTGCATTTGGAAATGAAGTTGAGGAAGGGGGAACAGATATTCACTGCAGGAAAAAAATTCTTAAAGTGGTAATGACTATGACTTAAAGGATACTGGGCAGCAGATTTCTAATATCATGTGACAGCATGATAGGCCAGTGCTATTTTGGGTAGACTGGATCCCATAGAACCTGGAGGTAATGGGGGAAACTATACCTTATCTAGATCTTTAGCTCCTATTCAAACACATCTGGATTAGAGATGGCCTGAACTAGGAATCTGGAATTGTATTTTGCTTCATCTCTCCAAAGTATGAGAAGGTTTGTATCTGTATGAGAACATCATAAATGAATGCATAATAGGACCAATGTAGTTGCTTTAACTTGGCCATTCATGGATTAGGTTCACCTGTTCTAATATCTTGTAGTTTAGACCAGATGCAGGCGGGCAGGGATAAGCAAACTTTTCTGGCTGGAGGCTGATTATTAGAGCTGTGCGAAGCTTTGGTTGCTAATTCAATTCGGTGGAGATTTGGCCCAATACGGCGGCCGAATCTCGGAATCTGAATCGAATTAGGAGACTCTTTAATCTCTGTAAATAAAATTGGAGCCCTCTGAGTCAATTCAGATAGATTCGAAAAGCTTTGGTGATTTGGACATAGACACAGCTTTAAAGGTTTTCCTGCATACCTCAAGGTACCAGGTGGCTCCTGAATGCTGTGATGCTGGGATGGAGCATCCCACGGGGGTGTGTGTGTGTAGGGGGTCCCCAGCATGCTCAGAAGTGGACCCGGTCCACTTCCAGGTCCACCGGGGAGTGCACAGGGAACCCCCCCCCCACTGCTGTCCAGCTCGGCGACTGGTGCCTTCTAGGCCTGGGCGGGGCACCTGGTGTCCCCTCACGGCCGATTGTCAAGCCAGGAGTGGGGGGGGGGGGGGGCCCCCGCG
>NW_005841979.1:2193847-2220577 GCF_000455745.1 Alligator sinensis | reverse complement strand
CCAAGGCCGGGGGGGGGGGGGGGGGTGTCCCCTGCGTGCTTGGCAGCAGACCTGGAAGTGGACTAGAAGTATTTCCAGTTCATTTCTGGCTGCCTAGCATGCGCCCCCCCATCCCATGCTCCTATGGGATGCTCTATCTGCTCCACCATCAGTTGCAGCATTCATGAGCTGCACCTGGTACCTTGAGGTTTTTCCTACATACATTTAAAGCTGTGTCTATGGCCGAATCGCTGATTCTCTGAATCAGCAGTGAATCTTCAGATTTGGATTCGGCTGAATCAAATAAGGAAAGTGATCCTAATCAATGAATCGAATCACTGTCCCTGATTCAGGCCAAATCCAAATGCAAATTGAATATGGCCATTTTGCACACCCCTAATGATTATGACTTACGCCAGGTTACACGCAGATGGGCAAACAAAAGAACCCTGCCACCTCTACCATTTTATCTCTATGGTGGCTTGGGGACAGTGACTGCACCTGAAGCCCTCCTCATCACTGAATGTTGCTGAAACCCCATATCCATTGGCCTGATCCATTAGATCTGCAGACCAGATCCAGCCTGCATGCTGTAGGTTGCTGACACCTGCTACAGCAGGGAAAGTTCAGGAAACCCCAAAATGAACAATTATAGAACAACATGCTCAGTATGGTTTTTCCTTTAATCTTGCCAGTTAGTAGTGAAAGTTTTTGGATCATGTCTAATTACATGAAATTATTTCTATAGATAGAAACTGAACAAAGCCCCACAACAACCACCATTTGTTAATATTGTAATTTAAATAATGTTCTCCTAAAAAGCTGGTGGCCAATTTGATACAGGTGCCTAAAGGTGCATGGACTGCGTGTGTGGCAGAGTGGGGAGGGATCCGGGAGCACAGAGGTAGATGGGATGGGGAGCAGAAAGCAGAGTAGCAGATCTGGGGGGAAAGGGATTGGAGTGACACTGCAGGGTTAATTTGTAGCATGCCTGCCAAAAAAGTTGGCCCCCACTGTTCTAAGACATTACTGTGCAACCTCAAAACTATGCACTTATGCATTCTTTACAATAGAGGCATGGATTCTGTTAAAGAAATGATCAATATAATATGAACAATATAACTGTAATCAAATTTTGAACTTGCGTTGTCCTATTGTTCATTCCTAATGGGAAACTACTAAATTTTTGATCTCCTGTGTGTCTTGTATTACAGTTTCCTCGGGATAATTAAATGCTTTTGTTCATAAAGCAGCGTTTGATCTGTCTTTAGATTTACCACCTTTGAATATTGCATTCTTCAGAAAGAGAGAATATGCAATAAAGCCCAAATTACCTTCTGCCATTTTCCCATGCATTTTTTAACGTCTTTCCAGGTCTCAATTAGTTTTAATCACTTTTGTCTGGACGCTTTGTTTTTGTGAACCAGGATCTAGGGACTGCCTCATCTCTACTGACCATCAGCAAACCACAGTTAACTTGGAGAAAATTATGGAAAGCTTTAAAAAACCCCCAACAAAGTCAGCCTGATTTGCTTGGTAGGAACAGCAGCTGCTTGACTCCTCATCTCCAAACAGGGAATCAGTCCTTACCCACATGGCTTGCTTATGCTACAAGCAAAGACTTGTTTACATGAGACAGCTGCATCAGCTAAATATATGGTGGGTTTAAACACTGATGAATAGAGTTGATACAAAAAGTAGTGTGAAGTAATAATATGTCTGTACTGTACAGTGCAGTGCCATGAAAGGGTGTCTGAGGTCTTTCAGAAAAGGAAGATGAATTAGCTTTGGTGAAGAAACTCCACTGCTTCCGCTGGCTAAGATAACTTTGTTTCGTGTATCTGTCAGAAATGGTTTAGGTACAGTTGATCCTGCCTTGGGACAGGGGAATGAAGTAAGTGACCTCTCAAGGTCCCTTCCAGCCCAGTTTTCTATGGCACTCCATTGTTTGGGTAGACAAACCCTTAGTTTAAAACAAACATGCTTTTGCTTAGATTAAATTGATTAGAAATAGATTTAAACACAATCAAATTAAGATTGCCTGCACAATGGTTTGGACCAGTTGATTTAAATGCTTGCTAGTTAAAATTCAGGTCTTTGCCAGTTCTAGTTTATACTAATCTGTGACTTTATGATAGTGGCAACTGAAATAATTTTTCATCCGTAAAGTTCATTTTTTAAGAAAAAGTTCTGGGTTAAGGCTCTTCATTAGGTAAGTAGGAGGCTGCCCTTTGATCTGTCAGCTTTAGTTTTCTGGGTTTTTGCTCTAAAATTAATTTCTACCACCTCAGCATTTTTTCCTTTTTTTAATCTTGTCTTGCTTGTAGGGATACTCTTGTGACATGCTTTTTCTAGGAGCTGTGTTGATTCAGACACACGTTTAGTAATTAATTTGATTAATTTAAACAAAGGATAGTCAGAATATTGAGGCATCAGGGTTTGGTTTTTTAGTTATGTGGAGTAGTACCTAGGAGACATGTGGAGCCACGTAATTTCCAGGGATAAACATGGGAGACGCCTGAAAAAACTGCAGCTAAATACATAATGCCAGAATGAATTGGCAACTTTTGAAGCACCCATAAAATCATGAAGAATATGTTCTGAGAAGATAGGTGTGATTTATGCTGTATCACTGGTAGCAGGCAGGGACTTAATACTATTAAAAAGCAGTTAGCCGTCTGATCAAATTGAGTTATTCAGCACGTCACAACACAGTCTAAGAGACTTTTTCTATGTAATTTAATGGTATTTTTAGGATTGAAGGATTTAGGAATACCAAAGGTGGGAGCGTCTTCTCTGTTTTTCAGCGGTTTAACTATTTCATGCAAGAATAGTATTTAAGACCTCTCTATTTGGTAAAGGTATGCAACTTCTTATCATTTAAACAATAACTTGAAACCTCCAGAAGTGCTTCCTTTGCTTCTTTTTCTTCTGGCAGACAAACATGATTCTCATTCAGAGGCATAACTACTAGGGTCGGTGCCCTGGGTGGCTGAGGACTTAATAGTTGTAGTAGTGGTAGTGGCTGCTATTCTCGTGCCCACTCTAAGTGGGTGCCTGGGGCAGTGTCCCAGTTACCCACCTCTGGTTACACTAGTGTTCTCATTGGATAGGACTGTGATTCTGCATCTGTCAGGATACAATGCTTATATTGGCCTGTACTGGAAGAAACACTTCTTGCAATTTTTTGATACACTAAGCAGAATAATTTGCTGAAAGCTGCTTTAGAAGACTGAATAGGACTTGTCGACTGATAACAAGGGTGGAGTGCAGCCTGGAAAAAATTCAGAGAGACCACAGTCAGCATCTGGTCTCTCATGCTACATGCTGCACATACACATAGAGACCGCATTTGTTCCAAGAAGCTTGTTATCTAAATAAAAAAGGTGCTAGTAGGAAAAGAAAATATTACAGATGAGGAATCAGGGCCAGGTGAACTCTAGAATTTCTGGTAAGGGACAACAGAGGAGAGGATATGTACAGCCCAGTCCATAAATTTAGTAACATAAGGATTTATTTCAATCTCAAAACATCTAATTTCTTCAGTACTGTGACGGTGACGGGCCGCCGTCAAGGACACAGGAGGAGGACAGACAGGATTGAGGGGCAGCAACACCCCTCCAAGAAAATCTCGGGCCGAGACACATACCTCCGGGAGCGGCGTTGGCGTCAGAGCCGGGATGGCGGCAGCAGCTGCAGCCGCCATTACAGCCGCGTGAGCCGGTGCTACACCCGCTGGTTTAACTGTTCCCGATCAGGGGAACAGCTGAGCCAATAGCGGCAGCCGCAGCATGTTTAAAAACCCCGACAAATCCCATGTTTAAAAGCCCCAACAACCCCCGCGGTAGGGGGGAAGCCAGAGGAGGGGAGAGGAGGCGTGCAGCATGTTGCTGCGGCTTCCCCAGAGCCAGAGCCTCAGGCAGGCAACTGGGCATCAGCCCAGCAGCTGAGGAGAGAGCCGGAAACCGTGGTGGGGGCAGGAGGAGTGATCCCCAGGGGTTACCGGGACCAGAGCAGTGACTCGGGAAGCCTCCCCATTCCCGAGGAGTATTATTTCTGAGAATAGGGGAGAGAAGACAAGAAGTGACCTGAGCTAGCGGCCGGGTCAGGTGGAGGCTAAGCCAGACTGCCTGAAGACGACCGTTGGTCTCGGGACAGCCTGTTAGTAAGAAGGTCTGCAAGTAGCTGCAGACGACCATATCATCGACAGGTGACCGGCTGGCGAGTGGACGGGGTGTAGGGGTGGCGGAGCCCCGTGGAACATCTGAGGACCCCACCGTGAGTACCCTCCCTGTCGGGCAAGCCCCTCTGGTAGAAGGTCTCCGCTGAACCCCCTCCTTCGAATCACTCATACCATCCAAGTCGTGGCAGACGGGACGAGGGGGGAGGGGCTACCGGACGAGGGGTGGTACCGGATGTGAGGCCCACCGACGTCACAAGTACAAAGGATGACACATCTGGGATAGTACCTACTAGATCCTATGCAGACTTTGAAAGTCCAAGTTTTCAGTATGACTTTCAAATACTGATGTGCTCTTTACTAAAACATTTGATGCATAGCTGAGGCATTAAGTCAAATATACATAAGATGGGACTGAAGCAAATTAGGTGCACATAATGGCTTGCTAGTGCTTTATGTTGGGTGTTCTAAACTTGCAGTAAATCCTTTCTTGATGCATCACCTTGACCTTGATTGTAATAAAGGGGCCATGCTTTTGCATGAATGAGCTCTTCCTGAGCAATTTGCTTAATGCATTTTTTTCAGTTTTGTTTTTTCATTTGGGATCCAACTATATCATGATCGCTCAGTCTACTAATTTTGGAGTGCCTTTTCTTTTTTTCCAGAGAATGTTCTCTCTCAACTTCCAAACTAGTTTATCAAACCAGGGATGCTCTTTTTTTCCAATCAAAATTTGGGGGCTATTTTAGATTTTTTTTTCCTTGGAAATGTGTAAAGCGTATGTTTTCTCCCTATCAAAGGGTTTTATTGCAGTATCTGATTATTGGTTTTTAAATTTTTGGTTGGAAAAGAGATGACGCATGGTAATTTTTTTTGAATTCTTCTTTTTCTTTTCATTTGAATTTTGCATTCACACCAACTCAGAATTCAAAGCAAACCTGACATTTATAACAGCAAGTAACTGAAACCACAAAAAGCACTCTCTCCAGTGTTCATACCCTCACCATCCCCCTCCTCTTGGTCCTCCCCTCTGCCATACTCGCACCCAGACCTCATGAAAATAAAGTTCAAGAGGTTCCTGGGAAACTAAACTTCTGAGGTATGCAGCAACCCTTCTCTCCTCTCTCTGTGTGTGCTTGTACTAGGATTTGGCCTTGTGCCTCTCCTCTTTGGGAATCCCATGATTCACCCACTAACTGGGTCTTTGTGCTACATCAGATATGTCGTGTTTACTTAGCAGGCCCATAAGTGGATCCAAAATTTTGAAAAAGGGGGTGTGGGTGCAATGCTGCTGCCCTGCTCCTATCCTCCCTTCCCTTTGACAGGGCATGCTATGGGAGCAGCAGGCAAGCACTTGCGTTTAAAGTGCCCAAATCTGGTAAGAATTCCCCCTTGCGCTCTTGGTACCCACTCCCTTCTCCTCTCTGTTCAATAGCACTTCCCCTCCCCTCCCATTCTCCTTTCACCCTATCTAGTTATACTACTGGGCATGGTAAAGGGAGAGCCATCCACTGCCACTGCTGTCCCACCTCTCCTACCTTGCTGCAACCAGGGCTGTGGGGTGAGGCTGCCTAGGGAACTGGACTTGGCCAGGGACAGCAGTGGCAGCCAGTGGCTCCCCCTCTGTGTGCCTGTTTCTGGGCTGGTGAGGAACATCTGGGAGGACTGATTCCCCACCCAGCATCTTCTCACAGCTCTAGCTTCGAGTGGGGAAGGGACTGTGGGTAGTGGCTACAGGTTTCCCTTTCTTGCGTGCAGAGGTACACATAGAGACAGGTGGGGAGGAAAGGGAGGAGAGGGGCTGCTGAGCACAGAGGGAGTGGGGTGTGTTTGTGGGTGGATTGTTACCTGATTCAGGGGCTTAAAGTCCCTGGCTACTGCTTCTGTGAGGTGGTCCAGACTTGGCAATGGGAGTATGGGGCTACAGGGAACCCAACCCACTGAGCTATGCTGTGGAATGGGGGGGTGCAGTCGTGTCAGCCTCCCAGGTCTGTATATGACCAGGCCTGACTGGATTGATATGAATGATCCCTTGACTGCATGAGATGGGTGAAATGGTAAACAAAGTTTTCTTTAACCACAGTACTGTTTAATGTTAGATACAAAACATAATCTTGGGAGGGGAAGGGAAGGCATTTTAACACTATGAAAGGTTTGTGCACACAGTATCTCACCTCTAAACCAGACTTGGCCCATACTATGTCTTGTCTCTCAAATTTGAGTCTGGATTCATCTTAGCTTAGAACCCCTGTCTCCTGTTTTAGGAAAGATATACCTTTGACTCCAGCTAGCTTTTTTGGTTTCTTCTTCCTGCATGTGGTTACATGAGTAAGGACAGCTTTGTAGTGGAGTTAGGCATTTCATGATGATCAATTCTTTTGTGTTGGGTGTTGTGGACAAGCTGTTATCAGGGCTGTTATCAGGAGTCAGCATCCTTCTTTCTGTATACTTGCATTGTCCTTCACTCCCCTCCTTCCTGGAGATAAACGTCTTATGCAATTACAATAATTTAGTCAAAATATTAATATTTTTTTATAGGCAGCCCCTTTCAGTTCCTTCAAACTATTGTAAACATATAGTATAATATGAATGATCATCTTCAGTAGTAATCCCAGCCATATCTTTTCCAAGTTCTCCAATCTTTTACCCTCCCATTCTGTAACCTAATTAGATTGACTATAAACTCCTTTATCTTTTTTTGTCTATAAAGAAAAATGGGCTTCTGTTGTATCTGCAATACTATAATGTCAGGCCACAGCCCCATACCTAGGTTCTTGCAATACTATAATGTCAGGCCACAGCCCCATCCCTAGCTTCCTGGCCTGGCCAGTAAAGCTGTTCACCTCAGCCCGCCACCCTATAGCTGGTTACCTTGGCTAGTCTAGGCTCTAGTAAGACCTAGCCCTCTGCCCAATCCCATGCACTGAAGTAGTTGGTTAGGATCACCTGACCCTCTACTTTCCCCATATACTTCCTGTCCTGAATCATGGGTGTATCTAGGCAACAGGGCTCAATTTCATCCCAGACTGCTTTGCTCTGTCATGTGCTTTCTGACGCCACTGTCTCGTGGATCCTTGAACCAGCTTTCTCTCCAACTCTACATTTTCCTTGATTGCCCAGCTTCTTGACCCAGCTTGCTTTCTGATTTTTTGCTGTCTGCCTGATCTCCTGGCTTCCCAACTCAGCTTGTTCCTAGACACTGCTCTTGGA
Organism: Alligator sinensis; assembly: GCF_000455745.1. Taxonomy (NCBI): domain Eukaryota; kingdom Metazoa; phylum Chordata; order Crocodylia; family Alligatoridae; genus Alligator; species Alligator sinensis. The sequence continues at coordinate 2,213,208 of NW_005841979.1, read as the reverse complement.
CTGACCTTCTGGCTTCCTTACCTGTCTTGTCTTTTGGATTCTGCTTGCTGTTCCTGACCTTGGTCAGCACCTTGTCCCAGAGTGGCCCCAGCCCTGGCTACCCAAGATCCAGCATGATGCACAAGTAGTGGTAACAAGTATAGAGGTAAAACAGTTACATATACACAACTGAGTTTCATTCCCTTAGAATGGTTTCTAAACCACTGTCAACTTTGTTTATGTAAAGAAACAAATTGTTCAGAGCAGCATAGCCATTTCTGAGGAGAGACAATGTACAGTAAAAACTATGGGACAAGCATAAAGTCTATCAGCAAACATTGAAATGACAGGTGAAAATTAGGTAGGGAATTGAGTTAGCTACACTAGTTGGAATTTGGCCAGGCCATGCCACTTCGCAATATTTTGCAAGATCCGAAGCAGGGGTGACACACGTGGGTTGCATGCGGGTGCATGTGCTCCCCCTGAGTGTGATGGTGCATCCCCTACCAAAAGCTGACAATGTCAGCGGCACCTGTGGGTGGTCACTGCTTGTCAGCCTGCCACTGACACCTCAGGTGATGTCTGTGGGCGGTCCACAATCCCTGCTGGTTGTTGCTGACGCTGCTGGTACTGCCTGCAGGTGGTCACTGACCCCTGGTTGGCACTCGCACCCCCTCCCGCTGCCACCCGTGGCATCTGCAGGATCTCCGCGCTTACCACCGCCACACTCCCACCACCGCTGTGCCCCCACAGTTGCCAGGGACATGCATCATTCATGACCAGAGGATAATACCTCTGCTCTTGCAAAAGATGCTATGAGATGCTTAAGAAGTAGCCATTTTGCACATCATTCAAAAGACTGCATCACAAACAACACTGTGCTTGCAAAGTTGATAACCAAAGTTAATTTAAAGGCTGGTGCTCGATCATGTACTTTAGCAAAATTATTGTGCATACAATAGATCTGTCTTGCTGTCTATAAGATATGTGTAGGAAAAGTGGTAATAAAGAGCTGGAATTAAACACATGGTCGATATTGACTCTCTCAAGAATATACCTGAGATATATTTCCTCACTCCTTTTTTCTCTCTGCTGCTCAGTGGCCAAAGAACTGAATGATGGAAGAGATAACGGACATTCCTGTCTGGCACTGTTTTCAGAAGTGAAATAAAATTACATATAACAGAGGCTCTAGGTGCTGCAAGTAGCATCTCAATTCATATGACAAAGTTGCTATCAGAACTAAAATGAAGTGGAAAAAATACCAAGTACATTCATTTGATTCCTGTGATAAGATGATAGCCAGAACCTAAGCCAATGCTATTCTGTGGAAACAAGAATTGCAGTTACTTCTGCAGTTAGAGTAATGGCTTCTGGGACTAGGGGAATCAACTGAGAGCCTCCAAATACAGTATTGCTAGGGGACATTATGCTCTACCAAATAAAAAATATGTAACTCGTACCTTGTACAGAACTGTCTACTCAGTCTGATAAAATGAAGGCGATCAGCATCCTGATCTGCAGACTATTAGCGTAGAAGCATAAAATTAGATTCCCCTAGTTAGCTTACTGTTTAATTTGTTGTTTTTTGTAAGTTTGTGAATGTTCCTTGCTATTGCAAATTAAGGTGCTAATTGGCATTGGCTAAAGTAAGGAATAGTGCAGTTATGTCTTGGCCAATTCTAATATAATAAAAGCCTTAATCTATCTGTCTGTCTGTCTGTAACGCTTTTGCCCAACTGTCATACTCTGGCACTGTCTCCTTCTGCAGTTTCTGGTGCAGGGGTTCCCCCTGCCCCACCTCCACACATCTGAAATAAATAATTAGAAATAAATCAATTGGGAATTGCAATTTAACAGCAGCGGAGTGAGCTGAGGAAAAGTGGGGACCCCTCTGTGGGTGCCGCCACCTCCTCCAGCCTCCCCGTGGCAGCTCCCTCAGCCACTTCTTCCACCCCTGGAAAAACAATGAATTGGTCTTTGCATTTGATATGGGGTGGGGCCAGCTCAGGAAAAGTGTGGGAGGGTGGCAGTGATTGGCTGCCCACCCTGGTTGCGGGGCCCAAGTTTGCTGGCTGCAGAGGAAGTTTGGGGGTGGGGAATATGCTCCCCTCCTGGCCGACTGAGCAGTGGGACTACCCCTGCCTCCCTGCCTGAGGGTGAGGGGATGAATCACGGTGGCGGTGCCCCCCCTGCCTGGCCTGGCCCCAGAACAGCTGCCAGGGAGGGAAAGGGAGCTGGACAAGGGTCAGGCTGATGTGGAGTGGCAGAGATGGGGGTGGAGCAGGGCCTGCTGCTCCTGTGGGGCCGCTCCTTCCCTAACCCCAGGGTCATTGCCCGGAGCCGGGGAGTGGGGCCAGCCTCAGTTGCACCGTCGGGCTGGAAGGGATGGAGCTTCCAGCATCCCTGTGCCTGCCCCACGTCGTTCTCATGAAGAGCCCCAGCAGCCTGGCGGCTCCTTCAGAGGCAGTGCCAGGGAGCTGAGGGGGTCCGAAGCCCCTGATCTGTGAACCACTGAACTAGAGGATGTTGAATATAAGAGGCCAGAGTATTCCTTGTAACAGGATGCACTTGACATCCAGGAGCTGTTCACCTTTACCTAGACTGATAGAATACTTCTGCAGGCTGACTCAGATCCATGTCATCTTTGTAGCAATGCATCTATGATCATGGGAAGACTGGAAAAGGACTCACCATCTGCTATAGAGACTGTCTTGAGGTGAAGGAGACCCTTGACATGGCACTCCACAATAAGGGATCAAAAAAACTTTGTGATACCAGGGAAAATAAACAACAAACAATACCTGCTTGTTACTTTTCTTGCAGGTGCCAAACTCATAAGGCAACTTTCTAGTGTCAAAAACAGTTACCTTGCCTACTACCAAGTGCCTGGAAAACCTTGGGTCAAGAAGAAAAGTCCAAAAGAGGCATTTGTGGAGTTCATAGAGGCCTTTGCAAAGTGTGGGAAGCCTGCTTTAAAATGAAGAAAATTCCTGAGGCAAGCAAAGGAAGATTAGAGGGAGGCAAATGTGGGTAAATCCAGAATTGTGCAAAGTGGGGTGCAGATGGTGAGATGCATTGTCACATGCAAAACAACACACTTTTTGTCCAGTTAAACAAACATAAACTAGAAGTTTTACTAATACATTAGGGGTCTATGCCTGTGTTTATTCTGTAGGCGTAACTTCATTGGAATGAGTTGAAAACAATCGACAGGGCTGTGAAATAGGGGCTTCATTGGCAGGAGAAGCTAATAGGCAGACAGCAGAATTGCAGAACGGAGGATAGCTTGATTGGTGGAACATCAAGTCTATTAAAAAGGAGAGAGGGTCATTAATACTTGTGGCATGAAGAGCTTAGAAGGGACCAGGTAGATTGTGATGAGCCATGAAGTCAAGTGACTCCCTTAGCACAGTCTGACTAGAAATCTTGCTGCCACTGCCAGACAGTTGGTTTAAAATTTTGGGTGGACCAGGAATCAAAGTGGGATGCAAGTGCACCAGCACACCCTAACCTGAATCTGCCCTGGAGGCAAAGAAGAGACTTAATTTCTCTCCACCCAAGGGGAAGCCACTTAGGGGTGGCAGAGACTCCCTTGTTGCAGCTGTGGAGTACAGCATAAGAACAGTGGAGCTGAGGCTTGTGAGAATAAGGAGTTATCCCACGACAAATTTCAGTCTGCTCCTTGGGACAAGCAGTGGAAATGAAGGAGAAATGTGGGGCTCTAGGGGTGCCCTACGGATGGGTTGTGGCAATTACCATGGCCTCAAAGCTCCTGAGCTGCCCCTACTCTCTCTAGCTGTAAGCTTTCTCTGAGCTTCTAAAATAAATCCCTCTAAAGCTTTTTTCACCCCAGCTTGTATAGCTCAATGTTTTTAAAATTTTGATTCTTTTTTGTCACCCACTATTTGTGATGTGATTGCACTTAGATGGAAGCTTTATCTTCTGCTGTCCAAATATCCAGTCAATGGCACTGCTGCAGACAGAGGCAGGTGGCAGGGGAGGGGAAGGGGCAGAGGCACATGGCTGCTTAAGCAGGTGGCCCTATCCCCAGCTGTCTCCAGTGCTGTGGGCATCTCTTTGGCCCCATCACAGGGGGCAGGGAATATGCTCCCATATCTGCCTGAGGAGGCTGGCCTGGTCCAGCTCCTGAACAGGTGTTGGATGTGGAGGGGACAGGAGTCAGCTGGGTCAGGGCAGGGGTAGAGTGCTGCTGTGCATACATGTGTGCATGGTGCCCCGTGACCATGGTGCCCTGGGTGGTTGCCTACTTTGCCCATACTTAAGGCCAGCTCTGGTGCCACCAGTCTCCTGTGGCCAAATTTCTGGACCTGTGAGCAGCCCTGTGGGCTGTATGACATGGTGCCACGGATTAGATCTTCCCTGTAGGCTGGGGACTGACCACTCCTGTATTAGATCAACAATGTGTGCACAACCTGCCCTGCCCTACAGTCTGAGTCCCCCAAGGCTCATGGGCCTAGGCATTCTTGTGTAAAATTTACTAACAGATATAGATGTCAGTGTTTGAAATGTATGATGGTACACAAAGCCTGCCCTGTGGATGCCCAAAGCTATCTCGCAGGGACCCTCCCACTTCGCAGTTTAGTGATGTGCGTGATAGTAGTACTTAAAAATTCAGGCAAGGCAGAGAGGAGCTGCATCCTATAGCTTCATGTCGTATGTAAGTAGAGTGGCCACTGGCGAATCCCCAGATTACACTAAGTTTTCCAGACCAATCTCCATTGACATAAGTGAATCTAGCTTGGTGACTGACAAGGCTTTGGGGCACAATGGAGGGGGACCTTTTTCTGCTTATGAACTCTGAGGCCTGTTGCAGCAAGGAGACAGTGAGAGAGCATGAACAGAACAAATAGTAGGAACTTGGCTTTGGTCAGTGAAGTTGGGAACCTTCGCCTGCAGAATCAGCAGTAATTTCATGGAGACTGGCAAGTCTTAACAACTCACCCAGACAGCGTATTTTAATGGAGGTGCTGACCTTTATCTCTAAAGCCCTAGTAGTTGATGTGTCCACTTTGAAGAGCTTAGAAGCTGATCAGTAGCAATCAGGAGTGGTGAGTTTTAAAATTAAGCTTCTGAACAGATAGAGGAAATATCCTGCAGACATGCTGCCTCTAAACAGCATCATACAGAAAGACCAAAGACACTTTCCTAATGTTCTGCAACCACTGCTGATCATCCCAGGTTTGCCGCAAGGTCCCGGAAATAAACGGAAGTCTTTACATTGACTTAAATGATGCTGAATCAGGAATTTAATGCCACACTGTACTGAAGTATATTCTAAAATGATCAAAAACTGTCAGCAACTTACCTCTCTGTCTCCTTACTAACCTGCTTTAAAAATCTACTGTTCTTTTTATCCTTTGTAGCATTTATCCTTTGATTGAGCTGTGTTGTCAAGAGTGTGATACATGGATTTCTCGGCATAGCATGGAAACATTAAAAAAAACCCCCAGACTGTTACTCTGATTGCTTATGCTTTATTACGCCTCTGTACAAAATAAAATAGTAAATATTAAATTGGGTGCCATCATAAAACAGGACTTGCCAGCCAAGTGTGTTAATTACAGTTTTTCATATTGAAAAGATTGAAGACCTTTGAATAAAGTGTTGAATGGAATATGTAAGAACTGCTGTATTGTGCTTTGCATGTTAAAAATGAGGCCAGACTAAACAGTTATCTGTATTCTGTCCAGCTTTGGCATGAAAACACTATACAGTTTCATTGAACAGTTCAATAGCCTAATCTTCTGCAATTTTTCTAGTAAGGGGGTTGGTGTAATGCATGTGTCTGACCAACAAATAAACTGTATTCCTAACCAATTGGTTTTCACTTATTGGAGCTGTAAAATTATTTGATGTCTACAAAAAGCTTTGCAGCTCCAGATGTCAATTGCTTCCATATCATTTTGTGTGCGTAGTCTCATCTTTTGGAGTTTATGGACTGAATGTTACTGAAGGTTATAAAGTATTACTGAAATTTCGTTGCCTTCTGATATAACGGGACCTCTTTAGTTCTTAGTTTCTAGTAATGGATGTGCAGTAAGTGACAGGAATAATATTACTTTTTAAATCTTCTATATACTTTTCAAACAAAAGGGTTGTTCTAAAGCCCAATGAAGTCAAATATCTTATTTATTGAATGAACTTGACTTTGGATCATTACTCAAATCTGCAATATCAAATTGAATAATTCATTTTCTTAGATGATGTGTGTCAGGCTAGAGCTGTATTTTGCAAAATAAGGCTGCTTCTGTGATCAGTGGTTAGAAATTTAGATTATACAGTAGCCTTAATCATACAATACAACATACTACTATTTCACAAATGATCGCAAATAGAGATGTACATTTTTACCAAATGACCCTGAAAAAATGAGTAGTCATTTGGTGCTGTTTTGTTCACAGTAACATTAGAAAGTACAAACTGCTTCAAATTCTAGTGGTTCTGGGGAAAACAACTTCATGTCTCACTGGAGGCTCCTCAGGATTTGCATGATAACTTGGACTACCCTGTTTTGTAATCTTTATCTAGTGCTTTAATAGGCTCTTGATATATGAGTGCCAGTTTATTCCACGTACTTTAGGACATTTTGACTTATGGCAATTTACAAATAGAAATAGCCCTGCAGAATATATATACCTGTTGTATTGTATTAATGAAGTTGGTCGCAAGAGGTGTTATGCTTTTTGCAGTAGAGGAAATATTTCTCAAATTTTCAATGGAAGCATTGGGGGCAGGGGAAACCTGTATGAAAATTTCCAGTATCACTTAGTATCAATCTGTTAATTTCACTATGTCCTGCCTTTAAATACTGGGTAAAAATGAAAATCAGAAAGAGGAATAAACATGCAGGAAAATGCCATGACTCCAGTAAGAATGGGTGGCAGTGTGAATTCCTCTATCTATTCCAGAATGGGCAGATGGCGGCCTCCTGTCAAATAAAAATGACTTTCCATTGCATATACAGAACCATAATTCAAATCCTGAATGCTTAATATTCAGTTCTGAAACTTACATTTATATACTTGGCATAAAAAGACCTGGTTTTCAGAGGTATTGAGAAAATAAAGTTGCCAGGGAAATTAATGGCAGTGTGAAACCACTTAGTTAGGTTCTTAGATATGAATTTTGGAGTCTAACTCCAAGCACTCAAGGCTTGTGATTTTTGGCCTAAGTATGAATAATGAATTGTTGTTGAATATCCCTGTGCCATGGACCTGATTCAAAGTCTATTAAAATCAGTGGAAGTCTTTCCAGTGATTTAAGTGGGTTTTGGTCCAGGTTCTATATGAGAGAATAACCTTTTCACAATCATCTTATTGTAAATAAATTGCATATTCTACCTCACACTGTTTTATACCCTCTAACTACATATATTTTTCATTTCACTTCGAAATAGTTGTAAGTCATACTGTGAATGTTACGCATTTAAAATGAATTGAAGTTGCATTCAAATTAATTTTTATGTGAGCTTCATCCTGTCAATTAATTCAGTGCAAATGCAATTGACTTTTAATTGCACTAAAGGCATCGGTATTCTCTTTTTTTATTGTCAAGCCAGGTTGATTATATATCTAAGCATTTTCAGTTTTTGTTATTAATAGAACTGTAACTTTTTGGCAAACAGATTTCACTTGTATTGATTTTTTTCCAACTGCAAAAGTATACAAATATGTGTATTATGTTCTGTATTGGCTTGGGATTTCGTAACTTGACTGAGCTTTCTCTGTCTCACTTAGAGGTGGCATATGGGCTGTCACATGTGATGGGCATGTGGCCCATAGCATGCAAGTGTTATAGGCTAGTATGATTAGAGGATGTGAGAGCGTCCTAGGTGACCTTCATACTGAATAGTTTTTGCTTTCCTCTTTTCTTGTTCTTTGTCTAGAAGTTGCACATGTGCTTAATATGAATGCTTCTGTACACTGCAGTGATAGAGAAGTGGGTAGTGCTAACTTTCTCAGGGTGCTTAATCTACAGTGAAGTTCATCTACAAAGCAGTGGTAGCAATGCTTTTTAGAAATAAAAACACTACAGAAGAGATAATTAACTACCAAGGGTAACAGTAAATTGCAAATTAACCTTAATACTTGTCTTTTTCTCAACAGGTTCATAGACAGGATGTAACTTTATTTAAAATGGAAGCTTCTGAAGAAAGATACAGATAGCGGTTGGAGCCAAAGTAGTGGATGAATATTTCTCCTTTGAAGTGTCAGCTTTTAAAAACACTATGCTGATTCGGAAAGTCCCTGGAGTGAATTGCAAAGTTTATTTTCTCTGCACAATCAATAGTTTTTTATTCGTTCCTCTGAGTCAATGAAATTGAAAGAAGGTATGTGATGGGAAAAGCAGCATGCCAGTGTGTTTGTAGCCCCAGCATTTTGGATTAGTTTGCCGTCCTGCAGAACCGATTCCATTTTGAAGGGCAAGGAGTGAATGTGATGGATTTATCTTCAGAAATGAGTAGACATGGAAGGAATCCAGTAAGTCACAAGCTTGAAGATCAGAAAAAGGTAAGATTACTTTGGGTAATAATTACATTATCTTTGAACTGCTCATGTGCTCTTAAGGTGATTTTAGTAAGCTGGTAACTAATGTGCTTTACAAGTTCATTAATTTGGCATCTTACTTATAGAGTATTACTGTAAAGCATACTGTTAAGAAACCAAATTTTATTATTGCCTTGTCATTTTGCTTCCAAAGCTGCCTACATTTGTCTAGCAAATTGGTCATGCCAAAAACCTGCTGATCTGGAATATGTTTAACTTTGTCTTGACCTTGTTTGAGCTCATCATCCCATGTAGTCAGCATGCAAATATGCACCTTCTATCACATCCCAGCAGTGATTCTGAGTAACTCTCTTACCAGATCATTTGCATTATCGTCATTAACTTAATCCATGTCTCTGGAATATTTGATGTGGCTTAATCAAATAAAGTGATCCCTACATAGTATAGAGTTCTCTTTTGCTTAATACAAGTTTTCCACCCTGACAGCTTAGTCCTAGGAGGATCATTAGGTTGCTCTTGGAGGCACACCTACTAAATCCAACTATGTCACTGCCTTAGCGTAAAATCTGAATGCGTTTGAGAGTTCATTGCACGAGCTTGAGTTTAATGTTCTTCAGGCTTCTTTCATTATGTCATACTATGCTGCTACATTTTGGGGTTTTTCTTGAAAAATCATTTAAATGTTCAAAACTGCATGATGGTTTTTTGGCAAGGAACCAGGACAAGTCCACCAAACTCACTTTCAGATGTGACCTAGGAGAAGATATAAATCAGAAGACTAACTAGTGCAGGGCTGTCCAGCTGGTGGCCTACTGGCTTCATGCAGCCCACAAGGGGTTAAATTGTAACCTCCAGATTCCTACTAAATCATAGTTCCCATTATTGCTTTAGCTGAGACAGCAGCCGGGGGTTTCAAGCTCTCCTTCCTCCTCCAGCTGCTGCTTTTTGCCCCTGTCCTAGGGGACAAGTCAGTGCTATGCGGCACAAGGAGCAGAGGGTGAGCCAGGGCCATGTGGGTGCATAGTGCTGAGGGGCTCCTATACACATGCAGGGAGGCTGCCCCCATTGGAGGAGACTCAATCAAGTCTCCTAGAGCTTGATAATTACTGTGCTCCAGCAGCCTTCAGCATAATGTACATCAGTGTCCCCGCACTGAAAAACGTTGGCGGGGCACTTTGAACTAAAGCTCATTTGCGAGCTTTAGTTGAAAGTGCTCCACCACCATTTTTCAGTGCAGGGATGCTGATACATATGATGTTTTGGGTACTTTAAATTAGTGCGGCTCTCAAAGCTCTGCTACTTAAAGCTCACCCTCTGCCTCCCAGAGCATGTGTATAAATGCCGTAAGGAGACTGCCTACATGTGCACCATGCAGCAGCGGGAGGCCCCTCATGGGCCTGCTGTACAGCAGGAGGATCACATGGCTCAGGTACCTGTGGCTCACTCTGGTGTAGCTCTCACTGTTGCAGCCCACAAAGCATGTGGCCTCTCGATGCTTGAAGTTGGACAGCTCTGAGCTAGCGCATTCACCTACCAGGGCACCTGTTTCTTGTATCCTTAAAACTTTCCTGAGAGTAATCAGTAAGACCTGCTCCTAAGTAAACTCTGTATCAGCAATGCCTGCTAGCTTTCATGGGTTTTCGGACTTGTGCATCTGTTCAGCAAAAAACCTTAATTTCTGTTATGCAAGTATAAAGCAGGAAACATTACTGAGAGAAACTTGAATAAAAGTATTTAGTTTTTTTGGTTTGCTGAACTGTGTGGAGGAATGTGACCGTCCTCCCAAAACAGCATAATATAAAAAGGGGGAATCTCTTCTGTCCTGCACCTTCCCAAGGATGAAGAAAATTGTGAAATGCTTGGGCTCTGTGTTTTTGGTGTCAAAGAACTTGCTCCCTATTCTGAGTTGTTTGACCAAGACGCAACATTTCATTCTTCCATAGATATTTATTCACCCAAGTAGTTCATAATGGGCTCCTGCTGTACCATTTAGTTTTCTGACTGTGACCTACCCATTGGTTCAGTGGTGTGGCTTCAAAATATAGCTGACTCCAGATGTGCCTGTGTGTGCATGTCACACCTGACTTCCAAGTTGCTCTTAAGATTCCAGTGCATGGCTGACATGTTTATGTACTGATACATTTCTCTTTACTGTTGTCAATGAGAGTTACTAAAACTGTGCAATTTCAATAGATGTAGAAGCCATGAGCTATTTAATTCATTTTGACCACACGTTGAAAAATCCACATCAGTAGATTTTACAGACAGCCTTAAATACAGTTGTGGCAAATCCAGTCAGAATCAAGTACTTGGCTTTAGTGCTTATTGTGTTTGTGTATGTTGAACTAAGCTGTAAGTCAGAGCTGACACTCCTCTAAAAGTGCAGAAAATTTCTGGAAATATACCAGGATAACACATGTGATAAAATTATGTCAAGCTATTGCTATTGAGGAAATTTATTCAGCCTGTGAGTTCTTTTTTTGTGTAATGGAAAACACTCAAAGGTATGATTTGACATAATTGACTTTGAACTTGAAATTTCTTCCAAATCATAATTCCTATCAATTTAAAACACAAAAGAAAAGATAAGTGCTATTTAATATTAATCAAAACAGTTACATGTATGGCTTTCCAAGTCTCTATTTTGGAAGAGGTGCACTTGAGTTGGATATTTTGTAGACCAATCCCTTCCTTTTCTAGAATGAAATATCATTGCTGTTTGGTTTATGGAGAAGATCCAGGCCCATAGGCAGATTAACAGCACAGAATTCCTAGGAAGATTAAGATGGTTTCAAAGATGACCTTTTGTACTAGAGATCAAATTCTTTCCTGGAACGAGCTTGTGGATACTTTGTCCAATGCCAGAAGAATTAATTGTTGACTGCAAAGCACTCTTCCCCATAGTTTCAAAAATTGCTATGTCTTGTAAGCTATGTGATTCTGAGGAATTAATAAAATACCAACAGGAGTCTGTGAAATGCATATTAATTACTAATAGGAATCTTTAATCCTTCAGCAATGAAGTATTACTACCTGGTTGGTTAACAAATTAAACCAGTACAGTTTTAAGAAGGTTTTAATGTCAGTTAACTGAGATTTTTGCAAAGCCTGGTTTTGTAATATGTAAGCATTGTGAAGTTTCATAGATTTCATAGACATCAGGGCTGGAAGGGACCTCAGAAGATCATCGAGTCCAGCCCCCCGCCCAAAGGGCAGGAAGTCAGCTGGGGTCATAGGATCCCAGCAAGATAAGCATCCAGTTTCATCTTGAAGGTGTTCAATGAAGTCGCTTGAACCACCTCCGGTGACAGGCTGTTCCAGACCTTGGGGGCTCGGACTGTAAAGAAATTCTTTCTTATGTCCAGCCTGAAATGATCTTGAAGTAGTTTGTGACCATTCGACCTCGTCATCCCTTGGGGCGCTCTGGTGAACAAACGTTCCCCCAGATGCTGGTGGTCACCCCTGATAAACTTGTAGGTGGCCATCAGATCACCCCTGAGCCTGCGCTTTTTCAGGCTAAAGAGCCCCAGGGCTCTCAGCCTGTCATCGTAGGGTCTGCTTCCCTGACCTCTGATCATGCGCGTGGCTCTTCTCTGGACTCTCTCAAGCTTCTCCACATCCTTTTTGAATTGTGGAGCCCAAAACTGGACACAGTACTCCAGCTGCGGCCTCACTAAGGCCGAGTACAGGGGGAGAATGACATCCCGGGATTTGCTTGAGAAGCATCTATGGATGCAAGCCAGCGTTTTGGTCGCTTTACTAGCTGCCGCATCGCATTGCAGGCTCATGTTCATCTTGTGGTCAATGATGACCCCCAAGTCTCTTTCTTCCATAGTGCTAGCCAGACACACTGCCTCTTGTTTGGAGTACACATGGAAGTAGATGCGACTAAGTGAGTGGTCTGCTTTTATAGCAGAAAACTGTCTGGGTGTCTGACTTTCAGTTTATAGGTGTTACATGGTTGCCTTACAGGATTTAGACACCTAACTTATGTTTCCATAAATAAATGGAAAGCCCAGCGTTCAGCAAAGATTGAGCTGTAGCATCACTATTCATTCTGCCACCTATGGAAGCATTGTATTCCTGATGGCCAGCGTTTGGGTAGGACTCTAAAGAGGTAACTATAAAACCTCCTACAAAGTGGTAACTGCAAAACATCATTTTTGTAGTTTGGGCATGTAACATTTTATGGAATTTTACATAATTTGTATTGTAGATTAGTTTCCATTAAAACTTAGCAGTTATCACATGGTGCAATGTACTGTACAACTGTATTTGTATGCAACTAACATTTGGCAAAGTGTGGGGAGAGAATTGAAAGTGTCCTGTCCATATTAGGTTCTTGAATAGCTTTCATTATTTTACCTGAGCATTGTATGCTTGTTACACTCCAGCGGTGTACAGATTTGTTTCCCATTGTATGCAATATGAATTTTAATAGTATGCATACTTATGACTGAACAGCTGTACAGCTCTTGAGTGATTAGGCAATCCCACAACGAAGTGTTAATTCTGATTCTTTCTTTCAGTATTCCACTACACCCGCAGAACTGGCAAGTACCACAGATCGGTTGTGATACTCACGCATTCACCCCTCCTCCCATGTACTCACTCAGCCCTGCTATATTCTTGCAGAGATATCTAGGATCAGGGTCTGAGCAGGAGTTTTCCAGTAGTTAATGCTTTTGTCCATGAGGAAGACAGTGCTGCTGGGTGCCAGTATTCAGAGCAGGGAGACTGTCTCTAGAGCCCTCACTGCTCCTTTTTCTTTGCATTGTGGAGGATGAAAGAAAGAAATAGCTTAATTGCAGGAGAAGTGGAACAGGAGTAAGGAAACCAATTCATAGGTTATAAAAACACAAGGAACCATTTGAATACCTTAGTCTGCCCTCCTGTATAACACACAAGACTTCCCTGCAGCAACCCTTATTTCAGTAGGGGCCAGTCTTTTTGGAATGCATGCCACAAATTAGCCCCAGACCCACCATGAGTGCCACTTTGATCCCCTTCCCCTGCCTATCTGCTGCTCTTGTCTGCTCTGTATTCCCACCTCAATCTGCTGTTCTGCTTCCTACTGCATCCCACACACAGGCTGCCTGTGGCACTTGTGGCTGACCATCCCTTCCTTATTTGATCTGGTGGCGGAGGGGGCAGAGGCATCAGAATAATAGAGTTAGAGGCTAGGGACAGACATTCAAAAAGCCTGAGCCTGAATTGATTCAATTTTTGCAGGTTAGTCTAACCGTACAGATATCCCAGAAATGCAGGCACATGCCTCAGTGGCTCAGGCTAGAAGCTAGGGGGTGCTAGAGCAGCCCTCCCTTCCCTTCTGTAGTACTGAGCTGAAGAGGTGGGGGTGTAGCCAGGCCCCAGCAGGATGCTCTGATTAGGGAGGGGTTCCACCCCTTCCTTGATAAAGCATTTATTAACTGTTATCAGCATTTATCACCCCATCAAAAAGCTGCAGCCTTTCTCATTAGTTCAAGCTCCTCTTAAACAACTTGTTCTAAAGAAGGAATGAAGGGACATTAGCAGCTGACCTGTTGATTAGCTCCAAAAACCATAAGCAGACACAGTCCTCTGTCCCGTAGCATGGACTGTAGCCAGCATGTGGTATGCTAGCTAACGCTAAGCGGTGTCTGTGTAAGGCAGAGGGGATGGGAGGATGGATCCCTGCTTAGCAGGGAGTGGGGAGAGGCAGGGAGCAGGGGGAAGCCTGCAAAAGGCAGAGGGGAGGGGAGGGGAGGGAGCAGGGGGAAGCCAGGCAAATGCCTGCAGTCTCCGCCAGAGCTGCAGCCAGGGAGCAGAAGGGAGGGGCCATCTCTGCTGTGGAGCAGAGAGCCCCACCCAGCCCAGAGAGTATGCCGGGAAGCTGGGGGAGTCTGGTTTAAGTTAAACCGGGAATGGGTCTGGGACAGACCTTGCATAAACTGATTTGACCCAAAAAGTGTTTTAAACCTGGTTGAATGTAGTATCTCAAATCTGTTTCAGCCATTTTCAGACTGGTTTATGTGCACTAAATGTCTGTTCTGTTACAGTTTTAAAGCAGGTTCTGATCACTTAAACCAGTTTGTGTAATGTCTGTCTCTAGCCAGAGGGGCTGTTCCAGGCAACCATCCCTGGCTGCCTCCAGATTTTCTGTCTGTTCCACTGCCTTCAAGAAATGCCCCTGGAATTCCTTACCTGAGGTGGTCTCTGGTTTCTTCTAGCTTCTCCAGCATCAATAATTTCTCCTGTACCCATGCAAAGTACAGGGACACGCTGTTGCTTATTCACATATCCTTCCCTCATCTCCAGGGCACCTTGAAGGAGAAATCATTTCCCACTTCTGACTGGTGAGAAATGCCACACATGCAGCTATGTACCTACAAAACTTTCATATTTTCCCTCTTCATCTATTTATTGCTTCCACAGCATACAGTAATTGCCTCACTTTTTAATGTTTTATTTAATCATAGTGCTTAATAACATTGATATCTTACTACCTAAGGGTATTACATTTACATCTGGTTTACTAAAATGTGATTTGCATCTTTGTGCTTTTAATGTAGGGCGAAAGGCACAGGGAGTGCTAAGGTACCAGCTTGAATAACTGGCTCCTATAATGCTGTTTGCCAGATTGATTGTTGTTTAACATAGACAAAGACTGTTTCAACTATCTTTTATTATTTACTACAGCTCTTTCCTTTCCCCTGTCTATTGAAAATCTGTAATCTGCTTTTCATATTCATGGTTTACAGTCAACAGGCACACACACACATACATATATTATATTTAACTTGCTTGTAAAAGCACCTCAGTATCCATCAATTAACACAGTTTTTTTCTTTTTCTTTTTTTTCCTTTTTTTTCGCAAGAAGTCTTGTTGAAAGCATTCCTTTGATAGAGTACCCAGGTTACTTGGTATCTTCAAAAAACACCTGCTAGCCTGAGGCAGACAAAGGAATGCTTTTGAATGATTGCTGCAGCTGGGGAATGTTGAAGTCAGGAGACCGTATGCATAAGGTGCATGTGTGCATGTGCATGTGTGGGTATTCGGTAATACTCTGGCAAATAATATGAGTTGCAGTACCTTCAGGCATCACTTAAGTGCTTGACCTTGTGCAAAGCTGTAAACATGCTTTCAGAAGGATGGAAAGTATATAAAATGCATCCAAGTAACAGCACTGCTTCATCAAACAACAGAGATGTGGCACATCTGCTTTTTTGTCAACTTAATGATTAACTGCTTTCTATTATCTTTGTGATTAACTGCTTTCTGTTGTTTCGTAATACTTAAAGATGCATGAGAGAGGGAGTGAGAGAGAGAGAAAGCTGAGAATGAGAAAAAGGGTTCTCCCCTTCTGGTATCTACACTGAGAAAAAAATTGACACATTTTCTTCCTCTATTCATGCCTGTATGTAGGGAGAATATATTATCACTGAGGTCTTGCCCTAGGTTATAGACATTTTTTGTCTGTATTTAAATTGTTTCATTTTAGTGGAGCACTACAACAATTTCTTTTGCTATATTCACTGGGAAGTGACGTCATTACCTCATTGGTAGGGACCTACCAAATTCATGGCGGAAGTAGAGTGCACGACTGCTCCTTTAACCTTTCATGTTCCCATGTATGCTCCTCATCCCTTGCCCTTCCCACCTCGCTGCTGATTAGCGGAGGACCCCGCCACTCCTAATCATCAGGGAAGCTAAAACTGCCATTTTAAACATAGCGTTATTTTTGCCTCCCCGCCAGTCAGCAGCAAACATCAGGGCTGTCCAGGGCCCCTCAGCCAATCAGTGGCGGGAGGCAAAAATGGTGCCATATTTAAAAGCACACTTTTCGCCTCCCTGCTGATTGGGAGTGAGCCGAAGTGGGGCCCCTCTACCAATCAGTGGGGGTAGCCTGCAAGATTAAAGGAGCCACACCACACCCCACTTCTGCCACGCATTCAGTATGTCTTTACTCATTGGTGTTTCTACAATCATTGTACATCCCAAAGTAATACTGTACCAGAAATGCATTATTGTGCCCTTACTAACCACCTTTCCCTGATATTTTTCTGCTAACCCACCTAGACTACAGTGTAAGCAGATAGTAAAATAAGAATCCATATGTTTAGCAGGAAGATATTGGTACATTAATAGTTTGACCTCTGATCCTGATGTAATTTGTAGTCTTGGGAAAAAGTGAATTTGAGACCTTAGACTGGTATCAGGAGCCTGATCCAGTAATGTCAGAGAAGACTTCTTTGACTTCACTGGGTTTGGATCATACTCTAAAGCTTTACTAGAGGATGATGCTCATATGTTATTTTCAGTATACAAGTGCCATGTCTTGGGGCTCTAAGTTCAAATTGATGTTGAATAGAAACCATCTATAAACTTGTTGCATATTTTCAAGCACTAACTTTGTAGCTGGTTGGCTGTTTTATAGCTGGATGGACTTTTTATAGTGTGATAATTACTTTGCATATGTGGCTGGTCTAAGTTTATTACATGACTAACCAGTTAATTGCGTTATAATTACTTTGCGTGTGTGGCCAGTCTTACTGTACATGTGTGGCCAGTTTTGCTTTGAATGTTGCCAGTCTAAATTTATTGTGCAGTTTACAAGTTAGTTGTATAATATATGTGGCAGGGGCCTTGGATCCACTATACTGGCAAAAGATCCTAGTCCCTCCAGTGGAACTCTCCACCTGCAATGCATCCCAATGGCACACCCTACATATCTGTCCTTGCCTCATGACATGTTGATAAAACAGAGGTCTGAAAACCTATGTAGGAACTGCAGAGTCTAACATTCACTACTAATCTTTGTGTCTTAAAACTGGAAAAGCTCCCCTTTTGGAAGTATATGTCCGTTGATTTTGCACAAAAAAAGGATTATATCATTTTTATCTGTGTGATCCGAGCATACAAAGGAGCAAAAGGAGCCAATTAGCTGAGCAAGGGAAATCAACTGTGGGGTACAGAATACATTTGTGTTTCAAATGCCATCCTATAGCAGCCCTGTCACATGTTGTTTCCTTGCTTTTCCATGACCCCTCCACGCCCTTTCCACACACAACGCCTTACTATGATCCTTTTGTTTTGCAGCCAGTATTCCTTGAATCACTTCCCCTATCTGCTAAAATTTTCCTAGGCAATCCATGAAAATTATTGTGTGTACAGCTCTGCTACAGTTGTCCCAATTTTAAAAACCATTTACTCTAGGCTTAATGTTCAGCATTTAATATATTGCTTTATAAAAGTTGAACATTTTAATAATTCAACAAATAAACCTGCTACATTTCACAGTGCCTTTTCACTGTTATTTTATGACCAGGCTAATAAATGTTGTTTTTACTATGTATTCACTTTGTTTATTGCTTTCTCTAATCCACTGACTTTCTGCAATAGTCTCTTAATTAGAAAGGAATGTTTTGACCCAGAGCTGAACCAAAATAACTAAAAAATAAAATGCAAATTATTAGTGCTTTCTTTAAAAAAAAAAAAAAAAAAATGCAGAGCTCTATTTTGTTTTCTGATTTCCAGTCTTGCATATTAGTTCTACAGCTAGCTGCTTTCCTTTCAACCC
Organism: Alligator sinensis; assembly: GCF_000455745.1. NCBI lineage: Eukaryota > Metazoa > Chordata > Crocodylia > Alligatoridae > Alligator > Alligator sinensis. The sequence continues at coordinate 2,195,138 of NW_005841979.1, read as the reverse complement.
TATGTTATCCTTTAAGCTCTTGCTGCTAACACCCGCCCAAAACTGAATAAAACTCATTATGGACTACAAAGCAGGAGTTGCACCAGAACGCCATCTCTGTCTGCTTGAAGGGACTCAGCTGCTTAACAGTTGTTTGTGCTGGCAGATTTCTGTGTAATCAGATAGCTGAGATGAACACCACTTTATGTGTATATATACTGTCTTATTTTCTGACTTGCAGAGGAAAGGGGGTTTGGAATGAATAAAGAGTATTCTTACTTGTTTTGATGACTGACTTTCTTTTAAATTTATTTTCAGAAAATTTAAGCTATAAACACTGGAGTCATACAGGGAACTTTTGCACATGCTCCGAGGCATTCTGATTAGAACGTGTCAGAACAGACTCGATTAGAATGCTCAAGCAGACTCGATTAATCAGAACACTCCAGTGTGCTGCAGCATCCTGTGGATTCAGTGTCCCCGCATTTCAAAATGGTGGAAGGGGTGCTTTAACTATAGCTTGCTGAATGAGCTTTAGTAAAACCCCCCCGGCCACCATTTTGAAATGCGTGACACATAATACATGAGACACTGCAGATGTTTTAATTAGAGCAGCTTTCGAGAACTGCTCTAATTAAAATGCCTCCCTCTCCCCCACCCTGGCAACACATGCATAGGTGCCCATAGATATTAATTATGTAGCATTATGGCTCTTTACATCCATTAAAATGAGAGTTTCCTGTCTGTAGAAATGTAGAATCTAAAAGAAGTCTAAAATAAATATATAAGAATGGAACTAGATGCTATGGGCTATGCTTGTATCCTCATAGTCAGGCAGGTTTATTACTTCTATAGTCCAAAGATCCTAACTGCAATAAGATCTTCATTGTAGTGAACACTCTGTGTTCCTGGACAGTTATATCGTCCCTGTCTCAGGGAGCTTACAATATAGTTAGACAGAAGATGCAGTCCCTAAGAAGTTAGAGGGGAGATAAAAGTAGTAAAGGTAAGAGTTATTTGTTTGATTACCAGGGATCCTGTTTTTCTCTGTTTTAAAAATCATAAATTCTCTGATTAAAAAAAAAAAAAAAAATCACAAATTCTCAGGAGTTGTGCCCTTTGCTGCTGGCAGGTGGGCAGGGGATGCCTTGCCATGGCAGCGCAGGGCTTGTGGTGGCAGCGACATCGAGTTTCCCCGCCCTGCTCTACCCTGCTGCACTGGGTCCTGCCCGCTGGGCTGTGGAGGCCCTGAGGGCAAAGCAGGGAGCCTGAGCCTTCAGTAGGCAGCCTATATCTTCCCTGCATACACATA
>NW_005841979.1:2188675-2193836 GCF_000455745.1 Alligator sinensis | reverse complement strand
CTCCCGGGAGAATGTGTAGCGGCAGGGAGCCATCCCTCCCCCCCTCCCCACGCCCTCCAAATGAGCTGCCTGTGGCTGTCCCACTCCTCACCTGGGCCCTGCAGATGCACATTCCCACCCTGGCTTTGGGCCCCAAGCCCCATGCACTGCTTAGGCTTGGTGGTAGCCCAAGCTCCATCCCTGCCAAGTTCCCTCCCTCTCTCACTATGGGGGTGTCAATCCCACTCCCACCCCCCAGGCCAGCAGACTTAACCTGCCAGGAGCTGCTCTCCAAGCTGCCTGGTGGACATGTGTACGTGTACATGGCACCCACTGATGATTGCCCTTCTCTCTCTCCCCCAACCCCTTGCAGGCTGCAACTCTATCAGCCTGCAAGGGGAAACCCACTATTTCCTGTATTTTTCTCCTTAAAATGAGAAAATCGAGTTTTACCAGTTTTTTCCATGGCAACTGGAAAACCTGGATCCCTGTTGATTACCTATCTTTGCTATTAGGCAACTTAAAGTGTCCAAATTAATTGTAACCTTTCTGTTTATTAACTGTTAAAAAACATGCAACTAACCTTCCATTATAAATCTAAGTTTTGGTCATTCTCAGTCCTAACTTTGACAAAGAAAATTCTCATTCTTAGGTTTAGGATAAAGGAGGACATTTTAGGCAATGTTAAATAAATGAACAAATAAATGAGGCTCTTAAGTTTTCTCTGCTGTTTTTACTCTGTAAGAGGTTTAGACATTAGCATGCAGACAGGGATTTACACAAAAGCCAGGTACAGACATTACACATAAACCAGTCTAAGTGATCTGAAATCTATCTAAACCTGTAACTGTGTAGGAGTTTGGTGCACATAGGTTGGTCTAACAATGGTGGAACCTAGTCTAAGGGTGCAGACAGAAGTGCAGCTCCCCACAGTAACAGAATGCTTTTCAGGAAGTGTTCTGAATTGCAAAGATCTTCTGGAACAAATGCAAGTTCACTGTTGGGTCCAGGGGGGAAGGGAATCTAGCTGCTGGCTGCCAGCCTGCAGCCGGTTTCCCCTAGCAATGGCCCCTCCTTCCTGTGAGGATGCAAGGTTTTCAGAATGGGAGGGAAGGACGGGAACAAAGGGAGCTTGTTCTAGGGTTCCCCAGCTGGTGCTGGAGGGGTAGGGAGGGTGTATTGGAGCTCTGGCCCCACTTCAGGGGGGCTCTAATACACCTGCTAACCCTCCAGTGGGGACTGAAAACCCCCCAGACCAAACTCCCTTTGCACCTTTCCCTCCTTCTCATTCTGAAAACAGTGACAGGCTGGCTCAGTTTTTAAACACAGGCACACAGAAGTTACAGAAGACTCTCTGTTTTGAAATGTCTTCATCTGACCCCCTCATGCAATGAGGGTTAAGATTTGCACCATTTTTGACGTTGTCTCCAGCCATGTACTTGTGGTTGGGCACAGATATAGATTGATTTCCATGGCCAGATCAGGTGGAAATTGTCACTTCTGCCTGCACCCTAAGGTAGTGCATTCAGCACTAAGATAGAGCACCTGGTTTGGTATGCATTCAAATCTAATAGATTTAGATTAGACAGGTTAATTGAACTTCTGTACCAGATCTCCTATCAATTCAAGCTATATCACCATCCTCCAGCATCCCAGCCTCCTTTGTGGCCCCCCACAACCCTACTCCTCGCAAGGAAGTTTGCTAGTGCTCAGGCCATGCTTGGCTGCTCCAGCTGAGCACCCAGCAAGCCCAGCCCCCAAGCTTTTCCAGAGTTGAGCCATCACAGATCCTCTCCCCACACCTGTCTCTTGCCTCTGGCCATCTATCAGCTGCAGGCAAGCACTGGGGGTGGGGGGAAGGGAGGTGTCTGTGTCCCCTGCAAGATCCCCGGGAGCTGGCCACATGTTATAGCCATGCCCCCGTACCCCATCACAAAGCACCCTGTGAAGTACACACATGCACACCTAACACTGAGATCAGGAGAGACCCCTTGCTCAGGCACAGCCCAGCAGAGCCTGACCCTAGTTCCTGCGTGCACAGCCAGAGATCCCATGGTCAGGCCCAGCCCCACGGAGCCCAACTCTATGTCCTGCACACCCAGCCAGGGAACCCCATGCTCCTGTGCTCAGGCCCAGCTCCACAGACCCTGACTCTGGCTCCCACATGTCACATCTGAGGGGCCAGAGACCGGCTCCATGTCACCTGGACCCCAGCATGCCCTGCTCCCCCTCCCCCTGCAGGAATCCATGTGGGCAGATTGCCCCTGGTGGGTGGGGTGGCAGTGGGCAGAACATTGGAACTGGAATTGGGCCAGCAGTGAACTGCTGGTGGGTATCCAGGCCATAGGCACCTGGGGTACTTTGAGGCTTTTTTTGGCCCATAGCTACAGGGTTCCAAAGTCCAGGGGCAGGGGAAATGTGGGGGCATGCTTGCCTGTGCTCAGCAGCCAATTGGAATGGCCCAGGCGCTTGACTGCACTTGGCAGCCTTCAGGAGCCCAGGGAACCCACAGGACATATTGGAAGGCATGCATAAGCACCCCCAACTTGCAATCCTTGGCCAGTACAGGCAGCCCATCTGTCCCCACCCCCCCACTAAGGGCTAATGTATGTACCTGTTCGCTACTGATCTAACCTAGGTCACTTACAGAAAACCACATAACTTAGATTGATTCTGCCTTGGACTTTTTGAGCATCTGTATTTAGCCTAAGCCAGAATTTGCCAATTATTATTACAGTTTTTGCCTGTTCTAAGTGAATGGTAACCATTTAGCTGAGTTTGTCTTAAAATTGCCACTTTTGACTGTTCATGGGAAAAACCTACACATGAGGCATCATGGTTTATGGGATTATTATGAGATTGTTTTGAGATTTCAGATGTCAGTGTCAGAACACTGCAATAGCAGTACACAGGTCCAGGGAGTTATTTCAGGACTCTTACTGTAAGATTTTTATCTTTGAAGTAGGAACAATCTTCTTCCTAACGAGTCAGGGGTTTTGCAGTGCTGTCTGCCTGATTTTATTACGCCTTAAATGTTTCAGTCTGTTTCTATAATCAACAGTGTCCATACAAAGTAATCAGCTGTTTTCTTAAGCTCCCTTCCCAAGAATTCCAGCCTGCAGGACTCAGTCAGATGCTTACCAGTGTTATCAGTCAGGTTCGACACAATCATGTTTATAGTTAGAACTATGTCCCAAACTTGTTAAAAACATAAATCAACCAGAACTCCTGCCCCTCCACACTCTCCAACTATATAAATAAGCCTGAGAAGTAAAACAGCATTGCACCATTCTAATATTAGTGGTGCATGAAACAGTTTGGTTGATGGTTTTGTTTTGCTGTCAGTGGTCCTGCTTCTCTCAGTGCTTCCTCCTCTCAGTTCCTCCTGTAGATGCTGCTGTTTGGAATAATTTGGAGACCTTTTCTCAATATTTCCACATTTGGTAGCTATTTATGAATCCTGGGGGTTATGTTGCCTTTAAAAATTCTAACTGACTGAAAACTTTTTGGGGCAGGGACCATCTTCTTCAGGGACAGCATTCAGCATAAGCAGCCATGGTTTCTGGGCACTTCCGTAAAACAAAATAAAATAAAATAAATCCTATAAGGCAGCCATCAATCCTATGGATCATGGTGTATGTGTAAAAGGCCTAGTCAGGTGCTTGATGAATCCACTTGTGATTGACAAGCCTAATTTGACCGTGACACAACTTGTTACAAGTTTCACAGATCCATGTATTCATTATTATTCCTAACAACCCTACTTGCAAATGGCACCCATTGAGTTAGAGAGCGTACAAACATGTAGTAACAGACCTTCTACCCCCTAACCAGAAAAAAAAAGACAAAGGGTGGGTGAAAAGAAATGTTATCTTTGTACAAATGAGAAACTGAGGTGCACATAGACTGAATCCCTGACTGCACAACCTTGAGATCAGTGTTTTTATTCATGCCTGTAAAATTAAACAGACTTGATCAGAATCTAGATGAGTCATCAAGGTCACACAAGGATCCCTTAGCAGAAGAGGCAACTGGCTACGGGTTCAGACCCAAAGAGTTGATGGGAGCAAGTCACCGTGGCACAGGGTGACCAGTGGAGTCCTTCAGGAGTCGGTACTTGGGGTGGTACTCTTTAACATCTTCATTAACGATCCGGATTTGGGAGTTAGATGCAAACTGGCCAAGTTCACAGAGGATAGCAAATTATGGGGGAGGGTGATCACACTGCAGGACAGGCTGGGGATACAGGCCGATTTGGACACACTCTCAAGATGGGCTGATCAAACAACCTGGCCTTCAATGCAGAGAAGTGGAAGGTGCTGCACCTCGGTAGAAAGAACCCTCAACATGCTTACAGGCTCAGCAGTACCATGCTCGCTAGCACCATAACCAAAAGGGACTTGGGGGTCTTGATTGACCACAAGATGAATATAAGCCACCAATGCAATGCTGTGGCTGGGAAAGCAAACCAAACCAAACTCTGGCATGCATCCACCGATGCATCTCAAACAAAACCAGGGATGTCATCTTCCTGCTTTACTCGGCCCTGATGAGACCGCAGCTGGAGTACCATCTTCCTGCTTTACTCGGCCCTGATGAGACCCGAGCGGAGTTACTGCATCCAGTATTGCCCCCCCCCCCACTTCAGGAAGGATGTGGAGAAACTTGAGAGAGCTGCTCGTATGATCTAAGGCCTGGAGGGCAGGTCGCATGAGGAGAGGCTGGGGGACTTGGGACTTTTCAGTCTGGAGAAGAGAAGGCTCAGGGGGGACTTGGTGGCAGCCTACAATTACATAAGAGGACCTGGGAGAACATCTGTTTACCAGAGCTCCCCAAGGGACAACAAGGTCTAATGCCCATAAACTCCAGAAAGGCCGATTTAGACTAGACATAAGAAAAAAGTTCTTTATGGTGCAAGTGTCCAGGGTCTGAAACAAACTCCCCCCAGAAGTGGTGCAACCACCTACTCTGGAGTCTTTCAAAAGACAGGTGGATGTATTTCTTGCTGGGGTCACTTGATCCCAGCAGACTTCCTGCCTATGGTGTGGGGGCTGGACTCAATGATCTCACAAGATCCCTTCCAGCCCCTAATGTCTATGAAAGAGCAACTTCTTTTATCCTGGGTTATGACCTTAACCCCAAGACCATGCTATGCCTAAAGTTAGGAATTTGAATAGCATAT
>NW_005841979.1:2183855-2188665 GCF_000455745.1 Alligator sinensis | reverse complement strand
TGCTGTACTTATATAAATTGAGAAATTTCCTAATTTGAAAAAATGATGTTTGGAAACCACTATATTTATCCTCCAGTTTTGTAACATAAAGGACTACAAAAGCAGAGAAGCATTTTAAAAGGGGTTAGTATTTTATCCTCAACTCAGAATTTCCTTTTCTCATTTTGCTTCTTATTTTTCATTTATTTCTCATTTTGATGCAAAAAATATAAATATTCATACAGACCTGTAAAAAGATACTTAGACCTCAGGTATAATGTTTTATACCTACTGCATGTAAATGAGCAATGCTAGTTGGCTTCAAGAGGAGAAAAGTTAAGTGAAGCTACTGACATTTAGTTATACTTCCAGTGTCATTGTTTTTCCACTACATGACAACAGCATTTATTTAACCTATTTCTGATAAGCTGAACACGGGAATGACATAAAGTATTAGTTTTTCACAGTATCATGTTTAAATGTGATAAAATTTTGTCTTAGTGAGGATGCACACTGCTTGAAAATCAGTTCATTTCCAGTATTACATTACTTCAAGTTGTCTTGAATTGTCAGCATCATACCCTGCTATTGACATCAATGAAATTTTTTGCTACAGTGACATAATATGGGTCTAGCCACTGAAAGGAAAAGTACACTGTTTCAAAATTAATTATTTGAAGTTATGTACCGGGTCATCTTTCCCTCCAGTCTAAAGTTTATCATTCATGAGGGGAAAAAAATAAACCACGATTTAAATGCAAGTCGGTAGGCTGCTTTCACAGTTTGCATCCTAGACATTTTTCTCAATCCAAGTTTGTTCGCTCTTCCTTCACTGTCAGCCTCACTCTGTTACCTGCCATTCTCCTGCATGCCTTTCTACACTCTTGCCACTCTCTATGACATTTTCATTCCTACAATGTATTCTCTGCTTTCCTTCTATTCTATTATTAAAATTTAACTCCCTTTCTTATTATTCCCATTCTCACTCTGTCTATATTAGAAAAGTGAGGCAGTGGAATAGATTGCCTAGGGAAGTGGTGGGCTCTGCATCACTGGGGGTGTTCAAGAAGAGGTTGGACAGCCACTGGTTGGGGATGATCTAGGCATTGCTATGCCAGCATTTACTGTAGGTATTTCCCATTATTCTGGGCTGTAGATATTTCCCCTGCTTCTGGGCTTTGCTGCTTGCCACATGAGGCTGGGAGGGACTTTGTGCCCCCTGGACTATGCCAGTGCTTCTGCTTAGAGATGGAGGTTCTTGGCTAGAGGGTCTTGTCCCTCCACTTACAGGGAGACCAATCTACCAGATTTGGGGTCAGGAAGGAATTTTACCTCATCCCAGATTGGCATGGACTTGTGGGGCTTTTTGCCTTTCTCTGTAGTGGGGACATGGCCCTCTTCCTGGGTTCTCTTGTGCTTCTAGAAACAACCATTACAGCACCTGGACTTCGGGCACTGTGGCCTGCTTTACCTGTGGCAGGTTAGGGTGTTATGTGTTGTAGTTGTCAGGTTTGACTATGTAGTTTTCCTAATAGGATAGACTCTGTAGTTTTGCTGATAGGCTAGACAGTGGATTGTGTAGGATGGTTTGGCTAGGAATTAACCCATTTTAGGCATGGGGTTGGACTAGCTGAGCTATTCAAGTCCCTTCTAGTCCTACTTCTCTATGATTCTATGTATATAGTGTGTGCACACACGTAGTGCATGCCTATGTGTTTATAATTTTAAAGCATAGTCACCAAGATGCAGGCCTGACATCAGCCTGTTTTATCCCAGCCCCTCATCTTTTATACATCATTTATAATGTTGTATCCTTATGACAGCGCCCATGTGTCTCTCTGAGTGTTGGTACAGTGATTAAAAGAATGCATGCTAGATCCTAACTGGAGCCGTGGGTAATACAAACAGCAATAACAATAATGATATTAAGTATTTCTATTACAGTAGCTTTTAGTATAAATGAGTATTTTTTTTAAAGCATGACATTTCTTAGGCTATGCTGATATACAGTTTTTCTCTTGTTACCCTGTTTTATCAGCAGACACTTATTATGAGTAGTTCTGTGTATCTTGGCCAGAAAGGTGGCAATCACACTTGCACATGCATTTTATTTTTCTTTTGTGTAATTTGCATTTATCTTCTATGTTAATTTGCTTTTATCTTCTATGTTAATCTATGTTAATTTACTTAACAAGGATTTTGACCTGAAAGAATTCATCCATAGTAAGGAAGGGAAAAGGCTGCCGCATGCACAGATAAAACAAGGTTTTCAGATGTGTAAGTGGAGGCCCTTCCAAGAGAGGTGCTCTCAGCCAATCTTCCCACTCCCCCCTGTGTCTCTCCAGACCCATATTTTGGTAAACTGGGGACTTGGGGGAGGAGAGAGTTTCAGATGAGGCAATTCATAATCCCCTCATTTGCTACAGTTTAGTCTGAGGCATAAACCTTGGTATAATGCCAAGCTGCATCCCTGCCACTGTTTAAAGAACTGTTATATCTATGCTGAGGAAACAAGCTTCACATTTTGCTCAGTCCCTGGCCCTGTAAGAACATTGAATATGTTCTGAGAGGCTTCGTTAGTGAATCTCCTACTTCATCTGAGTGCCTAGTTTACAGTATCTCTTTCAGAAGGTTTATCTCTTGCCAGTCAGTAAGTGTGAACTTGTGGTAATGACATCTGCTATCTCAGGTCTTCGAAATAGGGGAGAATAATTCATTAGTAGCATGTCAAGCTACATGTGCAGAAGCTAAGGGAGGCTACCAATATTATTTTAATTTTATTGCAATATTAAAAAAAAACACTACATCAACAATTGGTAGCTTGAAATCAGTGATTTTTTCCAGCGAGATTTCTTTATCAAGGCTTAATTGGTTGGCATCATGAAAGAAAAGAGGTGGTTATAATATGAGACACGAACACACACTGATTCTACATAATAAGCTTGAAAGCTCTAGTACACTCCCACAAAGCACCAATAAATAAGTGCTCTCTGTCACCATGGACATAATTTAAATATCAACAGATCTACAATTACCACAAAATGTATATGAGGTTTTTCCCCATTTCCCTATACCTGTGGTAAGTGTGGGTAAATATTGATTTGGATATTGGACACTATGGATAGACTCAGTTTTTAAACACTATTTTTTAGTTTAAATTCCAGGTGACATACTAATATTAAGGTTTTTAATTAATATTAGGTTTTTAATTCTTTGTTGATTTACAAACAATACAAAAACCAGAAAAATGTGTGTGTATAAAATATCAACTGTACATATAAAACTGAACTGCCACAAACAATAAGCAATAAAAGAAAAAAGAGAAGCAAAAAGGAGTGAAGAGAGAGGAAGAAAAGAAGAAAAGCAAAGTGTGTGATAAGCAACAATCTAGCTACCAAAATATTCCAAAAATTCCTTCCAAATTACACCAAAATTTTTAAAGCAGTTAAGATTTCTAAACATAGATGCCAACTGCACCATCTCATTGTATCAGACTTTATCCTTTAGAGATGTCCTGCTTTACCAATGCAGCAATATAATTCTATGTGTTACTAATAAGGCCTGCTGTAAGAGCATTTTGGGAGGGATTCAGTTTGAATTCCTTGGGGATATACCCAAGAACACACACACTTGCCAAATGTATCACTACTGTGTTTGAAACCACATTAACTCTAGTTATAAACTTCTTTCCAAAAAGAATTGATAGTAGAGCATGACCGAAACACGCAGCAAGCATTATCTGCAACTCATCAAATCTCCAACATAAATCCGCTGGCAGTATATTTAATTTTTTTTAAGTTTAGAGGGAGCTCAGTGCAGGTGAAAAATGATTTTGTTGTGTAAAATGAAATTATAAGATCAATTGTTATTGTTAGGATATTCTGAATTTCTGATTTCTAATGGGATTCTGTCATTTGGATACCTAGGTCTCCATTCCATTTCAGTCTTAAATACCATATTTACTTGATCAGACCTCAATGGGGTAGAGAGGCTTGCATGTACTGATGACCCTAAGAGCAACAACATCAAGAGTCTTATATACCTGGTAAGGTCAAAGGTGAGGTATCAGATGAAGAACAGTCCAACATAACATTAAGACCTCAGTGGTGGAGTAGGCAAACAAAGCAGGCATACAGCTCAACAACTGTGAAGGTGGATGAAGCTTTCAGCAGAAGAGCAACCCCAGTTGTCTTGGATCTCCATGCCACTGGACACGGGTTTATTTTCCGCCAACATCCATGTGGTTTCTGATGTGCAACAGCCTCCTCATGTAAAACATGTGGGCTTCTCCTACTGGGTCCAACACTTGAAGATGAGGTTTCCCCCCCATTTAACAAGGGGGCGGCGGAGCCCTTTGCCTTGAAATTGAACACAAGGCAGCAGGGAGAGGAGGGGAGGCAGCAGCTCCAGCTCTGTGCTGGAGCCGGAGCTGCTGCCTCCCTCCCACCCTCCACTTTCTCTGTGCACCCAGCCACACTGCTCTCTCAGTCCCCAGTCTCCTTCCACTCCATGCCACTTCTCCCTCTCTCTCCCAATCTGCCATAGTCCTCCTTACCTTTGCCTTGTACTGGCTGTTCCAGCCCAGCCCCCTAGCAGCAGTGCCGTCGGCCCCACACTGCTGCTGCCACAGGACTGGACTGGAATGGCCATGCTGGCTCAACACTGCTGCTATGGGGCCAGGCTGGAGCCATGCTCTGTGCCCTGGGCTGCAGCAGGGACAGAGCCTGTAAAGTGGGGAGCAAAGGTAAGAGGGAGTGTGTTGAGGGGGAGGCAGGGTTGGAAGAGATGTTAGGGATGGGGGAAGATGGGAAGAAGGGGTGCAGGGACCTGA
>NW_005841979.1:2183569-2183806 GCF_000455745.1 Alligator sinensis | reverse complement strand
AGAGTGGGGACAAGGGAAGAGGAAATCAGGGCAACCTGAGACTGGAGGTGCAGGCAAAATGAGGGTAAATGGGGGGACATGCAGCAGGGGGCAAAGTGCCTGTCTCCCACTGCCTGACCCATTACTGCCCCATGCCTATTCTACCACATGCCCTCCCTACTGCCTCCTGCACCACCTGCCCCTTTACTTGCCCCCCTTCTCTCTTACTCTCTTACTACCTGCAGTAATTACGGAGGG
>NW_005841979.1:2168523-2183538 GCF_000455745.1 Alligator sinensis | reverse complement strand
GGGGGGGAGGGGGAGGCTTTAAGATGGTATCCCAATAATTAGATTCCATACATGAAAAAATATAATACATTTGTAATTTTTCTGTGTGTTGAATCTTATTATTGAGGGGTCAGCTTGCATTCAGGATTGTTTTGTATCTGAGCCAATATGGTAGTCTGTATCAGGTTTGTTATGTGATGTTATGTATTCATAGAGTGATGGCACAGGATGGGGAAGAGAAGTAGATTTCAAGGCAAAAATATATTATATCTTGAGTATTTTCTATACCTAAAGTTTTAGATCTAAACTGATTTTTCTGATACTTGATGCAACTGCATATATTGCCATTCAACTATTTTTGGAAGGTAAAATTTGTTACATAACTCAGAAAAGCACTAATATTAAAATCCTTGATGATGTTACTGCTTGTTATGTTTGGATTATAAACTTTTTGATTTAGGATGCTTGTCTGTCTGGCTGCTTTCCGAAGCATCTTGTGCAATTTTCAATGTTGTAAAAATATGTGTGGTAGTTTTGGTACTGTTGCTTAGAGTAAGCTGTGTCTGCTTCTTTCTCGGACCTGAGGAAGGGGTACCTTGTACCAAAAGTTTGTCTCCTACTTGGTCGAATAAAATAGGTCACCCACAAAAATCTTCCCCTCTCTCAAAAATATACGTGGTTCTATGCACGACCCATGAATATGTTGCTTTCTGGAAAGAGGATATAAATAAAGCATGAGACAGGTAATTGGGTATGTGAGTTAGAATCCTAGCTCTGCTATCATTTTGTGACTTTGGGCAAGTCACTTAACTATGTTGGTGCAGATTCCCCCATATATCAAATTTAAGAATTGTTTATTCCTTGATATTCATAAAGTGTGGTAAGATCATCAGGTGGGGTATCCAGTATAACTGCCAATTCTTTTTTAAAGACACTATTATTTATGTAAATTGTGGTACCATTGAAGAGTTTTAGCATAATGGGATCCTGGCCCATGACTAAGTGCTTCACAGATCAAGAACAAAAAATTTCTCTGACTCAGGCTGTAGGACTATTAGACTTTCTTTTCTAGTATCTAGGCTCTAACAAGGAAATTTTTCCCATTCTTCAGTGGATGGCGACCACCTTCTTTGTTATAAAATATATGGTAATACTTTACTATGTGAAGGAGTGAGGAAAATCACTTGTGTGAAGTAAGGGAAATGATTACATATTGACTTTTTCTCTGCCCCCAATAGAAGCATATGACTTGAATCATGCTAATTTTTATGCCGTGGAACTATTTGCCCAATTTCCTAATTAGATTGTTTCTATATGTTACAGTTGGTCATATAAGTATCTAACCACTTTCAAAATTTACAATGATCTTTGTTGATTGATTTACATTTATAGTGAATTCATCAGGTTGACTCTATATTGTGCACAGTAACATTTCCTTGATCAGTTGCCTTAGAGTTAAGTGTTACTTTGTCCGCATGTTAAGAGACTGTCATGTGATTGTTTCTCCCTAAGCCAGGTATACATTAAATATACCTGTGCATTGACCTTTTAAAAAAATCAGTTGAAGTAGAATTAATGCGGGCAGTGGAGGAGGTGAAAGGAGGAGATAATAGAGAAGAACTAGAGGGATTTTCTAAGTATTTTCTTATGCCAGTCCAGACAACTGGGATTTAGATCTTCCTGAAAGCAGATGGAGCTGGTAACACTGAGTTTTGGAGTGGCATCAGTCTCTACGTAGAAAAAGCTTTTTGGCTCAGAATCCAAAGCAGATCTGCTTTTACAGATTGCACTGTTGTGAAAGCCAACTTGTACAGCAGCTTTGGCCACAAACAAATAGAATTAAATGGCACAAATACACCAGTGAGTCAAGAAAGCCAGAGTTAACACTATGTTAAGGTTTAAGTGACATTGTATAAATAGTTGGCTTCTCTGACAGAAAAGAATATTCCCGTTTTCTACAGAAGTGAGGTAAAACAATGTAGTGAAAGCAGAGATGGATCCAAACTGAAAAATTCCTCTGTGGATTTGGAATTGGAAAGTGCCACAGTTTGGGGTTCATTCTGGCTCATCTTGGTTTAAGATAATGAGTCCCTTTCTATCTGTTTGTTTTTTTTTACAGTTGCTTTACAATTTTGGAAGGGTAGCAGCAAACAAATCATGCAGCAGCTGCAAAGTGCCTTTAAGGTCACCAGTACTTATCTCACTTTATGTCTTTATTAAAAAGAATAACTTCAGTCAAGTGATGCTTCCACAGTGTACAGAAAATGTGTGCCTGCTGATTCTGGCCAATGCAAATTTGATTTGTCAAAATTCATGTCAAGTTATCCTGATCTGTCAGTTCATGGCAAAGCTAGAGAGAAAGACAGACTTGCCTTAACAGCTGGCAGAACAGGCTGGAAACTGTGTCCTCAAGGACTGAGCTTTCACCAAGGAAAGTTCAGTAGGGGACCTTAAAGAGCTACATTTGCAGCCCACATTGTATTGCTTTTTGGCATAACATGGAATTTCAGCAGAGGCAGGGTAAACAGTGTAAAATACTGTGTTTTGGTAGAAGAGGGCATTGTGAGCGAGGTGATTGCTGTGGCAGCTGTCCAGGGAAACTGGAGGCTATTCTATATGGGAACGAGATGGTTTCCAATGGTATAATTATTTATTTTGTCTCTCTTCATTTGTAATCAGCTCCTCTCTTTCCTTAACAGGACTTCACTTAATAAGACAAGCAAGTAAAACCTCATTAAGGAGAGAAAAGAATTCATTACCAGCATATAATACTTGTGAAATGCCACCCTCCAACACAGGACCTTTGTTACAGCAATGCTCTTTTGATTATGTTAAATACTATCATTTTGTTTCCTTCCTCTTTCACTAACACAGCATATGTACATGATTGCTAGGGACAGAATGTTCCCAGAAATGCAGTATTTGAATCAAAAGAGGATTTAAATGAGGGGAAGAGGGGTGGTATTGAGGGATCTGTGTAAGGAAGCATGCTTTGCTTTTGAAAATTTCTTTCAGTATTTTTGGTAATGTTAAAGACGTATTAAACTTTACTCCTATCCACTGAGATTGAAATAAGGGACAAAGAGAAAGTGTAGTGATTTGCCACACTCACTAAAATAAAGAGGTTTTCATTACTGCACAACTATTTTATATCTTGTAGTATTACACTTTGAGTTTTGAGCTTCTCAAAACTTATTGTTCAATTCTCAAAATTCATTCACTCCTTAAGTAAGTTGGATAAAAATATGCAAGTGTTGGTAATAATTTGGTAGTAAATTTATAGTTAAAATGGCATTTAGATTTACAATAAATCGCTCCATTTCATATTGTAAAAATATATATTAGAGTCATTTATAGATGTTATGTTTTTCTAGATTTAATCTGGACTACAGCCATCACTATATAGATGTGGACATCTGTACTCTGCATTAAAATTGACTCCAATCCAAATGAATTAATCCTCATTCTCACTGAAGGAGGATTAAAAGTTAATGCAGACTCGGGCAGTCCAAATCAGGCTATTTAAACTGTATTTATTAACACGTATGTAGGGCTTTGCTTGTAGGAAAAACAGTCCTTAGGCACTTAGATAAGCATTCTTTAGGGATGCAGATCAGCATCAGTCCCCTCAAGGGGAACTCATTTGGATTTTTGCAACACAACAGAGGCTATGAGGCACAAAGTAACGCCTTTACAAAATCAGATGTGCCAACAACACCTTACCTATGACTAAGTATCAGTTTCCTGACGAAAATTCCAGTCCTGTCCAAACATGTGTACTACTGGTCTGTGAAGGAGGCGGCAAACCCCGTTGATTATCTGAAATTTGATTCAAATTATGTGATGCAAATCAGTTAACATGGTTTAGAAAATGGTGAACACATCAACAAAAGGCCTAGGTGTCCAAGTGAGTGATACTAGGTACTATAGCACTGATCCAAAGCTACGGAAATAATTCCTATTGGTGTCATTGGGCTTTTGATAAGGTCCTTTACTTGTTCTTTTTTTCTATATAATTTTTTAGTAAAATGTTTGCTAAAATTTTCAGGAGAAACATATTAGCATATTAACTTCCCTTGTTTGTGTGTTATTTGTTTGGGTTTGTATAGCCAAATAACCATAGTCCCTGTACACCGTCATCTCTGTCCCCAAATATCTTTGTATAATATACCCCAAATGTCTGCCCTCTCCCCAAAGAACCTTGTCTGCCTATACTGTCTCCCACACACCACAGATGCATGCACACACATGTACACTTTCCCTTGGTTCTGGACTGCATTTGAAAGCATGAGAATAGTTTGCCTTATTCAGGATAACCTAATTGAGCTATTGGTACTAGCAGTATTCTCTTAACTGACCCATGGGCCTCTTTGTGGCCAGAAGTTGGCTCACTCAGGAAGCATGAACTTTAATTCTCCCCTTGCCCCTTTTGCTCTCTCAGACCCTATTACATAAGGACTTGTAGAGGCAGAGAGCTGAAAGTCAACTTGGCAGAAACCCCACTTTCATCACTAGTGCAGAATCAGTTGCTTCCTTTGACAAAACCACCTGAGATATGGTCTTTCAGGTTCCAGGCAGTAGATAAGGCACTGTTTGTACCAGCCTCACAAAAACAACTGCAATTATGTTTTTGGTGCAAAAAAGCTAAAAAAAAAACAACCCCAAAATCAAAACCTAACTTAAAGCTATTATGAAGGCTCCTTTGTGGTTCAGTTATTCATACTGAGAATTATACTTAAAGCAAGAATGAAATCTTCCTCTTTCATACCTTTCCTGAACATGGTCCACAACTGTTCACCAAGGATCGGTTCCCAGAAGCTTACTCACAAGTATCATCCACAGGCTGACTGGGCTTTCCTCTGGAGACAGGCAGTTCATGGTGGGTCAGCAAGTTTCCAGAGAGAACCCCACCTCTCTGCCTGGTCAGTTACTCATATGTTCCCCCAAGATGGCCCACCCCTCCCTTTCCTCATGAGGACCTTTTTATACACCCGTTGTGCCCTTATCACTAAGTTCCCACCAGGAGCAGCCCCATTGGCTGATACCTGGTGCTTCCTCATGACATCGCCTCCAGGTGAGGGAACTAGTCACATGACCTGTAGTGGCAGGAAACTTGAGACAAAGGGAGCAGGTCTCCTCTCCCTTAGGAATGTCTCCAGCCCAGGTCTCCTGACTGACCAACCAGTATTATGAAGAAACCCAGGAAATACAGGGGGCACCTGGTTTGTCCCAAGTAGGAGGTAGAGACGGGGATTCCTCCACACAGTACACTAAAACCAGTTTGAGATAAACCGGGTTGAATGTAGTGTCAGACTTAACTGATTTGGGTCAAATCAGTTTATGTAATGTCTGTCCCAGATTCCTTACTGGTTTAAGATAAACCAGAATCCCCCAGCATGCTCTCTGGGCTGGGCGGGACTCTCTGCTCCACAGCAAAGCTGGGCCCTGCCCCTGCTTCCTGGCCGCAGCTCCGCAGAGACTGCATGCTGCTCCTGCCCTCACCCCACACCCCACCTCTGCTAAGCAGGAATTCCCCCCTCCTCTCTGCCTTGCTGAGTGGTGCCTTTGTATTAGCTAGCTGGCTATGGTCTGTGCTGTGGCAGACTCAACAGATAGGTGGTAATGTCCCACTGTTGTTTTCTTAATGGGGTGATAAACACTGTTATTAATTCCCTGCTGGGCTCAGAGCATCCTGCCAGGGCCTGGCCACACCCCCTCAGCTCAGCTCTGTGGAAGGGATGTGTGAGCTGCTGTAGCATTCCCCACCCCCGGGCCTTCTAGTCTGAGCCACTGCAGGCATGTGCCTGCATTTTCTCAGTCCAGAGGGAATGTCTGTGAACTTGCAAACCAGTTCAGCCTAGCCAGGTTAGACTAATCTGCAAAGATGGAATCAATTCAGGCTCAGGCTTTTCGAATGTCTGTCCCTAGCTCTAGACTCCTGTGCTGTGCTCCTCCTGTGTATATGCCTCTGTCTTTCTGAATGTAGAGAAGGAAAGAGGAGCTGAATGTGGAGCAGTAATGTTGGGATTGGAGATGAGAGGGACTGTTATAATGGGGTAAATGGAGAAGGGGCAGAAGTAGCACCAGAGATCCGACTTTCCTGTGGGGCTTTTTTTTCAGACAGAAATTGCAGACTGATAAACCATCGGAGTTTCTATCCTCCTTTTAATCCTGCTTCTCACATCAGAGAACAAGAATGAAGAGTAGGGTTGTGCTGACTATCTGTGCTTTCTTCTGTTTTTATCATTACATACATTAAAACTTTGTTGTGCGTCATGGTGATTAAAAAGTAACAATATACAGTATCCCAGTAGGATGCACTTGCTTGTGGAAACAGACTTCATATCAACAGTATGCTGCTAGCTGCTCAAAGTACCTGAAGCTTTTTTTCACATAATAAAGTCCAGGGTATTTGCTAGTTTAAAGAATCAAGCTCCAATAAACCTCAGTGCACTGGTACTACTGTCCTGTAACTACAAAATGCACTGAAAGATAAGCATTGCCAGCCTTTTCGGATAAAGATGCACATATTGTTAGCTCATGTTACCGTCAAAATAATTAGCTTTTTGTGGTTAAGGTTTTAAGAGTCCCAGGCTGATAGTGATATGGAAAGTGTAGGGATATTGCTGTATTGCTACCTGAAGGTGACTTCTAGTGAGAAGTAAATTGGACTTCTGGGTGAGTGCCACTTTAGAAGCCGATGATAAGAGACCCAGGGCTCCAATTATAAGTGTAAAAGTATATCTTCCAAGATGGATAATCTAAAAGACTTGGTATATTACAGATAAAATGCAATCACTTGTATATCTGTCTCCAAGGCTGTCACATTACTCTTTTGACTAACTACTATATTTCTAGGGTAAATAGAGAGGTTCTTGATCATCTTATTTGAATGAACCTTCTCAGAGAGATGGTAGTCGGGTAGACAACTGTTGTATGAAGAGGAAATTGATGTTTATGTCTCCTTCCTCTTAGCTTATTTTTTTTCTGAGCTACATGATGAATGTAAATGTGCCGCCTTTTGAAGTTGTCTGCAACAGTGTAAGTTATTGTAACCTTGACACTATCTTTAAATAATGTATTTATCAATTGGGGATTGTCTCTTTTCTTTAACCTACAAATTTTTAGATACTTTGTAAGATCTCTGAGATTCAGCAGTCCCAATTGTTATGTTTTTTAATTAATTGCCAAGTGAGAGAACTGACCTTATGGTGAGGTAACATATATTGCATACTTAAAAAATGGATGAGTGAAATTGTAGGATGAATGTAGGTAAAAAGTATAGATGTCATTTGTGTTGTATAGATTTCAAGACTAAAGACATTGTAAGGAATTTGATGACTTGATGGGGGCAGGGGAAAAGGCTTCTTGAATCTTTAGTTCATTTGGTGCTTTTTGTTATAAATTGAGACTCAAAGTCTTTGGGACAGAGAGTGTCATCTTACACCATTATCTGTATCTGGCTTATTTGCATATTTATTTACATATCAAAAAATATGCAAATATGTCATCTTATTCACTTTACATGACTCACCATAACTCTTCAATAATTGAGAACTGGGTCACACCCCCCCACAGCAGCACCAGGAGGGGAACAGATTCTTCCCCCTGCTGGAGTTCTGGACCCCTAATTCTCTCTCTGTTCAGGGCCCTGCAAAGTCTTAATTGGCCTCTGGTGTCTAGTCATTAGCATGTGAATGCTTGGAGATAGTGGGTTTTGTGCTTGCCTGGCAGGTACAGACTGGGGGTGAAAAGGAGCACCTCATCCACTCCTTTCTCATTCTGGGGCCTTGTTTGTTCTGTTGTCCAATCCCCACATCCCCTGACCCTCTTGGTGCCCCCCATGTGTCACATGCAGCTTGGTACCTCCTGCCTGCCAGTGATGTGTCCCCTGGTTCCATCCATTTTGGCTCTGGGGCTAGAGGTCAGGGAGAGGGGATTACCTTGGGATAACCAAGGGCAGAAAATAGCCTGCCTGTTCTTCATTTCTAGCTGTGACTTGGACCCTTGTATAGGAGGCTTGGGTATCATTCTGGGAACAAATGTGTGTGGGGTCAAATAGAGTTGGGGAAGTGGCCTGAAGGGGTAATCATTATACTTGTATTCTATATTATAGTAATACAGTGAATAGCACACAATTAGTAATATAATTCTATTGATTTCATAGTATGAATATTATATTAGGTTTTTAAATGGGGGGCTGCTAATAGTTGAAAACTTATGGAGGGGTTCCATGAGTTCAAAAACGGTTGAAAACCTTTGGTCTAGGTAAACAAAAATAACATGGCTAGGGAAAAATGATTTTCTCTGAGTAACTTCTGCTATTGGTATCTTCAGTGTGAATATAGGTGTGTATAAATGCCTGCAGACATGCACATTTTTAAATTTCTAGAACAAAATGTGGGTTTTGAAGGTTAGAATGCAAACAAGAAAATGAAAATATTCTCTTGTATTTTAGTGTAGAAAAAAAATCAACCATTGGAGTAGTGTCAAAGATGTGGTATGATACAGAATATCCTGGATATCTTTCTGTACTAGTGGTATCTGCCAGAACCTTTAGAAACAGTGGTACTTAAAGCCTGTGTAATACATATGGTCAAAGCAACAGCTTTTTCCAAGGACAATATGATTATGTGCTAAGTTTTAATGTTCTAAAATGATACAACTCTGGTTCATTTTCATTGGTTCATTACTATTCTGAACATTTGCTTCACTGAGTATTTTCCCTTGTTTTGGAAACAAAACAAAACAAATAGCTTAATGCAAATGACAGTGTAAATTTTCTTCCTTTCATTTAGTTGAAAATCTCCTCTTAGTTTATAACTTGCCTGTGTGGATTTTATATTTGCATAAATGTTTGACAGTGCTTCACTGTTAACACTTTCTTCCATAATCTAAGTTTTTTTGCAGAACTTGCTGCTTGTGAAGAACAATTCATAACTGAACATCATTCTACTATATTTACAGATGATTTTAGCACCACACCTCTTTTGATGACTAACTGCCATGTTGCTTACCAGTATAATGCTAAGGCCTTGTACCAGGGATTGGCAGTGTTTTTGGCCAGAGTGCAAAAAAACACCCCAACCTTGACCCATGCCTTAACTTGTCATGCCAGGGGCAGACAGTGGGGTAGCTGTGAGGGGCCTGATCCTTGCTGCTGGCAGTGGGTGCATGCACACCTCCAGGCAGATGGTGCATGAGAGGCTGAGGTTGTGTTGCCCTGGGCCTTTCCCCACTGTTCTCCCAGAGGTGCACATGCAGCTGCTGCTACCACAGAGCCCAGTACAGCTGTTTACAGCCTCCTGGTTGCCTGCCTGAGCTGGCCTGGGCTCTGGGCAGCTGCTACCTGCCATGGAGCCTGCATTGCTTGCAGCAGGGCTTGCAGCCTCCTGGCTGCCCAGAGTAAAAATAGCTGCTTCAGGAGAAAAATAACCTAAGAACAACCAGGGTTAAATCACTCCTGTGAGAGGTTCTCTTAGGAAAGTGAATGTCTGTACTTGCTGTGTCTTCTCTCAGAAGAGAAAATAGTCCTCCAGCATCCTCCTCCACCAGGGAGACAGTGTGTTGCACACTGGACTCTGTTGCTCCAACAGGGAGCAGAACACCCCTCCCCCCAAATCATAATTCCTCCACTATGTAGGAGGGAAACAGACTGAGCATGGGCAGACTGGGTCAGGCAGTTGGGGCTGCCCCATGCACTACTTCCATCTGGCACCAGGCAGACTAAGGGAGCCTGTGGAGTGCACTGATATGTGTGCGTGGTTCCCCCTGCTTTCCCCATCTGTACAGTGTCAACACTGCAAGCTTTCCACTCTTCCAGGCCTCATCATTTGAACATCTGTACGTGTGTTTCTGGGCAGGTTTTTCTATCAGGAGAACAAACCTGGAAGTCTTCTCTCAGATTATTTGAAGGTATACAGCCTAAAATACTACATAAGTCATTTTCTGTTTGTTCTTTCTTGCCTTAGATGTGTATCCATGATAAGGTTGATGGGGCAGATTTTCAAATTTACAAACGGTGAAAGCTAAAGGGAAATTAGACATTTAATCCCTGATGCACAAAGGAGTTTAGGTGTTGTGACACTGATCTTGGTCAGACTTATTTGAGACATCTGCTCCAGGAGTAGAATTCACAAGCCTGAGTTAGATGCCTAAGTTCACCTCCTTGCTATACCTAGGACTGCTGCTGTTCCTGGTCCTGGCTTGCCCAAGCTCATCAATTAGACAGAGAAGATGGCTTACAGGGGCATTTTTTGGAATCTAGGCCCCATCATGCAAGGCACTATATAAACACACAAAGGGACATGATTTCTGCCCTGAAGGATTTGTGTACAAGCTTGCCCTTGATCTCGCAGTTATACACACCCAGGTGGATGTGTATAACTTCTTGTTTCTCATAAACTGATTGCAAGGTCAGAGTCTGCTTGAACTTATTAAACTGTGTAATGAAACCATAATTTACATATATGAGTCCCTATAGATTTATCCTGTTAAAATAATAAATTTTCTTAGACTTGTAGAATTAGTGCAGCAGTATTATTGTGTATTGGATAGTGGGCCAACTTAATCTGATTCTCTGTTGTGATTTTTCAGTTTTAACACAATGCTTAGATAGATCTCTAGTTGAGCAGTAGGAAATCAGCAGGATTTGGTTCTGTCCTGAAAGTGAGGTTTACATTTTAAATAATGAAGAAAAGAGCTGCTGTAATGGTTGTCAACAAAAAATTGCTTCCTTTATTGCACTGTAGCCCACGCATGGAGACATTTAGTGCTGTTACACAAACTAATAAGAAGGAAAGTTCACTGCTTTATTCTATCTGTCTCATCAGAATTTTTTTGATAAATAAAGATGAAAGTGGCTTTGGGCACTTCTGAAGTATGTAACCAGTAATCCGCTGAGCAGAAAGGGAAAGAATTAAAATATTGTGAAAAGACTGGCTATTTGAATCTAATAAAAATGAACTTCTGTCTTGTATCCACTATAGTATAAGAGATAGTTGTTTTGATAACTGCTGTTACAAGATTTCATAATGTTATTGTGATGTTTTGCCAAAGTTAAGATGAAATCATGTAGTTGTGAAAGAAAGTCAACAGGTTCTAGCTACGATCTGGAAGGGGTGGATAGACCTATAAAGAGAGTCTGGTTTTGTACTTCAAAAGCAATGCCTTAATTAGCAATATAAGCAGCAATAGGTACCTCGTGGGTTGGCCTAAAAACAGGCATAAGGTAGAGTTGCAGCATGGTGTGACAAAAGTCCCTCTCTGCCAGAGCCAATGCTGCCGGACTGCAGTGCGGCGTGGGCAGTTTCCCTTTCACCAGTGCTTCCAGTGGCTAACTGGCACAGCACAGGGAGAGCCCCCCATTGCCAAATGTTGCGAGAACTACAGTTCTGCAGACTGTATCCAAAGGCTCTACGGGCAGTAGGTTGTTGACCCCTCCCTTAGGGATTAACTTGTTTGGGGAAGCATGAGCTCTCATAGACAACAACCTAAATTCAGGCAGAAGTATATTTTCTTATCTTTAATAGGAAAATACTGCTGTATTGCTATGTGCTCGTAACTGTGTGCCTTTAACAAATGCTTTACCAGAAATTAGTAGCTACAACAGCAAGGTTCATCAACAGCAGGAACAAAACATCTTTGTGTAATGTGTAAGTACTATTATATCAATTTCTAACTTCTCTGAGTGAATGTATTTTGAGATTTGGACACTCAAGTGCTGTAACACAGTTTATATGGAGATCCAGCCCTGCGGAGCGTGTGTTTGTTATTTTGCTTAAGATTACTGACTGATTGACCCTGATCATGAAGAAGAATAGGCCAGGAAGCCTTCAAGGGGGTGCTGTCATCACTGAAGTAATGTTGACTTAGTTATTAAGTCATTAAGGAGAGTCTTTATATAGTTATTAAGGAGAGTCTTGATATTTGTGTACCAGTGTGTCATTTCCAGTACTTTGAAGTTTGCCTTGAGGGTGATAGTCAAAGTCAAACTAAATGTGCTTCAGAAGTTTTTAATGTATGAGTGTAGTGGACAGTAGACAGCCTAATGCTTGAAGATGGGTGTTAAAGAGTAATTAACAGTATAGATCAGGAATATGAGAGCACATTTTTTTCTCTGTATGTTTGGTCAGTTCAAAAAGTCATCAATGTGGTGATAATATGTATTTTAGCCATCAACATGTTAGATAAGGCTTAAAGGTAAAAACTTCCTTACAGGACTCTTTACTTCATCCTATCTTTTGGTTCCATCTTCTTTATTAGAAGTTCAGTGTGTATGAGTATATACCAGTATTATATTTGCTGTATGCTTGGAGTTTGGTGCTCAGGACCTGAGTTGGGAACTGCATTCAGCTCTCTGTTTTAACTTCTTTACAACATTGGAGAGAGAGGGGGATAAGAAATAGTGGATTTAAATATTCCTTGCCTCTTATGTGGAGCCCATGAATAGGGATCTACTTAATTCCTGCTGAGGTGAGGGAAAAATTGTGGGCCACATGCGGTGGAATTTCACAGTCTTTTTGTGATGACCGTCCCACCAGTGATTTTCCCTGGCAGCTCTACACCTCTCCACTAATTGGCCAAAAAGTCTGCCCATTGTGTGGCCCCACCCCTCACCATTGATTGTCCGAACGGGCTGTCCATTGTGCAGCCCTGCTCCTCTATACTGATTAGTGGAGGGACTTGGCCACATGATGGACAGCCCTTGTGATGGACAGCCCACACCCTCGCTGCTGCCAATGAGCACCAAGGGTGTGGGAGGCAGCTGCCATCTTTGCTGCTCCTTTTCATGTTGGTGGCTTCCCCTTTCCTCCTCTCCAGTGGGCTGCAAGGATGGGCCCTAGGAGCCCTAAAGGTCACTGGCTCCCACTGGGGAGTCAGCATTTATTATTAGTAAGTTGTTTTTTTTTCCATTGGTGATTTCATGCCAAAATTATGGGGATCACCATTTTTGTGGGGTTCACAGAAACTATTTTTTTTCCCATGAAAAACATGAAATCACAAATAGGGTAGATTCCTACCTATGAAATAATGATATTTGCTTCTAGGCTGAAATATTTGGACACGTCTGCTATATGCTGTGATGCATGTGTATTGTCACTACCAGCATTTAAGGATCTTCTCTTGCTCCCAGTTGGAGCCTTGTCACTGGTTTAAAATAGGAGCTAGTTTGGGCACCAACATTTTAAAATATGTGATTTATATATTTTTTTTTAAACAGAAGAGCATTATTTTTCAACTTTTGCTAGAAATAATTATCTCAGTATTTTTTTAAGGAACTCTCATGTTCAGAGTTCACAAACCCATTTGAGTATCTTTAAGGCTCCAATTAGTGGCATTTTAAAGAAATAACATTTTCTTATGAGAGCTCACTAATATTCTGAACTTATTTCCCTAGGACCTGTCAATTATGTTCTGAAGCTTCATTTTAAAATGAATCTAACTACTGACATTCAGACTTTTGTGCTTTGTACTTTATTTGTAACTTGCCTGTGTTTTCATAGTGCATGTACTCAAGAACTGAGTTTAGCAGAAATCTGATGTTAATAAGCTCTCTGTGCTGTGCCCCTGACCTAGTTATATGAAATTGGAGTCAGAATGGAAAGAAAACACCTTTTTTTCAATTTTTGTTCTTTGCTGATAGAACCGTTTAAAATATCTGATCAAAAAGACTGTTAGCTGTGTTTTAAAAAGATAAAAACAGAAAATATTGATTAAAATTGTAGATTGTAGTAATAACTAATTTTTCAGAAAATTAATATATCAGCTTAGAAGAAAACCATTTTGTAAATGCAATAATTACTGCACTGAGCCAACCAAATGGTTATTTTTTTACTTTAATTTAAAAAATCTTATACCTACTAACCAAGCCCTTGGGAGGGTTTGGAACAACTGCTTAATACACTATGTTAATTTTTGAAAATAATAATATGGAAGCCTAAAACTAAACATATGCATATGAAGCAAGAGAATTGGGAGGAAGAGAGAGATTTAGAAAACACTGAAGGAAAAGAATCAATTTGCAGTTGCATTACTGTTATTCTGATCCTGTTTTTAATGATTTTCAAGCAAATAAGTAATACAGTAGAAAATTTATACGGGTGTATTACATTAGCCCCATTCATAATATGCTTGTAATAGTCATATATATCATAAGATAAGGCTCCAGTGTTACGCTAGTAGAACAATATATTGTATTTTAATAGACATGCAAATAGGATTAGAGATGTGGAGAATCATTACTGTTACATCTTTGAGCTGCTGTAAATAGTGGGAAAGTCCTTGTCTCTTGTGAGCTAGGCAGCCTGTTTTTTCTGCCAAAAGCTTTCATGTAGTAAGTCCTTATTAGAGCTAATCACAAGGGTTGTCTAGGACACTGGTATGCCTGCTCCTGTAATATTAAATAAGAAAAGAGCATCCCATATATTGAAATGTCTTTGTTCATCTTATTATAGACGCTGCTGTTTTTTGCCATGCAGTAGATGAAGCTTTGAAACTTCCTCACTGAATGCTTTCTCTTCCTATCCCACAATGGAAAGGTCTGATTACCAAAATATTTGTGGCTTCACTTTTGTATGTCAAACATATCATCGCCATGTAGATAAACCTACATCTTGATTTCTTTTGATAGTGAGTGAAGGAATCCATTTTTTCCCTTTTCAATTCATATATAAATGTTTTTTAAAAGGTACAATTTTTGTAAAAATACAACACTTTTACAGATTTGCTAGCTGCTTTGTAGGGCTGTGAGAAATTTTGTCAGCCATTTCATTTTGGAGGTGTTTCAGCCCATTTCGGTGCCCAAAACACTGAATCCAAAATGAAACGGTAGGCTCCGAAACATCTCCAAAATGAAATGCAACCATCCAAAACATTTTGGATGTTTCAGAATGTTTTGGAGGTGACCCCTGGGAATAGTTAAGCACAGCCCCTCAGCCATCCTTTTAAAGTACTGGGAGGCTGAGGCCAGGTGGGGGATGGGGCCAAGCAGGGCAGCCATGGGAGCTTCTCCCACAGTTCCCATCACTGGGACAG
>NW_005841979.1:2109146-2168442 GCF_000455745.1 Alligator sinensis | reverse complement strand
AAAAAGCCCTGCACTCGCTGGCTGCAGCAGCTGCAAACAATCAGGGCATCTGAGGGCTTGTGGCTTAGTCCCCTGTTGCAGCATGGGGCAGTGGGGATCACTACCCCTGCCTGGCACTCGCATGGCAGCTGCCCCATGGCATGAGTGTAGCATGGCTCAGCAGGGTGCTGTGCACTTCCTGGGAGTTGAGGCCACTGGGGCTGCATGGTGCTGGGCTCTGGCTGACTGCTGGAGGTGTCCCAGCTGGTGCCCTGCTGAGCTGCACTGCACCTGCATGATGCAATAGCTACTGTGCAGGTGCCAAGTTGGGGGGGAGGGAGGAGCGTGATCCCTGCTGCCCTGCACTGTGTTGGGGGCCCCAGAGTGCCTGATCCTTGAGCCCCCAGAGGCCCTGATCACCGCTGCTGCAGCCAGTGAGTGTGGGGCTTTTTTTTTTTTAAGTGGCAGGTGGGGATAGGGCCGGGCGGGGGATGGGGCCAGGCAGGGCAGGCATGGGGGCTTCTCCTGTGGCTCCTCCCACCTGGGGAGAGGCAGGCACAGCCAGAGGAGCAGCAGGAGAACCTTCAGCCACCCAGCTGTGCCTTCTTCTCCCTGGCTGATCTAAATTTCCAAAACAGCATCAAGACTCTGAAACAGATTCGACTGAATTGAAACAGAACAGTGATCCACAACACGAAAATGGATCACTGTCCTCCGAAACAGCTGAATCTGAAACCGAAATGAAACATAGCAATTTCACACAGCCCTACTGCTTTCCCTAATAAATAACTACATGCCAATCAGCTACATTTACAAGTACTCTAATCTTTACATTCTTCCCCCGAATCAGCTATATTCCCCTTTCCCCAAAGTCTGAAAAAAAAAATGGATCCACCTAGCAACATGCTCTGGAAATCAATAACATTGAGCTGCAATAGTGTAACTAGCATTCAGTGAATGAGTTACTGTACTTAGAGGGGACACCAGAATAGGGCCCCCCAGGAGTCTGTGATGTGGCAGCGGCAGCAGCATCAGTCCTGTGCAATACATAGCACTGCTGGTGTGGAAGCAAAAGCAACAACCTGGGGCAGGCACACTACAGGGGACAGGTAAGACCTTTCCTTTCTCCCCTACCTCCTCCTCTTGCTCTGTTGCTCCCCTGCCCCTTGCTCTCCAGCAGAGTTTGCATCCTTTTTCTCAGGATGCAAACTTTGCTAATTATGCTTTTGTTAAGCTACTGTAGACCAAGAAAGAGGCATGAGTTCTAAAGCTAAGGGGTCTGCAAGGAGATTATCCTTCTGTTTATTCTCTCTGTTTTAAACCAAGAGATGTCCAGCTCAGGCATATAAACTAATCTCTGCTGTTGTAGGGCAGCACAGAGAGAAAGGGGCAGGGGGCATACCCTAGATCACTGTGAAGTTTATGATCATAATCAACTCCTTGAACTCCATAGGAAAAGAATTGATTTAGATCCATTGAATTACATCAGCATAATGATTGGCTTAGATTGTGGCAATAGTTCTACCTCTGAAAGAAATGGTTGCAAAATTCTGTGCAGAGGTGAAAATCAATGTACTTTTTGGCTGACCATTCAGTAGCAGATGGAAATCCTATCAGACGACTCTATTGGAAACTGGTGTGACAAAGTCTATCAAAGAGTTGATAAATTACCCCGGTATCTTTCAATTCCTTTCTTAAATCAACTGGGATTTTTTTTTTACCATGATAGTATCTCTAGGCTTATGATTATTTAGCTTTTTTGGTATGGGTTTCAGTTTTCAGGCATGAGTGAGTGTTCTGTGTACATTTATTCTAGCTTAAAAATTGACTTATTGCCTGTACCTGGGACCGACATTCTTTTGAACACATGTAATGCAAATTGGGCAGCACAATTTTAGGTTTGGACATTTGTACAGTTTTGTCTCACACCTCACAGGGATGATACAATATCATGATACATTAGTTGTCCAATATAGTGATTAAAAATTACTTGCAGTTGCATTGTAAGTATACTTGGCACTTTATAAGCATAGTGTAAAATACCTCCCAAGTGTTTGTGATTTTATATATTAAAATTCCTTCAGGGCAGTCATTTTAAAAAGAGTCTGGCTCACATCTTACAACTTTATCACTAAGTGGCTGTGATGTTTTGTCTAATGATCTTTTAAAAGTTTTGTTTCAGTTATGTTCTTCAAAAAATCCTTTCTAATGTTTATTCCTCTTGTTGTAGTAAGTGTCACACATTTTTTTCTTCTCTCTTCTGCTTTTTCTCCTCCTCCACCAAAGGCTCTATCTTGCTGTGCTGACTTTGGAAATACTGTTACTGAAGCTCTTAGGTGGTTTTCTCTGAGCAAAGAATGTAGGACTGGACTTTATCATTCCCATCATCATCATTACTAATACGGATAATTCCAAAGCTGTAGATGGGAAGCCACATTGCTGGGTCAATGCCCCTGAATGAAACCAAGGCAGGAACTCTCCAAGCTCTGACTAAAGGACCTTCAGTTTCTTCAGGCAGTGTCATACACTGACCTGACCCATCAATATCTGTCTCATAAAGCTCCTGTCCAAATGCAGTTAATGGATGGATCTTCCTTGCATTGTCTCGGCCACCTGTCTCAGCCTTTGAAAGATCATCCTAGTTTGTACGATTAATGTACCTGGGTTCTGAATGCCAAAACTTCCTATATATCCAACTCTAGAACTTCCTGGGTTATTGTTGAGGGAGCAAAGAAATATATATATATTTACCTTTCCTTTTCTATCCTTACCTTTTCTGAGAAGCAACCATAAACTACAGGACACTTTCCTGAACATAGATATTCTGGCAATCCACCACTGGTACAGATCTGCTAAAGTCAATGGCTTGTATAACCTAGCCAATGATCTTGTACATGCTGTCTGTCATGATTTAGTATGATATTAACCTAGCGTTCCCAGGGAAGGATAGGACCATGATAATTTTTAGGCCTGTGCATAATGAATAGTTATCACCAGTTTAAGCCATGAAGCTTCAAAACAGCATCCTTAAGGCAGCCAGAAATGGTCTTTGTAGGGTGAACCAATATACTAATATCCATTTATTCTTCTTATGGCCCCCTGCTGTGCCTAGGAGAATGCTGCTTTTCATTGCCTGTTCCCCCTACCATGGCGCTTTTGATTCCATATGGTAAAGACAAGTTTCAGCTAAGGTTGTTGATTTTTAAATGAAAGGAGCCTGGTTCTCATTTACACCAGTGCTCCTTAATATCAGTCTAACAACATAAAGGAGCCTTGTATTCTTCAGTCTAGTAATTCAAAAGTCATGAGCCTGACAGTAATATTAGCTCATCTCCTCTTTCACGTGTCCTTATGTAGTATTTTGATTATGGTAGGTTATTAAATGTATTCCTTTATATAGACATTATAGTTGTTATCTGTCTGATGTAACCTTAGGGTTTTGATTTTTGTTTTTTCAGATTCTTTGTTTAAATGTGTGGTTTTAATGTCACAATTACATAGATTCCTTTATTTAATTTTTAATGATTTTAAAAAGCAGGGATTGCCTGAAGATCTAAAACCTCACCTGCTTGCTGAAGATCGCACTTTTGAATTCAGCTAAAGTCTCAGTTAAAGCATGTGCTATTTGAAGTCTTTGAGCTGAGTTCAGCTTCAGTTCGAGCCATGTCTGCTTCAGACTGGAAGAAAATAGTTTCCTATTCTACGCACAAACAACTTGTGCTGAAGGCCTGCCACTTCACTTATCACAGCCCCTAATCATACGTAATCTTTGTTATTTTCCTTAAACAAGATAAGAATGATTTATTTATTGAGGAAGATCAGTCCCAGTTCTGAAACCTTTCTAGTCTTTCTACTGGGTACATATTGTGCTTAAATGCATCGAGCATCAACTGGTCACTGTTAACAAAGCGCACACAAACCTCCAAAGTTTCACGTCAAAGATCTGGACAATTTTAAGCTAGTAATCAAGTTTTTCCTAGGGTGTTGTATACACATGTACATGGAAGTTTTTGAGGTTTATGGAAGGCTTTAAGCTATGAGCTGAGATTATATACACCCCTCCTAACTGCTAAAGTTAACAGTGAAATACTAGGTTCATGAAGTATAGCTTCATAGTAGTAACTTTCATAGATAAACAAAGTTGTTGTTAATTCCTCTGATCCTTCCTTTTCATGTCCTTGTGGCAAGGTATTTAGTAGAATTTGCAGATTTTGTCAGTTTTCTTGCAGGCCACACTGTGAGTCCTTCTGTTATGGCCTCAAACTTGTAACTTCTAGGTTGTCAACCCTCTGCCTTAGTGCCCATGCCACCCCATCTCCTATTCACTCCAGTATTCTTATATAATAAAAGGCTTAGTCTGTCTGCCTGAGGGTCTGTCTGCAATGCTTCTGGCCAAATGCACTTGCGGCGCCGAAATGACGATTGGCTGAGCGGCCTTGGCTGTGCGGGCCCAAGTTTGCAGCGCTGCCAGGGAAGTGTGGCAGTGGAGAACACTCCCTGGCTGCCCAAGCAGTGGGGCTTCCACACTCCTCCTTGCCTGAGGGTGAAGGGCAGAGGATCACAGTGGTGGTGTCCACCTGGCACCCAGTCTGGATGCCCCCCAGAACAGCAGGCAGGGAGGGAGTGAGGGGAGTGGGGAGCCAGGTGGACATGGGCCAGGTGGACCTGGAGCAGTGGGGGGAGGGGGGAGTAGGGCTGGACCCAAAGCAGGGGGCAGCGGAGTGGGGCCAGACCCAAAGTGGCGAGGGGGTGGGGGTGTAGCAGGGTTGGACCTGAAGCAGCGGGGGAGATGGCGGTGGGGAGGGGAGGAGTGGGGTTAGACCCAAAGTGGTGGGGGGGAAGCATGGTCAGACCTGATGCAGTGGGAGGAGTTGGGGAGCAGGGTTGGACCTGAAGCACTGGGGTGGGAGTGGGGGTAGAGCGGAGCCAGACACAGGGTTTTGTCCCCACTGGCTCCCGCCCGTCATTCTTGACGGGCCATTTGCTAGTGTGGTTATAAAACCTGCAATTCTTAACATTGGCCATGCTCCTTTAGTTTCAGGCAGGTTACCAAAGTCCTTGTATATCTCATGAGACAGACACTGCAAAGTCAGAGTGGAACTTTGGTGGAATTTACATACTAAGACCAAGTGAGCTATCCACAAAAATCCACCAAATTGCTTGTGCTTTTGCATGTATCTAAATTTTTGCCATGTAGTTACTAAAATTATTCAGTTATGCTTGCATATTATACACACACCTATTACAATTATGCCAAAATGAATGAATTAAACACAGCAGAAATAGACAAGGTGTTAAATGTGAACCCAATATAAGGTGCCATAAAATGGGGACCAAGCCATAATAATGGTCCAGGTATGATGTAGAACATTTTTATATCTCATTTTGATGGCTCTTTAAATTTAACAAGTGGCCAGCTGCCAAGAATCAGCTGAGTTTTGTGGCCTGGTTGGAGGCTTGCCGGGGTCAGAAGGGCTTCCTCTGCCAGGCACTTTAAACCCCACACCAGTTAGCCAGCCAGAGATGCCCAATACAGGATTCATAGTCCCTAGCAGAGGAAACCAAAAGCTACTGCATACAAGGAGCCTCTGCTCTCCTGCACTGGGCAGCTGGGCCAGAGACTCAGCTGATTTTTTGCTGTGAGAACCCTGGGGGACCCAGACCTTGGACTGTCCAGGATTGGGACTGACAGTCATGCGATTGTCAACCCGAGTCCCCAGACAGTCCTGGCTCTCAAACAGGACCTGGCACATGTGGCATGGCAGGAGGCAAGATGGTTGGGCTTGGGGATAAGATCCCAAGAGCACCATGGGAATGTGTGCCTGAGGGGCCTGATCTGGTGGGTTGTGCTTAGAAAATGCCTACCAGAAATAGGCACCACCGAGCTCATCACAAAGTACAGAAGTCATAGCTACTTCCATTTAAAAACATGGCTATATATTGAGGTACAGATGTCTGACTTTCTTTTATTCAGTAGGCTAGTGGTTAAGCGTGAGGGAGCATGACTCTTCTCAGTTATGAGTGTTTGACAAGCTTTAGTTAAAGTGCTTCCACCCCCATTTTTAAGCATGGAGACACTGATACAGGCGATGCAGGAGTCTGCTAGAACCCAGTAATTACCACGCTCTGGCAGACTCTATTAATCTATGAATGCTGTAATTCTAGCATGTTGGAGCAGCCTTGCTGCTCATATGTAGGCACCCACAGGTAGGAAACTTTATGTGCTGTAACTACAGTGCATTAATAAATGTGTAGATGCACCCATTGTGGCCCAAGAATCTTGTATTTGTGGCAAAGTGATATAGGTTTCACAGGATCTCATCCTTGATTGTAGCCTGGTGCTTAAGCCACTCTCCCGAGAAGTGGGAGGCATTTGAACCCTGTCAGTCCTAAGGCTTAGGTTTTTCACTTCTAGGTAAGTAGTTTAGCCATTAAGCTATCACCTAAGTTTGAGACTGGTGCCTTTCCCCACTAGAAATGAAGAGTGAGTCAGTCCCCTGTACCACCCTTCAGTCTGTGAAGACTATCTCCTACATTAGATGTGTATTGTAAGCCCTTATATTTTGGAGGATTGCAAGACCATCCATCCCTTCAGCATTTCCTATTGTCTTTCCAGTTGTCCTTCCACTGAAAACACTGGTTCTTGTGAGTGCTATTTGTCAGATCTGGACATGCAACACAGTTGCTATGTAATTATTTCCTGGGATTTTACTCCATAGTAAAGAGGAAGCACACTCCCAAGCTGGCAAACACTCTTACAGCATCTGGCTAGCAGGGAAGCTAGTTTGCATTGAGCAAATGGCTTCTCTGGGCTCAGGGAGTAGATGCATAATGTTGTGCAGTTATAAATTACTCCACTGTATAGCTGTGCATTTCTGTCAGGGAACTACCCCAGAGTGGAATGACTTGCATTAGTAAGTCATGTATCCACTCCAGTTTTATTTAAGAGTAAAGTCAACTCGCTCCATAGCAAATGTCATGTCACCTAATATAGCTGTAAAATGTATAAGTAACATAGACAATTAATTTTGGTTTGTGAATTCTAATCTGGAGCCAGAAGTCTAAAAGACTTTGTGGCTGTGGACCTGGGAACCTATAGGGAAAACACAATAGAGTACCTAAAATCATAACATTTATGTTTCATTTTGGTGGTGTTCAAGCTCATAATTTGGGTATATTTAGATCAGATTGTGTATGTGTATACACACTTGGTTAGAAGTGGAGGGAAAGCACCTCACAATCCGTTATAGCTGGAATTAATATTTCCTAATAGAAAGCATACGATCTTGTGTGGCCTTTGCTTAAGTCTTCATTTTCCTTGGAGCCACTTCATTTTTCATTTAAGATCATAGGAAAATAGAGCTTGAAGAGACCTCATGAGGTCATCTTATCCAGCTGCTGCTCAAGGGAGGATGGTTCTTGACTGAACCATTCCAGACAGCATCTGATAAAATGAACTTGGATTCCTGAAAGCTAATGAGCTCTTGCTCTCTCTCCTTATATGCATATCTTCTTTAGTTAGTCTATAAAGGTGTCTTCTGACTGACTTCAGACTAACACAGCGAGCTACTTCTCTAAACCACCCTAGCCAAGTGTCTGGCTAACCTGTTCTTGAACATTTCCAGAGAGGGAGGTTCCAGAACTTCCCTAGGTAGCCTGTTCAACTGCTTAACCATCCTCATAGTCAGAAAGTTCTTAATCTCCAACCTAAACATTGTTGTTTATCTTGTTTAAAATAAAATTAAATATTATACCTTTGTTTGATACTTTTTGGGATAATTAGAACTAGCCGTGGTACTACAAAGACATTTCTTGTGTCTTTGGCTTGTGAGCTTTTTTGTTTCTAACTTTTTGTTTCTGTTTTTGATCTATTTTAGTTGACTTGAATACTGATCTCAGTGTTTTTGTTGAAGCTGACACTGACATTGGCTTTATTAAGGATTGACACAGTGCTGCTTGGGTGACTCTCCCTTTTTATGTCTGAAAGGACCCAGTGAATAGTTCTGCTCTATAAGCTCTTAAGTCACTTCACATTTTAAGATGTAACCTATTTTCCTAGGCTATACGTGGCTTCAGAATCAAGCGTAATTCTGTTCCTCAACTACACCTGTTAAATACATATCTAAGGGTGCTTTGGGTGAGACTGAGGCTGCTTGGTTTCCAGCACCTTTCATCTATATAGGGCTTGCATCCTCTTAGCTTTCCTGAAATCTAATGGAAATTATAGCTTGGATGGGGACTGTCTGAAACTTAGTCCAAGTTAAACAGTGAGAGTGTGCATTGGATGGGAGATATAGTTAGTGGAAATTAAAAGGGTTGAGATCAGATGTCTTGATAGCTATTTGCCCAGCTTTGTTAGTGAGGGGTACAGTATAGTAATCCTGAAGAATTATCCATATGCTTTCAAGTACCAGCAGTAGACAGAATTATTTCCTTTACCTATGTCTTTAACCAAGACCTTGCCTTTCAGGTCCAGCTCTCACCCTGTTTTTCCATGTTTCTGTTGCTTCAAATCTGATTATTGCCATAGACTCTACTTGAGGCTGTATCTGAAAAAACCTTCAGCAACTTCTGCTCATGCAGAATACATCTTGTTGCTTGTTTAGCAGCATTTCTTGCAGGAGACCTCTGCTCATTACTGTGCTCTGACTTTTAATTTATTCCTAGATACTCAGTTTTACTAGTAAAGGAAGATGAAAGTGGAAATGCAGAAATACAGTAGAGCACAAATGCTAAACCAGATGAAAGAAAAAAGAAACCTCTCATATGTGTGTGTGTGTGTGTGTGTGTGTGTGTGTGTGTATGTATACTAGTCCAAAAATATATATATAAATTTTGCATATCTGGTTTGAACTTCCACCATATATGAATGAGTGGGTTATTTGCACTCAATTTTTGTTGTAATTTCAATGCAGAAAATAAAATATTTTCATTTCTATCATAAAAATCCATGAATGAAATATACTTTTCATTTTTTTTAATAGGGGCCCAGAAACAGAATGCTCTTTTGCTTTCCATTCTCTTATAACTGTATCCTACTAGATACCACATTGTCAAAACACTTGTTCTAACTTTTCTCTTTCCCCATGCTGGCCACCCTGGGCTGGTGGAGGACCTGTTAGGGGAGCTGCAGATTCATGGTCACTTTGGGGACAGTGACCACCAATCAATCGAATTCACCATATGGCGTAGGGTGGGTAAGATAACTAGTAGGGTGGAAGTGTTTGACTCTAGGAAGGCTAACTTTAATGTGCATAGGAGTCTAGTCAATGACACACTGTAGGACAAGAGTATTGATGAGATGGGAGTCCAGGGTGGTTGTTCCTAAAGGAAGCAATCCTTCGGGCGGAGAGGGAGACTATCCCAGTAGAAGGGAAAAGGGGGAAGGAGCCAAAAAACTTGCTTGGATAAACAGGGAAATCAAGGGGAGCCTAAGGGCAGAAAAGAAGGCATATAGGCGGTGGAAGTAGGGGGAAGCTACCAAGGAGGAGTATACCTACTTGGCCCTCACTTGCAGGGGAGGCAGTTAGAAATGCCAAAGCAGCTACAGAACTGAGGCTGGCTACACAAATTAAAGACAACAGATAGTCTTTTTTAGATACGTAGGGAATAAAGGGAAGGCGCAGGGCAGCATAGAACCCCTACTGAACAAGAAGGACCAATGAGTGACAGACAGGGGGGACAAGGCTGAGCTATTCAATGAGTTTTTTGCCTCTGTGTTCCTGAACAAGAGTCAAGATAAGCCTCCGAATGGGTTCTTAGATGGGCATCAGAAGGACACCCGCCCAACAACTGTTAATGCTGACTTGGTGCAGAGTCACTTGGATGGACTGGATGTATTCAAGTCAGCAGGCCCGGATGAGCTTCATCAGAGAATAATGAAGGATCATATTTGTGGGAGTGCAGTGGGAAAAATAATGCATCAGGGCAACCAGCATGGATTCGTAGCAGGTAGATCATGCCTGACCAATCTGGTTTCGTTTTATGAAAGGGTCACAAAATGCTTAGATGCAGGAGTAGAAGTGGATGTCATTTTCTTGGATTTTAGCAAGGCTTTCAATATGATATCTCATCCCATTCTCATAAATAAAGAGGCTGTGACATAGATGTTGACATGATCCAGTGAGTGGAAAATTAGCTTAGTGGTCACACCCAGAGAATGGTAGTAGATGGGTTGGTATTGGCCTGGAAGGATGTGGGTAGTGGGGTCCCGCAGGGTTCGGTCCTTGGACCTGTACTCTTCAATATCTTCATCAGTGACTTGGATGAGGGTGTGAAGTGTACTCTGTCCGAGTTTGTGGATGATACTAAATTGTGGGGTGAAGTGCACACTCTGGAGGGTAGGGAACGATTGCAGGCAGACCTGGGCATGTTAGAAAAGTGGGCAGTACACAATAGGATGCAGTACAATAAGGACAAATGCAAAGTGCTGCACCTAGAGCGTAGAAATATCCAGCACACCTACTAGCTGGGAAGTGACCCTCTCAGCAGCATAGAAGTGAAAAGGGATCTTGGAGTCATAGTAGACTCCAAGATGAACATGAATTGTCAGTGAGACGAAATCATCAGCAAAGCTAACCGCACTTTATCATGCATCAGCAGATGCATGACAAATAGAACCAAGGAGGTGATACTTCCCCTCTATGCGGTCAGACCACAGTTGGAGTACTGCATCTAGTTTTGGGTGCCGTACTTCAAGAAGGAAGTTGATAGACTCGAGAGGGTCCAGAGGAAGGCCATTTGCATGGTTAGAGGCTCACAGGACAAGCCCTATGAGGAGAGACTGAGGGACCTGGACTTGTTCAGCCTCCACAAGCAAAGGCTGAGAGGTGATCTTGTGGTCACCTACAACTTCATTAGGGGGATGCAGCAAGGGATTAGAGATTCTCTGTTCACCAGGGCACCTCTTGGGGTAACAGGAACAATGGTCTACGAATCTATGAGCTTTAATTCCCCCCTTCACATCTGTTATATTTCTAGTATACATTATGAGAAACTAATGACCTAGTGACGTCCTTAACAGGAAAAGGAGTTATAGGGACATACTGTTATAAAGAATGATAATAACATACAATTTCCTTTTTTACTCACATTAGCATGTTGAGGCTTAAAGGTGGCTTCATTACTTTGCTTTGTTTAAAATATCTCAGTGCTACTTGTACTATAGATATTACAAATACTGTAAAAATGGAAGTATAATGTGATCATAAAAACTAGACCTGGATGTTTTTAGTTGTTTTATTGATGGTATCTCATTTGATTTCTGCTTTTTGGATGCTTCAGTATTTGGCACAGTAAATTCCTGCATTATTGGTTGCTGTGTGGCTAAGATGTTATGGGTTCATAAATCCAAGACCCAAGACATGTTATAGATATTTAAGTTGTGCTGTGTGAGTATAAAAAAGAAATTGTTCAAAAAATCAGTTTTAAAAGAATAACAAAATGTGTTGTTTGGGTCATAAAACATGTTTTTGATTTTTTTAATATAAATGCAATTCTTTTATTCTATACATCATTTAAATGTTCTGTTTAAAAAAAGAAATTTCACAGTTTACAGAAGTCATTCTCAGAATTTTTTTTAAAGAAACTAGTAAGTTTAGGAATCTCATTCCACAAGTTTTACTCATGTTGAATAATTGTCATGTGAACAGGCTTGTAGATTTCCAGTACTTTTCTATTCTAAGTAAAGAATACTGCAGATGAGTTGAGTAGGAGTTGTAGAATTTGGTTATAGATTGTTAACGGAGGAATGATGTACATTTCCTATGGCTATCTCTGATAAAACTATAATTGCTTTGTCTAAATGTTTTCCACAAAATGGAGTGATAGTCAATGTTAGTATTAGTATATTTCTATTGCACTGCTCTGTGCTGAATACTAGGCTGAACTTTGCACTTCTTGGTCTGCTATTCAGTTAAGTTATGCAGTTTTTTGTTTTTGTTATTTTAAAATACGGAAATTATTGCAAACCAAAGACATAACTGGGCAGGATGACCTGGGCAGCTACCTATGGCATCAGTTTGGGGCAGGATGAGGTGCGGGGGGCAGGGTAGAGAATGGGTGGAAGAGGAGCAGGAAGAAAAGTGACTAATATGATCATGCCACTAGTGTGGCAGTGACCAGAATTTGCTGTTGTCCCTGTAGGTGGCAGCTGCCCAGCTGTGTTTTGTTCCTCTGTTGCCAAAAGGGTTGTGGCAAGGCATGGTTGCAGAGCTGTTAAGGCATCTTGTTACAGCTCCAGAGGCATGTGTTTGAACTTTTTTCTGGATTTTGCAGAAAGCTGTCTTTCCTTGGGTATGGTGCCTGAGCATTCAGGCTGGGGAATCAGCTGGATGTCATGCTTTTGGCCATAGAAACTGGTGTGCCTTAAACATGGACGACCACTGGGCCATTCAACTCAAGTGGACATTTGACTGTGAAGGAATTGTGCACATTTGTAGTGTGCAAATATTTGTATTGCAGCCTTTAATAGAGTGCAACATCAGTAATCTCAGGGCCAAATCAACTTTACTTACAGTGCATAGGGTTGTGATCCTAGCTATATCCTATGCTAGTGCTACAGAACCTATTACTCCTTACATAGTGAGAACTTGAGAACTAGCATCGTGTTAGACCTTTCTCTTGAGACAAAAATTAAGAAGAGGTGATTACTTTTGTACTCTCTGTTCCCCTCTTTGTACATTCATGCAGCATTAGGCATAGTCAAACCCATAGTCTCTAAAATCTGTGTGCTGAATGGAGAGTGATTGAGAGACAGCAGTTTGGAAGAGATTGTACTTGAGGGAGATGCAAACTTGTAGTGCATGGGGAGCTGGATAGGTTGTACGTTGTGTGGCCAATCACTTTATGGTACACAACAGAAAGTGGTGAAAACCTCATTCCTGCCCTCATATTTTGGGTTTTGGGACCACCCTCCCCCCACCAAGGATGCATTGAGGGAAGACATCCCTGTGCTCACAGAAGTACACATTCTTGTAAACATTTTCTCCCCTTCTGTTAAGTTCTGTCTTAAATGCATATTTCCTCATTGTTTCTTGAACTCCATCCTTGAAGCAGGTAGCATATAGTTTCATACAGGGCGCATCTATATGTGATGCAACATCACTGTAGCAATGTGCTATGGTGACATAGCATCCACAGGCAAGAACGGTGACGTCGCACCTATGTCGCCATAATGACACTCTCTCCTATTATAGCATGTTGCTACATCAGTGTAGTGCCTAAATATAACCATGCATGGTGCAGTACAGGGTGTTATTATGCCGTCTTTTAGTACTTCCAAAAGGAAGTACTAAATGATGCAGTAACAACACCGCCATAGTGGCATGGGTAGATGTGCCCAGTGAGTCAAAATGCTAGCTCCAAGTGTATAATACAGGTTCACTGAAGGCAAAGATGAGTATTTTTTTTAAAGTGTGGAATACACTTAATTGTTAATCTTGCTGCAGATCAGAGTAATCCAGTAAAAGGTCATCAAAATGCATGCCAATACTGAGGGTCCAAAGAGTTGGAGCAAATTCAGTAAAATACACCTCTGTTCTCCTTAGCACCCACCTGGAGTCTCACTGACCAACAGGTTTGCCTACTTTAAGCCAGTTGCATGATTTGGGTGCTGCTGTGCTTGAAGTCCACCGCTTTTTTTCCACAGTGTGTGTTATCACTAAAGGGTTCTGTAAATTTAGTGTAACTTAGTTACTGGGTTACTAGCTAACCGTGAAAACTGAGTTTGGATTTTTATACACATAGGCATATAGGAAATCTTAAGGTATGTCCAAAATCCGTAACAATTATTGTTCTATAAATTGTCTTATCCAAGTGCTTTAGGGTCCTAGTACTCTATATGACTGTTACTTTCATACTTTTAACTAAATATGTAGTAGTAAGTCTGCTTTTTACTTGGGATGGGAGTACTTTATAGTTGCCTACATTTATATACATTTGTTTTATTTTATGTAAAAAGGAATGCTTCTACGAGGAAATCTTCAAGAGCTATCAAATATAATTTTGTACTATGGGAATGCCCACCTTAAAGTTCTTTTCATAAACTCATCCACAAGACTAATTTTAAGTTAAGTAACAAAAGCATTTACTTTCAGCTATTTAAAAATATGCATCGAGCTGGAAAGACATGCATTTAAATAACTTTCAGGGTAATCTTCCTTACTGCTAAATTACACCAGTTTTGTTATGTCATTCCAAGAATTAGATTAAAATCTCATTCCAAGAATTAGATTAAAATCTCACAATATCTCTGTGTACCCTGACATACATTACTTTTAAAGCCTCAAAGAAAGTGGCCCAAAGACCTGTATGTCTGAGCCAATGATTAATGTGCTAGTAAGATGGACAATACTCTGTCACAACATTTTTTCAGTACTGGTATTTTGTGTTGTTATCCTGCTGCTTGTTTTTCAGTATGTAGCATTTTCTGTGAAGATTTTTTTCAGACACAGTATTGTGGTCAGCACTTTTTTCAAAAAGCCCTGATTTGTTGGAAACTTGTGTCTTCTCTTCATGACTGCTTGTATTACACTGGATCTACTGTGGATGGAAACTAAATAATGGGACAAACTGTTTGTTAACTTTGTGTATCTATGTAAACAGTCCACACCATAGGCTAGAGATGGATTCTAAGGAGTGTTGTTAAATGAACGTATGCCACCATCGTGATAGTCCTACAGTGAAGAAAAGCTCTGGATCTAGGATTTTGAAACGGAGGGCATCAGATAGTGAGGTGTACCATCACATAATACAACACACATTTTTCTCCAGTTAAAGAGAAACTAGAAATTTACTAATGTGGTAGAGGCCTAGGGATATATTTATTCAATGTAAGATCAAAGCAAAAACAAATATAATTTTATAGGAATGTATGCTGATGTGACACAGGGGCAAACTAGAGGCCAGGTCACAAGTTGGTCCACCCACCTGCCTAGGACAGTCTGCCCTAACTCACCTACCATGACTTGAATGTTTACAAATATAACAAATGGGAGGCTGCCCACTCACTACCCCGATGCCAGGGTGCGCTATCCATGGCTCCGCACCTTCCTTCACCATGGCCCATGCCTCACAGATGGCATCCAGATCAATATTGCTCTCAGGTCTGAGGCTGGGGCAAATTCAGTCCACCATTGGGTTCCATTCTCGTTCACAGGCATTCTGCCCCCCTCTTACAGGGGCCTCTAGCATCCTGACCATTGCTAGGCTACACTCCACTGCCCTTTTTCCCCTCGAACGGCCCCTTGGGCCATTGGGCTTCGCTTCTTTCATTTTGGTAGGACAC
Source organism: Alligator sinensis (assembly GCF_000455745.1). Taxonomy (NCBI): domain Eukaryota; kingdom Metazoa; phylum Chordata; order Crocodylia; family Alligatoridae; genus Alligator; species Alligator sinensis. The sequence continues at coordinate 2,153,177 of NW_005841979.1, read as the reverse complement.
GCAGCCCTTTGGTTCCCTCAAGGTCCACTACTCTATGTGGCCTGACCTTATGCCAAATACCAGGCTAACTCTGGCCTGAGCCCTTACTGGGCCCCTTGACTCTGCTGTCACCCATGGGGGTTGGCCCATGTACTGTCCTTCAGGCTGCCCTTGCTGCCCTACTCAGTACCTGCCGGTGCAGCTCTTCAAGCCTCTTTCAGTGGCCCTACTCTGCACCACATGCACACAGTCCTTCGAGTGCCCATTTTTCACCCTCCTCTTTGCGGACCTTCACAATACCCTTTCACCACAACAGTGTCCCCTCCAGGGCCTCCGGGACCCTTTGTCCCTGCTGGGCTCAGGTGCCTACTTATGGGCACGCCTGGCCCCACTGCTCTCACAGCTCCACAGGGGACTGGTAGGGGGAGCACAAGGGGGTACATGCCCCTCCCAAGATTGGCCCCCGACTTGGCACCGCTCAGGATGGGGTAGTTATTTTGCTGCACGGGCTGGCAGTATGTTGGGCAGGGGGTATAGGAATGGATATAAGGCTTTTGGCCCATCCCCAGGCCCACCCAAAAATTCTGCCCCCCCCCCCTCCAAATCTCAGGAGGCACCAGCCACCCCTGCACAGCACTCACCAGGTACCCACCAGATGGTGGGGGCCAGGGTTAAGACACCCCTACTCGCCTTTCACCAGGAGGGGTACCTGGTCTGGTATTTCTTGGGGCCTGTCCACCACAGATAGCTCTGTCAGACCTGCCTTACCCAGCAGGCTGCAGTTTTAGGTCATGCCCAGAACCAGGAGCCTCCAAACCTCCCCATAGCTCCTGCCCTCACCTCCAAAATGTCCCTGAGCTGTAGCTTAGCCGCTTGTTTCTTTCTTGGCAGCTGGCAGCAAACAGCTGCCTTGCCCTATAAGAACTGGGTCCTAAAATGGCCACCCTAATCAGGCACCTGCTTGCTGCCTGCCTTCAACCCTTAAAGTGGCAGGCACCAAAGGTGCACTTCCACATCTGATTTGCTTGATTATATATAAAGTTTAAAAACACAACACACTAGGTAAAAATAATCAAACGAAATTGTTTTGTTGGGTTTGTAGTCATTATAATTAAATAGGCATCTCTTATTCAGATCCTTAAAACAAAATCTAGTCTTCTTGGGTGTCTTTATGGCGCATCGAACACTTCACTGTCTGTTGTCTCCACACCTGAGTTTGTGTTCACCTGAGTTAATGTTACCAAACCCAAGAGAAGCTTTTTAGCAAGAGCTAAAAAGAGTCTGCAGGGCTGTGAAATTGAAGGGAGACATTATCAGGAATAGCTAACAGGTAGAAAAATTGCAAAAGAAAGGATAGCTTGAGTAATGAAAGTTCAAGGCTATTAAAAAGGAGAGAGGGCCATTAACACCTCTGGAAAGAAGAGAGATTGGCAGGGATCAGATAAATTATAATGAGCCATGAAGTCAATTGATTCCCTCAGAGCTGCCTGAATTGAAATGCTGCTGCCCCTATGGGGAAGTTGGTTTAAAGTCTGGGTGGAACAAAAATAAAAGGAGGGTGCAACTGCACCCCACCTGAATCTGCCCCTGCCTATGCCTGTGCAGTATTAGGCATAGACAGAGGAAAGTACCTTAAGTAAAAAGTCTTGATTCTTTTCCTGGGTTTTGGGATTTCTTCCACCAGTAAATCCAGCTGTTGCAGACATAAATAGCACAGGCCAAACTCTACCCCTGCTCTGTTGTGAGACCTGAAGCTGACAGGGAAACATTAACTGAGAATGTATCCCTCCAGTGTGGCTGAAAACTCACTGGTGGCAACCTGCCACCACTAAAATAAATTGAAGTAGTCCTGCTTGACAAGCAATAATTATATGGGTGGACAGTACAGTATTTCAAGCATGGTACCTCTCAACCTAAAATTCCCACAGCCCAAGGTAGTGGCGTGTAAACAGTGCCAGACTGAGGCTTAAGCTACTTAAGATACAGTTTAGGGCCTCACAATATGAGGGGCCTCTAAATAAGAAAAAATACCTGAATCAGTATCACATTTTATAATAATCAACTAGTAGATAAAGGAGATATGGGAAAGTGAGTCTTCAGATATGGACATTTTTTGTTCTAATATGACAAAAATATACATACATTGGATTATTTTTATCATGTGGGGCCTCTTAAACTGGACACAGTTTAGGGCCTCAGCATGTCATAATCCAGCACTGTGTGAAAATTTACTTCATGCAGGTAAATGGGGACATCACTACAATTAGGCTTTCAGGTAAATGAGTTATTTATATTACAGTGGGAAACATTGTAGAGTCATAGGATTTTTGAAAACCTAGATTTATAACCGTCTCCTGTCAGAAGCTACAGGAAAGAATGTATGGGCTGTCAGCATGGGAAGTTGACACAGGGTGCAGACAGATGTTAGGACTCCAGTCTAATTCATGGCACTTTACATAAAGCACCATAAGGTAGAGCACCCCAAGTGTCTCTCCCCCACCCCCAACCCAACAGACATTTGCCTGTTAGGTTGGGGGTGGGGTGGGGGAAGGACGCTGGAGGCAGCCTGCATCAACCCAGGCCAGCAGACAGAGTGCTCCAGCAGCCTCCCAGGAAGCTGCCAAATTGTTCTTGCCCCAGCCCCACCCCCTTCCCCCAACTCCAAGGCTGTCAGCAAGTGATAGGGCTCCATTCTTCCCTGCCCTCCCCGCTCCCAGCTTCGGCCATTCAGCAGTTGGGAGCAGCCAACATGGAGCTGAGGGGGAGGGGAGGGAATGGAGTCCCCTTACCTTGGAGACCTGACCCAGCTGGCCCCAATACCCCAGCCAGCGTAGCTGGGGTGGGGCCACAAGGTGAGAGGCCCCGTTCCCCACCCCTACTCACCAGCTCTGGCTATTCAGCAGCCAGCAGCTCCCTCTCCTTCCCCCTGACAGCCCGGGCTGAAGGGCTGGACAGCAGCCCAGCCCTGATCCCCGCAACAAGAAAAATTAAATCTGGAGGGAGCACAAGTTCTCTAAGACTGTGTGTAGACAAAATGAGAGGTGTGCGTGCACAACACTTAGAAGAGCTAAATATTTTTGCACAGCTTTAATGGTGCTGGTGTTTGCACACATCAGCAGCGTATTGTGCATTAATTCCAGCTGCTGTAGGAAATTCAGTGGTGTAATGTGCCTTAAATGACTTGGGGCACAGCAAACTAAAACTCCTTTGAGTTTTGAACAAGGGCTACCAGGGGCTTTTCCAGGACCATGGCAGTGCATTAATATTGATTTTAAGGAAGAAATACATTCACTTTATTTCTTTTGGATAATTATTTTTCTGGTCTGTACACAGAATGTTATGGCTTCCTCAATATCTTGGATTCATAATGAGTGCAGAAATATGGTGCCAGGCAAGTCAATCATGGCCTTGGGATGAAAATCGATGCTAAATTTCATCTCATGTCAAAAGAATGTTATCAGAAGATAACAATAAGGAGAAAAGAGATGTCACAGAAACAAGAAGAAGTTCTCAGTGGAGCCTACCGTGAATGCTGATCTCATATGTAGTCATGCTTCAGTGAACTAGAGTTCATACAAGTGTTATCCAGTAATTCCTTTACCACATGTTTTGGCAAGGTCAAGGTCACATATTCTCCAGTCCCTCAGTTGAGGATTGCAAAGTATCAGATCTTTTTGGAAGATCTATCCATTAGTAAACTAGGAAGAGTAATTAAGTCAAAGTTAGTTGTGGAGAAAGGACAAGACCCATTTAAGTTCCAGTTAATTCTAGGGAACAGGAAGCAGAAAGAAAGAGCATCTGCTGCAATAGAAAATAGTGATTTGTTGTGATATGGGAGCATTCTTCCTTCCAGGAATGTGAGTTGTTTTGCTCATGTCAGTCAACAAATATAGGAATGTTTTCCCTGCAGGTGTCATGGATTACCCTAGGGGAGTGCTTACTCAGGACCCCAGCCCAATTTGGTCTCTCTGGATACCCCCTAAAGTTAGCCCAGGCATGGCTTGTAGGGTGGGGTGAAATATGGCTTCTTTTGACTCTGAGACTCTGGTCTTCTGGTCTGTGACCCTCTCTAGTTATCCATGGCTCTCCAATACACCTTTTCTGAGGGACTTCAGCATCCTTTAAAAGGGTGAACATCCTCCTTCCAGTGAGGGTGAAGAACATGTAGTGAGTTTCAGGCAGCAAAACAGACAGCAGACCACACAGTGAGAAGACCTTGCCTCCTCCAAAGGGTTAAGCAGTCCCTCTGTCCCTAGTCTAACCCACACAGCCCCAAGCACCCCAAGATTAGTTCAGCTGTTCTGTTTCTCTGGTTTGCACAGCCCTGGATACCCCAAAGTAGTTCTGCTCTTCCCTCTCTTCAGACTCTTCAGCTCTCAGGCCAACTCCCTCTTTTTCAGGCTTCTTAATCCATTTTCCCATACTTATCTCCCTCCTTCCTCCTCCAGGGCAGTGGGGTGTCTCCTTCCAGAGATGTTAACAAGGATATTCAGTTCTTTGTTGTTGGTTAATGCTTGTCTTCACTTAGGCAAGGCAGCTCTAGCTTTAGATTCTTTTAAACCCTTTATTGTTCCTTGTATGAGACAGTCAGGGAAACAGAGGCATGTGACATTACAACAATGTGAACACATTTAACCCAGAAATATGACATTAAAAGCATAGCCTGTCACAGTCATCACTTATGTGGCAGCAGAAATTGCTCAGTAGCATGGGATCTGCACTCAGAAGGAGACTGACTTGTATACCCGTTTTGGGGAGCTCTTTGTCTGGAAACAAAGAGCCCTATGGCCTCTCTGTATTTCATGACCTAGGGCATTTATACATGTGTGAAGAGCCCTATGGCCTCTCTGTATTTCATGACCTAGGGCATTTATACATGTACTTTTTTCCCACAATGCACCAGAGGTCCACCGCTTCAGAGCAGACTTGATTAACCAAGTCTTTGGAGCAGACTCGTACATTTTGCCATTTATATGACTGCATGTGGTGCAGCACAGTTCACCTCAGCTTGCATGCAGAGCAGACTTGATTAATTGAGTCTGCTCTGCATGCGAGCTGAGGCAAACTGTGCTGTGCCATGTGCAGCTCTATAAGTGGCGAAAGGCGTGTCAGCGCACAGAAAATGGCAGCGGTGCGTTTTTCAACCAAAGCACCTCCTAGGTGTTTTAGTTCAAAAGTATGCTGCTGCCATTTTCTCATTGCTGACGTGCATTTCGCTGCTTATACAACGACATGTATCTCAGTGCCGTATACATGTGTAAAAATGCCCCTAGAGGCTACGTGCAGAGGTTCAGAAAGCCTAAGGTAGAATCTATTTAATCTTTGTGAGTTTTTCTAAGCTGTGTAGTTTGAACCGATGACAAACTGATCTGACATTCAGTGGTAAGATGGCCAAGAAAGGCAGAAACCTGCACTGGCTCAGGTGAGGGGCCTGGGGGTGCTCACATGCACCACTCTTCATGGCAACACTGGAGGGCACAGCCAGCAGACAATCTCTCCCCAGCTCCTTTCCCTCCCCAGCTGCCCGCCTCTGTGAGGAGGGGGAGACTACACGGTGCGGGGCCTTTTTGTTCCCACATCCCTGCATGCCAGGAGGAGAATGCACCCCCCTCCCCAGCCTGGCATTGGACCTCCCTAGCCAGGATCTGCACAGTGCAGGGTTGCCAGTGATGGACTGGGGGGTTTCATTCCCCTTGCTACCACCCCCAACTCTGAGGCAGCAGCTGGGTAGGGGGTGGGGCTCCGGTGATCCCAGCTCAGCTTTCCAGGTTGTCAGGGGATGACAAGCCCCTGCCATGGGGGCTTTTCCTCCCCTTACGCTGTGCTGGCCTGGGCTGAGGTGGGGGGGAGGGGGGATGGCAGGTGTCCATTCCCCTGCTCCCTGTCCCACCACAGTGACAGGCACAGGCAGGAAGCAGGCTTTACTGCTTCAGCTCTATGACAGCTCAGCGTGGGGCTGCCCCCACTCTGCTGGAGCAGGCAGCACAGCTCAGGGCTGCAGAGTATCCTGGGATGCCAGGGGACTGTGAATTAACTTGAATCTGGAGAGGATCTGGGACAGTTCAATAAACTGGTTTAGCTTAAATCAGTTATGTCTGATACTACATCCATCCTGGTTTATTTTAAACCAGTTTCAGTGATTTTGAAAGCAGTTTATATGCACTGAACTTCTCTTACAGGTTTAAACTGGTTTCCAATCATTTTTACCAGTTTATGTTTAAATTCTGTCCCTAGCCAGAATGCCAAGTAATGGAGAATTTCATATAAATCTGGACAAAGGTTCTGCTATGATTCTCCATGTCTTCCATATTTCCCCAGGACCATACAAAAATAGGAAAGAAAGGGAGGAAGTGGCTAAACAGGCCATAACCTCCAGAGTAAGCGTTGTGCCAACTTCAGCACCCTCAAACATGTGCTTCTTTGAGCAAACTACTTCTTAAATGGGAAGCACTGTAGCTCTGCACATCATGTGAATTTGGCTGGCTAATTAGAGGAAGAAATGGCTAACACTGTCAATCAGTGATTTCAAATACCCCCCCCTCCCGGTACTAATTAGACCTATTGATGCTTCTGGCTGTTTTGCTTTGGTTTAGGTAGAACAGTGAAGTCTTTACCTCATGTGGTAAATTTACTGTATAATTGTGAGTTATTGTCCTCATCACTAATTAACCTGGCTCTGAACTTTCCCGTGTCTCTATCTCACAGTGGTTGTGAACTATTGCAAAAAGTCTCTCCATCTAGAACTAGACAGTCTCAAAACGAGTATGCATTTGAACTGATTTCCTAGAAACTGGAAGTTAAACAGTAAGATTTATTTTACTGACTGAAGAAAAGTGTATCGATTGCCACATTAAATAAGTGCACCCCAAGGGAAGTCAAGGTCTAACAGTCACAAACTTCTGGAAGACAGTTTTAGACTGGACATAAGAAAAAACTTCTTTACCATCTGAGTCTCTGGAGTCTCGAATAGACTCCCCCCAGAAGTGGTGCAAGCGCCTACTCTGGATACCTTTAAGAAACGCTTGGATGCTTATCTTGCTGGGGTGATCTGACCCCAGCTGACTTCCTGCCCCTTGGTCAGGGGGCTGGGACCAATGATCTCACGAGGTCCCTTCCAGCCCTAATGTCTATGAAATCTATGAAAGTACAATGTACTAGGAAGGCTCTTGTGGTTCTATGAATGTATCCAAGCAAAAAGGTCAAGTGTCTATATTATAACACCCTCAAGATTGTCAAGAAAACAAGTTTCTTGTAAATCCTTGATTCCAGCCTGTGACAGGCTCAGATATTTTGCCCTCTCCAGAGTTTGGCACCCCTAATGGCCAGCCTGGCCTGCCCAAGTTCCCTGGCCTCCTCCACCTCCTATCTCTCACCTGCTGTGGTTTGATGTTACATATGTGAAGGGGAGGCTGCCCATACGGGCCTGAGTGGCCTATTCCTTGGTGCCTCTTACTTTTCTGCCCTCACCCCGTGGGTATACACCCTTTTGAAGAGGGCCTTAGTTGCCTTAGTTTAAAAGGGCTAGACTTGAGACCTCCAGCCACCTGTATAAATCATACCCATTCCTCGCAGATGACTCATTTGCCCCTTGTAGGGGAATCTCTTGGTCCCATATAGACACTGGGCACCTCAGGCCCCAAACCCTTGTCCAGGTTTCAGCCTTCTTGAGCTCTGCCCTTTTTATCTGGCTAAGACCCCTTAGACCAGGTCCACTGCCTTGGACTTGGGCTCCTAGGCTGCAGCCCCGCAAGTCTTTGACCAAAACTGGTCTCACAAGTACAGAGTACCCCTTGCACCATTCTCTGTGGCCTCCAGACCTTGCCTACAGCCACAGGTTAGTCCTCTAGTCATGAACTTAAAGAAAAAAAAGAAACACACAAAGAGTTACCCATCTGGTTTTAACTCAGACTTAACCCCTTCAGGGCCATAACCATCAAATGACATTGTGAAGCTGGGATCTTTCTCGGATTAGCTAGTGTCTGTCTTTTAGTTCATACAAATGGTTCTCACCTTTGCCATAGCCAAAGTTTATTCTCAAAAGAAATTCAAGAAATATTCTTCCTTCTGCCAAGCATCCCATTCTAGTACCTAGGAGCAGTGACATTATTAGGGCAATGAAAATTTGTCTCGTGTAGTGAGAGCTACTGTATGATTATGAGGCCACTGGTACACAAATTAATCACATTTTCATATTAGCCATTTAGCCTTTAGTCAATGCCATTATTTTAGCAGAAGCCTTCTCCCTGCCTCAGTGCTCACAGAAGGACAAGGGATATATTATATATCTTATTTTTGATGACTGTTTAATGGATGATTCTACTTTCCACCCTGGAGGCACACTGCTGTGAAAGTCTCATTTTAATAAATTTGTGGATCTTCCTACAGATACTAGGACAATTCATCTGTATTTATCTGAAGATTTTCCTTTCTTCAAGTAAATGAGGTTCACTGATCTGACCCACTTTGGAGACAAATGGATATTCCAGAATAGAAATGGAAATTGATATAAAAAGATTCATGTTTATTTCAGTAGAATTATCTCCATACTCTGCTGTATGAGAAATTCCTTCAAATGTGATTAATGTTATCTGTAAATTAGGAAAGTAGAACAGAATCATCTCAGCTAGAGGCAATTTCATGGGCTAGGTCATTTTGCTTTTCCAGTAACAGACCTGTTTATGCCCCCACCCCCCTGGTCTTCTATACTTTACTTCATAAACCCTGAGCTGTCTGAAATAGTTTGATTGGTTCAATTTATTCTGACATACTTTTGCTCTTCCCAACTTTTGATTTTTTTTTTAATGTTGAGTATTTGTTACATCAACCTAGACTTCTAAGATAATTCCTTGCACCGGATACTGATCTGGAATATGTAATCATTTTACTTTTATAGTTATTTTTGCACTATATTTCATAAGCTGTGTATTGATTGCCTTGATGCAAGTACATTGAAAAAGGATTTCGATTTAGTCACAAAGCTGTCACGTGTGCTTTCCAGGTTTTTGCAGTTTTCTGAATTAATCACAAAATTCTAATGATTTAGATTGCATTCTAGCAATTTCAGAATCTTTTTAACATTTATGAATAATTACAGGAACAAAATATACATGTTGTAGAGAATCTTCCACATAAAATATGGAATATATAAAATATATTAAAAAAACCCTCACAAACTCTGTTTTGGGTCTTTATTCGGGCAGTGGATACTGAAAATGTTTTCAACGTATGTTTATTCAGATGTTAAACAAATATGTTTCAATTGTGCTTGTACTTCTTTTGTGATCACCTTCTACATACAATTTTTCAAACAGGTTTATTGGCAGTAACTTAGTCATCTGCCTGGGGCGAAGCCTCTGGATACGTATGTGAACATGTAGCCCTGTGGGGTCAGGCCAACTCTCGGGATCTCAATATTGTGCTGTTAGACAGGAGGGTGTGACACAATTGCACATATACAAACCCACAAATCAGTTAGGTGCATACACACATACACTACCAGCTCAGGCACATACACATCCAAACCAGCCTAGGCACATGCGTACCTAACACCAGTTCAAACACATACACTATACACCCCAAAAGTTAGACACAGATCACTAATTCGTATATCATGCACACAATGACACATATATACACACACACACTCACCAGTTCACACACATACAACCCACCTACACACACACACACACAGGTAAGTTCCTAATTTGGATGGTACAGTGTGTATGTGTGTGCTTGAGGTACCGGGGATACTTGGGGAAAGGTTCAGGTGAGAGAGGAGAGAGTTAAAGTATAGGGAGTGAAAGTTGCCAGAACCAGGATTAGAACCGGTAGACTACAGAGAAGCTGGCTGAGGAACTGAGATTTGGGTTTACTTAAGGTAGACCAGGGCTGGAAACTGAGGCAGACAGCTGAGATATTGGGCGGGGGGGCAGATAAGTGGAGGCAAGGAGGAGACAGCCAGGAAAGAAACTGAGGCAGAAACCCAGTTGCTCAGGGAAAAAGGAAAAGGCGGTGGGGATAAGACAGTGGCAAAGAAGCAGGGAGTTTGGAGGCAGAGAGGAGCTCAGGACAGGTGTTGGAGGTGGCAGTGAGCCAGAAGCAAGAGAGGGGGAAATGAGACAGAAAGGTGAGGAGCAGAGATTGGAGCAGGGCCAAACCATAATAAAGCAAACCCCAATTTAGGGGTCCAAATAACGGTTTTATTACACAGACAACACACTACACAGCCCCATGAAGTTATTGGTATGTACGCACGCACGCAGGAGAAAGAGACTCAGTGGAAGGGTTGGAGTCCAGGTGAGGAAGAGAAGCAGAGTCCAAGTCCTTGGTTGAAGAGTGGGTGGGGGTGATAGCTTCTTATCCAGGCTGGAAAGGGTTCCTTGTCCAGTAGGTGTTGTCTAGAGGGGGTCGCCAGCAGGGCCTCTGGGTGGATAGGTGGTATGGCCTGGTGCTGGTCCAGATGGAGAGGGCATACCCCTGGGTCTGTCTTTACTGCCCCTTTTTATATGGGCAGACCTTGTGTGACCCTAGTGACAGGAGGCATGCCCAGGCAAGAGTCAGCCCCTGGCGTACTGAGTATGTGTGCTCCATGCAGGGATGTGCAGTTTCAGGTCTCTATAATGGTGGGGTACAATGGTAGAGTTGCTGGTTCTGCAGGGTCTTCTGTCTTTCAAATGCTGGGTTCTTGTCTCTGTTCCTGGGTGAGGTCCATGGTTTCTGGATGAATCAATGCGAGGTGATGGCCCGGTCGTTACAGGCCATTCAGTAGAGGCCTGCTACCATTGTATTTCAGTCATTCCCAATCACTCTTATTTGTCCAGAAACCAATTTACATGGGAGGGGTCCGTGACTCATACAGTTGCAACACAGGGGATACCCGGGCAGAGGACACAAGATGGAGACTTGACATACAAAATGGAAACTTGACATTACTTTGGTTCACTTACAAACACAGTCCTAAACCATACAATATCCATATGAAACAATAAAAATCAATATGAAAATGATAATAATACGATATACAACAGTAAGAATCAATACAAACCTAATAATAATACAATATAAAACAGTGGATATCCAAAACCAAAAACTTGCGACCAAAATAAAAATGTTAAAGCTTATCCTAAGTCTGAGCTCGCTTATGCTTGTCTATAGGGAATAGAGAGGGAGAGAAAGAAAAGCCAGAAATAATCGGGGAAGGGAAGGGAATGCATATCTATCACATATATTAAAAAAGAAAACCTGGGGATTTTGCTACAAATATGTGAATTTATCTTGAAAATGTGCCTGTTTTTATAGACTTTTGAGACTACCCAATAACTCTGTGACCAAATCAAGTAATCTGTGTAGCAAGATAATTGTTTTTAAATACTGATATAGCTGACTCTGATGGTATCAATTATAATTCCCAATTCATAATGGAAAACGTTCATCATTCACAGGAGATCCAGTTGTTTTATCCATCATACTTTCCAGTGAGTATAGTATGTTCTCATGAGTCCTCTTTTTCTTGCCTCTTCAGCTAGAGCTAATACTCTCAAATTACATGTTATGCTTTTGTTCATTAGAAATCTGATTTTACAGTGTAAGAAAGCATTGACCTTAACTAGGACACTGGAGAGCTTTAAAGCTGTCCACTTCTGTTTGCATAGCCTGGATACTGTCAAATACAGCTTTAATATTCTTTCTAATATTTCATTTTTTCTGGCTAACTTAGGGCCCAAACCCAAGTGGGTTACCCTCACCCCACTGTAAGGTTTGAGGAAATGCACCATTTCAGGGGCAGTCTAAGCAAGGAGTTGTGGCCCCAAGAGTCATAATGGGGAGTTACACAAACCTGTGGAGGGTCATTTCTGCCAGCTGGCACATTGGATTTGGTGGAGTCACAGGTTTTTCCATTCTTTCCCCACCTACATTGGTGTGGGTAGAGAATGCAATAGAGGGATGGGGAGCAAAGGTCCACAGAATGTTTTCCTCCTATTCAATGCTGAGTGGTGACCTGGGCTTCTGCATATCCTGTACAGTACTGAAGACTTTGTATCTGACACAGAGGGTAAAGAACAGTGCTGGTTGGTACAGGTGGTGGGAGAAATTAATGGGTGTGTAATTACATGCAAGAAGTAGAACTAATGACCCATATATAAACACTGGGTAGTGCAATGAACTGGACGGGTAAGTTTCCCTTTAGGAGCTGTGTCCACTGCTGTGTATGGTTACCCTGAGATTTCTGTAAACCAAGTTGTGTTTATAGGAAGCATGATAAAGATGGTTATAAAATAACAAGAAGTCTGCATGCATGTCTACCTTTACCTAGAGGCTTGCCATCTTTTAAAGAGAGACCTGCTGAGGATGTCTGCCACTTTCTCTTTTAACAACTGCCCCTTCCATCAAGAGAATCTCTTATCTTCACAGAAGCCCCGTATTAGTGTGTTTCTGAACTTTTTGGCTTTACACTTCCTTTACACTCTAGGAACCTCCTGCTATGACAGTGTACCTGAAAGGACTTGAAAGCGAATGGTTCCTGTATTGTCTCTAAATGGCTAATGGGTGGCTATCAGAAACTATTGTTCTTTTCTGCTTAAATACAATCAGCCTTTTCTTGGAATAACCCCACACTTCCATAGTTAACTCCATTACAGCAATCAAACATATATAGACCATATATTATGTATAAGTTATTATAGATCAAGCCCAAGTCCCTCATACGAATAAATGAAAAAAATGCTGAGTGCAAACAAGAGAAGCTGTAAATTCAGTTGTCCATGGTGCTTATTACTCTATTCATTTGTTGCAGCTCAACCTAGTTTAAAAGAATGCCCTAAGGGGAATGAGAACATAGTAGTATTTGTATTTGATCCCATCTAGGCATTTTATTTTCATATTTCACACTTTAGATTCTGAAAAAGAAATGTGTATTATTGGAATGTCTCAAAATATCTGATTGCATGGATTGGTCAAACCTACCATAAAGCTATCTTTCTATCCAGAACCTTTATCAGATTCCTTGGATCTTAGCACAGGCATTCACCCCTGGGTTAGGGAAGCAATCATTCTCTCTCTCTTTAAAAAAATAATAAAATAAATAATAATAATCATATTGCTCTTACTCCATGAAATATGTTCTATTGTGGGTTTTTTAAAAACGTGGTTGTTAAGTCTGTGCAAGAACTTTGCCTTTGTCTGACTGAGAATGTATGTTTTGACATCATCAATCAGAAACAATTCCTCCTCTTTAGTCTGTCATTTCTTCAGACTCTTATGATACTAACATAAGAATACATATTACTTCTACACGTGGGTGTCCACTGATGGTACTTGCCTTTTTTTTTTTATACTAATGAAGGGAGACATAATTGTCAAGAGTATGCACTAACTGAAATACAGGTATGAAGTATGTATAGTGCTTGCTTTATGCTCACTTCTGTCTGTCAGCAGTACATGCAGGAAGCTATACTAAATGTGTGCTTCTTACTTGTATATATGCTTTGTAATGAGGATCACACATTGCATGATGTGGCAGAGACTATATGCATTTTGACAAAAACACAAATCTATCTAAGACATCTAAACAAAACCCAAAATTATAATGTTGGATATTGCCCAGCTATGTATTCCATTTGTATTTTCCAAACACAAACAGAAGTATTATATTTTGAGAATGGGGTATTTAAAAGCGTGTGTGCTGGCCTAAGCTTTGGTTCTACTGAAGTCAATGGAAGTTCATTGGTTTTTGTGGGAACAAAGAAAAGCACACTTTTATAAATCCCACCTTAACCCCAAGGGAAACAAAGAAAGAGAGAGCAAATACAAAATCTCTACATGGTGCAGTGGGAATTTTAGGTTTCCTAACCTCTGTTATTTACAATAACTCTTTCAAGTACTTGAGCCCTGACCCTTTACACGTATGCAAGAAAAGGTGTTTTCTAGTGCCATAGAGCAGTGTTTCTCAATCTTCTAAGTAGCAAGTACCCCCTAACTTCTGAAAATTTTAATAAGTACCCCAACACTCAATTTTTCAGGGGATTTTATGTTTATAGACTAATATGTGCCATATGTTGGAAGAAGGTCTGTGTATATAAGGCCGTGATATGACAGATGTCTTATCTGATGTGGGTAGGGTTGCCACCTTTTACATCAGGGGTGCACAACTCAAGTATATACCTGGGCTAGAGGTGATGTTGGCTAGCTAAAGCTAAAGCTAGGAGGGCTGAACCCAGTGCTGCACAAAGTGTAGCACACCAAATTATTACTGGGGAATTTAAAGCGCTGCGCAATGCGCAGCACACCAAATTTTTTGCCATAGTTTTGAGAGGAGGAAGGGGCAAGAGAGAGAGGAAAAGAGGACGAGAGAGAGTGAGTGTTGGGGTACCTGCATACCCCCTGCCTCTCTCGCATACCCCCAGGGGTACATGTACCACAGGTTGAGAAACTGAAACTGTGCCATAGAGGAACAGAATCCTGCAATAGCATATGATGCTATTCACACTTGTCTTGACGTTGTCATCCTCAGTAAAACTCAGATAGCCAAATGCAGCAAAGCCATCTCTCCAAGCAGTCAAGACTGTTTCTCTCGAAGGAGATTCAGTCTTGCAGAGTGGTAGATGTGTTTGCTCTTTGGCTTCCTCCAGAGGCAAGGAAGCTTTAAATCTGGGTGGAATCCCACAGGTGCTCTATCAACAGAAAGCTTGGAAAGAAACTGGTATCAAGTGACTTTCTAGACCAGTGGCTCTCAACCTTTGTAGAATCAGGGCACCTCTCCACAACTTTTTTCACTGGGGGGCCTTCCTGGTCAAGAACCACTGAACAAGTGTCCTCCATGTGTTTCCTATGGAAAGTGCTTTAGAAAAGGCATAGAGGGGCCATGAAAAACTTTCCTGCATTGAAAGGGGGAGTTGGACCAGATTGATCAAAATATATCTTTGAATCACTTAGTCTTAAACCAGGAGTATTCTGTTTCTTGCCTTGCAGCACTTCAAAACTCTTCTTTCTGATTAGGCTCCTGATTTTTAATAATTTGAAACAGGGCAGCATTGAAGAGTTAAAAGCAGATGTACTGTGCAGTCTTTTATTTTCTTGAAAACTGCTACACTGACCTTGACAAGACTTTAAAAAAAAAAAAAGAAAAGAAAAAAACTCTTTGTTGAGTCTGTGATACTGTCTCTCTAGCTCTGTCTCTTAAAGCAGTGAGCTAATTGTATCTGTGGCGAATTAATACAGAGTTATTTTCATGTCCTATGATTTGTTTTCTGTATGAATTTCCTTCAGTTACACTGCGTGGCTCCTCCAGACTGTAATTTGCTGCCTCAGTCTGCCTCTGTAGTTCTCAGCCAGAGTCCCATGACCAGGTAAAAGTGCCCTGTGCGCCTGTCACATAGTGGAATCTGAAAGGTTGCTGGAGACACACTCTCCTGCCTCTGTTAAAAGTGTCTGATCAGCCTAAAGCAGGCAGGATTGCTGACTGGTGCTGCAGCCCTTCCTGGTGCAATCCCACACAGCATCTCCCAGGAATGGAGGCATATGGGGCAAGTGGAACAGTCTGGGTGCTTCGGTATCCAGAAGGAGCATGGGGGAAACTGAACTGGGAAGGGCTGCAGCACCAGCCAGCTCTCCTCCCTGCTATGTGCTTATTAGATAGCCCTAATACAGATAGGAGGAGAGTACAGAAGTTCTTTGGCTACTTGGAGCATGTTTACTTGGCCATGGCCATGGCACCCTAGTTGAGACCCACTGTTCTAGATGCTCTGAATAGAAATAACCTTTTGAGATTTGGAATAACTCTGGCTCTTTACAAGTACTCTTACCGCTAAATGAAGTTGTGGGTAGTTGTACCACCTCTTTCTCTTCTCCTGTATGCTTTCAAAGGATCCTCCAATGATAACTTTGTTGGTATAAACTGATAGGTAATTTGGCTTAGAATATTCTGGATGGGTAGTCAACTAAAACAAACAATATGCATAGACATAGCATCATCTTTCAGTCAACCTTTCTCTTTAAATGGTTCATTTTTCAAAAAAACGTATCTTTAATGCAGATCTATGATGAAAGCAACCTATTAAGTTGTTTGTTGTCAATTTATGAGCAGCAGAAAATGCATTGTAAAAATCTTCTTGGTGTGCAAATAAATATACATCCTTCCATTCAGCAGGGAGACTACCATCAGTGCTTTTTCTTTTAAAGTAAGTGTTTAGATAATTTATTTTATATGAGCTCTCTGGGTTTGATAGATTACAATTGTACTGCCATTTCCAGAAAATATAATGGAAGGTCTCTCCAGGAGGTGGAGTTTGTTTGGGGATGAGTAGCAGGAGGTGGTTGTAGAGTCAGGAAGTTTTATAAAAATGTGTTTTGTTGTGAATTTACTGTAAACTCATCTAAATCTGTAGGCTGGTTGCATGGTTTGGTAAATGATTCCTGAACCTATATCTAATTAGAAAACAATCAATAGGAAATGTTGATACTGGAACAGCAAGAGATGTAGACTGTTTAAGCTGATATAGGGTCAGATTCTGTTTTCATTTAAACTGGTGTAGTGCCATTAGCTTCAGCAGAGTTACTCTGAACTGGCACTTTTGTCACTGGGAACATAATCTAGTCTTTCATTTTGTAATTTTTCACTTCACTGCTTTTAAGTAGAGACAACTAGGTACCCCAATTTAATGAAAATATGAAGCCTAGAGCATATCTTACAGCACAAGGAGAGGATTATATTAAGGAAAAAAAAGTGAATCTGATCAATCATTTCTTAATATAATCTACATATTTTTTTCTGTTTGCAAGATGTTGCTGATGCCCTGTATTTGGAATAAAATGGTAAATCAAGTTTAATCTCTGAATGGCTCTAGTTTAACCATTAAATATGCAAAAGACAACAACCACCAATTATTTTAATTTGCTAGGGTAAGGACTTCGCAAGTACTAGTTAATATAGCAAAAAAAAAAAAAATCTTGCTACTGACAAGATGGGAATTGCAGCCTATACGATAAAATTCCACTGATCACATAGTCAAGTAATAGAGGTTACTTATCTGAAATGTACTTCTGAAATCTCCCTAACTTTCAAGACAGTGTTGGAACTGAAAATTACATTGTTTTCATTTAAAACTTGAAACTGTTTCTGCAAGTCTACAGGTAAAAGCTTTGGGTGGGAAAAAGACCATTTTCAGCACTATTGCTGTTTCAGTCCAGCAAGTCCAGGGTTGATAAAGAAAGTGATTTTTAGGAACACATTTGTATATACACAAAATGAAATTACCTGTGACTAGATGACCATTTTTGTTTTTTTCCCGCCCCCCCCCAACTTTTTAAGATGTATCTAATAAATTTTACTCCTGTCTCCTCCTTCCCTGCCTCATGCTTATTGATATACATCTTCTATACTATCTAGATCTAAATTATCTCATTATTATTTAATAGGACTTAAAAGTAAGTGTAGTAAATCATTACATTAACTGTTCTTCACCCCAACTTTCTACTTTATTCCCTTATTTTACTAATGTATGTATCATATTGACTGATGCGGAGGTTTGTTCATATTCTTTCATTCTCTCTCTCTCTGATTTACTCATTTTCCTTATCCTTTTGATGTAGTTGATGGTAATTTAATATTTATTTCATGTTCACTATCACCACAAAAACTTAGTGTTTGCACGAAGGAAAATGAAAGACTATTTCTTAAATCCGTGCTCTTTCCTTAGATTCCTTAATCCCCATTCAATATTCCTTAGCCATAAGAGCTAGGGACAGAAATTACACATAAACTGGTATAAGTGATTGGAAACTGGTTCAAATCTGTAACACAACACAAGTTCAGTGCACATAAACTGCTTTCAAAATGGATGAAAGTGGTTTAAGATAAACCTGGATGGGTGTATTATTAGACTTAACTGATTTGGGTTCAATCAGTTTATTGAACCTCTGTCCCAAATTCCCAAATTCAAGTTAAATCTCAGTACTCCAGCATCCCAGGGGCATTTTGCACCTTACCTGCAAATCCCACTTTGGGTGGGCTAGCCTTGACCCAAGCTGTCTGCTCCAGCTGAGCAGGGTGGCATGTTCTAGAACCCCCACCCCAGGTTCTGGCTTGAGCCACTGCAGGCATGTGGCTGCATTTCTGGAATCAAAAATGAACATCTGTTCACTTGCTTATCTTTTCAATCTGTACAGCTTAGACTAACCTGCAAAGATTGAATTGATTCAGCCTTGGGCTTTCTGTCTGTTTGTTCTTAGTTATGAAGATTGGTTGAACACTTCACATCAATGTCTGGTACTACTAAGTAGCTATGCTGTTGCATTAGCAGTAGCACATACCTATTTGCTAGAGATCGAACATATTGTATTTTCTTGTATACAACATGTACCCATATATTATCTGCAACTGGTTTTCAGAAGCCAACTTGAAGAAAAAAGTTCTGAGTAGCAGCAGATAGGGAGCTGAGTCAGCTGCCAGCCCCACCCAGGATGTAGTTGGCTCAGGGCTATGTGGTGGGTTCAGCCCAGCACACCAGGTGTAACTGTCCACTGATGCTGCATGTCATCCTGGTCTGGTATGTGGGACTATGTCATCTAGCTAGGGGCCTCCCTATGGGTTCAGAAATTTGGTAGCAGAGGAGCAGTGGGAGCATTAATAGTTGCAGCAGTTTACACTACTGCCTCTCCCCTGCTGCCTTTCTGGACCCGTGGAAATCTGTTTTTTCTTGCATGTAATGCAAACCGCCATTTTCACAACCTGGTTTTGGAGTGACAGTATGGATTGTGTGAGAGAAAATATGATACCTAATTGAGACAGCCAGTCAAGATTGTATCCAGTTTTTTAATTTCCCAGCCATACTCCCTGATGAAGTGGGGAAAGAGAATCATAGAGAACAACAGCATGTGAGTGTGACCTTCAGGTGAAAGTCCTTCTAGAACAGTACTGTCTATGAAATATTTATGCTAAATTTAGTAGTGTACATTTTTATGGAGTTTTTCATGAAAGGATTTCAAAGCACTTTGTAATTTTTAATCAGGCTCTTCAAACAACCTTTTGAGGCCAAACTATATTATTATTTTATACATTTGGTAGACTGAATCACAGAGAGTTTGAAAATAATGTCCCATTCACTTACCAAGTCAATAGCAGAAGTAGGAAAAAGAACACAGAATTGGAGGATGTCTCTTTGGCTGTCAAGTCCAATGCCCTGCTTTCAAGCAAATCATTTATGCAAGGAATCCTTAAAATTGCCACTTCAAGTCACATACATATTTGCACATGTACATGACTTCATGGCACAATACCTGAAAAAAAGAAAATCCAAGAATTTTGGTTCTCCCAGTGTTTCAGCATACTGCCCTGACAATAGACAGGCTTATTTTCTCCCATTTTTACTCCTGTCTGCAGGTTTGAAATGATACTGGTGAATGAAATGATACCAATGAATGAATGAAATGACTGAAGTACAGGGAAAAGTCATCAATGACTTATCAGGATAGTACTTTTTTATTCTTATGGCCAGAATGAATTTCATGTTATTATGTGGTACAGATCACAATTTGCTTAGCACATTGTGCTATACTTCAGTCTGAATCATATAATTCTAACATTTACGGTAGTTAGTTTTATTGTCTATACAAGCCCATAGTAGACTTTATTTTAACATATTCTGAATGCCACCCCTTGTTACTAAATTACTCCAATAGTAGCAGTTTGAAGTGATTACATATTTCAACTTCCATTCTTTCTTTTGACCTATGTTTAACACAGTTGACAGTTCCTTAGATTTTTAGGGATACCATGGAGAATTAAAAAAATCAGTACCTAAAGTAAGTATAATTTGGAATTTTGATTGTTGAATCCAGTGAAAATTGTTGTTTTAGTTAGAATTTGAAATGTTCAGAGCATTGACGATGTGTAGATTAGCTGTGTACCCCCTGGAAGCATCAGCCAAGGAACTGGAAGTGATGGTGAAAGTGCAATTCCAGTTTTGCCACTGGTGGTTCTGTGCTTGATGATTGGCTGCTAAGGGACTCTGTTCCCCCAGTTGGTGATCGGGTCCCCCCCCCAGACTCGGGAGCCATCAGTTGCCTATGGTTCAGAGGCTGCCATAGCATGGGCATGTGTATTGGAGGCAATGTCTGCTGCTTCTCCACAGGTATTTCATAGAAGTTTCAGATGGCATATCCTGTCAGTTAAGTGCACACATGATATATAGTTTTAATTGTCTGTGGGCTACAGAAGATAAATGCTTTCATCATTGTAGAAAACTGGCTAGAAGTAAAATAACGAGAGCAAAGGCAGTTGTCATCATTTTACCTCTTTCTTTAATTGTCATTTTCTGTTTGCTGATTTCTAATTTCTAGAACTGATTCTAGCATAGACTTTTTATTCAAAATAGTCTGAAACCTATATTCAGAACAATTAATTATGGGTGATATGGAAAAATAGTAATACATTTGGAATGCTAAAGTATATAGTTAATCATAAACAAAATAGTCTAACTTTATCTGCGGTAATGAAAATATGGATAGAGATAATGTATTATCTGGTAGTTAAAAAAAACCTGTATTTACCATGATAGGCTTAATTATTTTAGCTCCTCATCAGACTAGTGCTGCTGCAGAAGAAAAGTTTTCACAAGAGAAAGGGTGAGCTGAAAACCAGTAAGATGGTAGACCTGCAACAAGGTCCTAGATCAGTTAAGGCTTGGCTACTTGATGGGTCTTGGTGACTGAAGAAGTGGTGAATGAATCGTATAATGGGATTCACAGGGAAAAAAAGTGCCTAGAGGGTATTATATTGTATGTGAAAACACCCATTTACAATAGCATTAGAAAATATACCCTAAGGACCATTGGTAGGACCATTCTGCCCTGATGATATAATTTACAGTTCATATAATTTACAGGATTGCTCCTGTAAATCCTGCACATTGGAAGTTCCTATGGTTACCTCTTAGCATATGCCATTGAATGTATAGAAGGGGAGGGGGGGTTGTTCAGGAGGCCATTTAGAGTACTCAGAAAGAAGTTCAGATGAGTGATTCAAACCAGAGGACAGGGGGCACATCAACACAAGACACTTTACTCTAGATGAGAGCAAATTACTGTGCAGTAAGTGTCACCGTCTACATGTGCAGATGCTTACTGCACAGTAATTTGCTTTCATCTCAAGTACATTTACTACTTGAAAATACAAGTAGCAAATGTACGCAGGAGTAGTTACTGTGCGGTTTGGCACACGTAGATGGCTGATTGGGAACAAATTTGTTCCCAGGCAGCTGCGGGGAAGGAGATTGTTCCCTGTCCCCAGGAGCTGCCTGCTGCCAGGGTGGGCTTCACCACCAGAGTCTGGTGGTCTGCCTACATGTCCCCGCAGCATGGAGCCCCCAGCCCCTGCTCCGCGATTGGTTGGGAGATTCTTATCTCTCAGCAGGGGCTGGGAGTAGGGGCTGGGAGATACTTATTTCTGTAAATCAATCTAGAGTAAACCCACCCCAGAGCATTTGCACATGTAGGTGCACCCAGGGAGAACTTGTTCAGTGTTTTTACATGTTGCTATGATTGTATCCCACTAATTCTGCCTTCTGATTTCTTCCCAAACTCATGTAGTAGTTACAGAATTGAAGGATGTGCTTCACAAAAGGCCAGATTTATCCTTGGACCCACCAGTCCCACAGGGCTTGATCACCAAAACCATCAAGAGTATGTTGTCTGTTTCTATGCCTGACTAACTCTTCTTGTAGCTCAAGAGGATGTCTTTTATATTATGCTCTTTTTTCTTTCTTTAGCCTGTTACATACAATGAACTGTAGAAAGCTAAAAGAGTCACATTGGTAATTTCATACCTCTTTTTATTAAAAAGGATAGAAGTAAAAAAAAAACTTCTTTCAGCTGCTTGTGTAGTCACTGGGAATCCTTTCATAGTTACACGTAAAAGAAAATGTCTCCTTTTACGTAAAAAACTATTATTCTATGATTTTTCCAGTATCAGGGATGAAGGTAAGACTCTGGCTAGTGATTGTTCTTTAAGGGGTCATCAGATTACTGATCAGCAGGGATCCGGGTTTCTGTTTTCCATGGAAAAATAGAAAAAAACAGAGATTTCCCATTTTTATCAGAGAAAACACGGATTTTCTCTTTTTAGAAGAGAAATCCAAGGCTTTCCCCCTTTTGTAAAGAGCTCTGCAGACTGGCAGAGTTCCAGCCTACATGAGCTGTTTGCAAAAGGGGTGGGGAAGCCCTCAACCCTGCCCGAAGGGGAAGGGAGAGGGGGAAGGGCAGGGCCCAAAACTGGCACTTACCGGAGGCTCCTTCAGGCTCACTCTTCTTGTTGCAGGTAAGTGGGGCTTGGAGATTGTGGGGTGGGGTGGGGGGAAGCTGGCTAGGGGCTGAGGAGCAGGGAGGTTTGCAACCAGCTGGGCACTCTGGGCGGGGAGGGGGTTTGCAGCTTCCCTGCTCCTGGCTGAAGTGCCCGACCGGCTGCAAACCTCCCCACTTCCTCAGCCGCCAACCAGCTTGGGCAATCCCTGACCAGGCACTCCGGTTGGGAGTGGGGAGACTGCAAAACCCACTGCTGGCCAGACTGCCCAAACTGGCTGCAAACTTCCTCACTCCCCCAGCCAGCTTGGGCACTCCAGCCGGGAGCAGGGGAGTTTGCATCCTCCCCACTCCCTCAGAACCCAGCCAGCTTGAGCACTCCTTGGCCAAGCACTCTGGCCGGGAAAGGGTTTGCAGTCTGGCCACTCCCAGCCAGAGTACTCGACTGGCTGCAAACCCCTGCCACTCCTGGCTGGCCGCAAACCTCCCCTCCTGGCCGGAGTGTCTGGCTGAGGAGTGCCCAAACTGGCTGGGGGGGGGAGTTTTGCATCTAGGCAGGCACTCCGGCCAGCGAGGAGGAGTAGCAGCCTCTCCTGCTCCCTCAGCCAGTTTGGGCACCCTTTGGTGGGGAGGGGGGCTTTGCAGCCAGCCAGGCACTCTGGCCGGGAGCGGGGAGACTGCAAACCCCAACTCCCCTGGCCAGAGTCCCCAGCCAGCTGTGAACCCTGGGTTGCAAACACTTACACCCTGCCCTGCTGCCTTCCCCCAGGTCCCCCGGAGCACAGCGTGTGTGACTGGCTTGGCAGGGCACAGTGGGCCAAGCATGAAAGCTGCCTGCTGCTGCAAGCTCTGTGCTGCCCTGGCCACACTTCCTTTGTGTGCATGGGGTCAGCGCACATCCACCCTGCCCCCACCCCCAACACAGATCTGGGGTTGTGGGTCCCCTCTACCCTCCAGGAGTGGACACAGCCACTGGGAACCAGCCCCACCCGAGCCCACAGCAGGCAGGCAGGCAACAGTGGGGGAGGTGGCTCCTGCTCCTGCTGTAGCAGCTGCTGCCATCTGTTGGGGGTAGGGGGCTGTGGCCCTGGGTCCCAGGCCCCACAGCCCTGGCAGCTGGGGCCCCTCTCCAGCAGGGCTGGGGAGCAGGGACTGTGGGTGGGGCAGGTGGCACAAGCAGGGCTGGGAAGCTGTGGTGGTGAGAGTGAGAGATGCCAACAGGGCTGAGGGGGGCATTTAATTTTAACCACAGATTTTGGGATTTTTATCAGAGAATTTGCAATTTTTTATCATGGAAAACCAGGATCCCTGCTGATTAGTTTCCTGATCTGGGGCACTGACAACCATAACACAGTTCTGCTGAGACAGGACTTAGACTATTGCATTATTAGAGGAAATATTAGAAGACTTTTGATTGGAAGGCATTGCTTAAAAGCTAGTGATTTTATTAAAAAAAAACCCCCAACAATTTAAATATGTAAATTTCACACTGAGCAGGCCTATTGAATTCAATGGGATGGGAATCACACACACATGCAGGTGGATGGAAAAAGGATGCCTATGACCAACCCTGTTGCCTGTTCTTCCTTCTTCATCAGTTCTAGACTTGGGGAGAGATATAGTGGTCTTCTCATATTTCAGTTCGATCTTGTACATTCTTACTGTGGTGATATGTTCTCCCATTTTGGAAATCCTACCAGAAGATATGAGGTAGGATTAATAATTTCCTGCTCTGCCCAGGGGTGGATCCAGAGCGGGTACAGTGGTATAGTCATAACCTGTTTCAGATCATGCCACAAGAGCAACAGCAGGGGACTTTATAAATCTCTGAATTCCAGTAATAATCTACTACCTTTCCTTTTGTGCTCAGCAGCATGTCCTCTTCCCTCCTCTCTTCCCTTGCCTGCCACTGCCAATATTCTCGCTATCTCAGACTGCTCCAGGGGTGGAGGGAGCTTTAGAGCCACACCTGCCCTGGTCCAGCCAGTCTGCATGGGGATTCAGGCTCAGCCTGGGACAGCAGTGGTAGTGAGTAGATTCCTTCTCCTCAGATTTCCCCTCCCGGGTGTTTTCTGTGAGCCTAAGAGCAGGAATTGCTGTGGCTGTTATTGTCCCTGGCTGAGCCTAGTTCCCTGTGCAACCCAGATGGAGTAGGGCAGGAGTGGCTCTGGAACACCCCCCCCCCCCCCCCACCCCCAGGGCAGCTGGAGACAGCTGGTGGCAGGTGGAGACAGGGGGAATGGGAGAATACAGGAGGTGCCATTGAGCATGGAGGGATAGACAGGGCATGACAAGAGCCCGGGGGGAGATTCTTACCCAATTTGGGAACTTAAAGTTTCTAGTTGCTGCTCCCACAGCAGTGTCTGCCCATCCCAGTGCAGGGAGGGAACTGGGACTGGAGTCCATCCAACCATAATTCTAGTCACTGCTTCCATATTTTCCATATACAAAATCCTGGATCGGTCCATGTTCCTCACTGTTCCAGTTTGTATTGGAATGTCGACAGAAGACATTTTATCTATTACATATGCTTTAAAAACAAGAGAAAACAAATCACCTCACTCTCCCCCTCTCAGGCTCTTGGCTTGGCATATTGAATGCTGATGTTACAAAAAAATTATTATTTCACATGGGGGAGTAGGGGTAAGGGGGGGCAGATCCATCAAGGAGAACAGTGGATGACTTTGAGATTATGTCAGAGTTGGATAAAGTATGAATTTAATTGCCTTTGTTTAACTTGGTGAATCAACCATTAGCCCTGAGCTACTTATAAGTACATTTAGAACATTGTCTCAGTCATTTTATAAATGTTAAAGTATTTTTATATGTTCAGCATTTGGATATCACGATGACTGGATATGTATAAAGACCTGATATGGACGAAGTATCGGCTACGTTGGAATATTCTGCACATGTACAGCACACTTTTGTGTTTGTTAAGCCAAGAAAATATTGTCTTTATTCCACAGAAGTTCAGTTCCATAATTGATGGTTTTTATTTTAATTTAAATGGGAGCAGCAGGTAGTCACAGTGTTTGAAAACTGTCCTGTGATTAAATTGCCATGATCACACAGCAAGTTTTGAAGGAACTGGGTACATCTGAGGTCTCCAGGAGAGTCAGGTCAAACAAGAAAAAGCCTTCACTTGAAACATTAACAGATATTTTAGAGCCAAGTTACTTTTAAATTGGTTTGGATTGTACGTCATTTACTGACCAATGGTACACTTAAAAAAAATTGAAACTGCTTTTTTTTTAGCGATACATGGAAATTATTTCCTCCTTTTTTAGGGGTATCCCTTATCCTTTTTTTGCACTTGCAATGTAAACACTAAACCCTAATGCAATTTCTGGTGATATAAAGGCAATAAAGAACCCAATCTATTTAAAAAAACCTATGTTTTACTGTTATATTTAAGACTGAAGAATTCTGAGCATTTAGTGCTAAATCCTTTCAGATCAACAGATGTTGCTGTCTGTCTGAGTAATCTAAATGCTGAAGGAGGAGTGTAGGGCAAGCGTAGGTAGCTGCTTAGGATTTGGCAGTAATGTAATAAGGTGCCATTGCTTGGGATTCACCATGTCATGTGGTAAAACTCTTACAGGAGAGGTAGATTCTGTATTTCTGTTGTTTGTTATTTTGGCATTGTGCCTATGGTTATCATTTTAATTAAGACATTACACAAAAAAGTAAGGGTGTCTTGCTTTGTGGTAACTTGTGTGTTGCATCTGTTGCTTCATGCTGTTGACCTCTGAGTTCTAGGCTTCAAAAATAATCATAATCTTACAGAAATATTTGTTGCAAATGGTATAAGTTATATGCATTTAGCCATAATGGGCTATCTATTTGCCTGCTTAACAGACTGTTTCAATTAATAACCATTTTAGTCACTTTTCATGTTTCACACATGCAAAAAAACCCCCAAACCTCAAAACCATTCATTAACTGAGCTAAACATGAAACAAATATGGTATACAAAGGTACCATTTGCTTGGTGATAATTACGTGTTCATTTTTCTCACTTAAGTGATAGGGCACATCACACTGTTGCCATAGCAACCTCTATTCTGTTTCATTAACTGCCTAATGTGAATTTATGAATGCAAGTTTTGATGTCTGAAGAAAAAGATTTGAAATAGTGATTCATCATCTAGAACATATACAGCCAAGTTATGGACTAATTAGACCGGCTTATGTGTTTTTGGATATTACAATAGCATATATTATGATCTGAAATGTTTGTAGGTAAGCAAATTAAACAGAAAGTAATTTAATATGAAATGAGCTTCAAAATGATGATCAGAATCTTTCCTGGGTTTTTTTCTTTATTTAAGTTCAAATGTTTTTGCATTGTATTACAACATGCAATGACATCTTTTTTATGAGGACCAGAAATGATATAGCCTCTTTTGTAATTTATTATGTTTTACATTTTTATGTGACTGTATTTCAGCTTAGGTCTTTTCCTGTTGGGTTTATGGACCAGATATATTCCTGCTTCTAGGACCATAGTAGTTTTACCCTCTTATTCTGATTGGTATTTCTCTTGATTCATAGTAGAGACAAAATAGATTATTGTGGTTATATCACAGAAAAGAGGTCTGGGATCAAGTCCCAGCCCTGCTGCAGACTCCCTATGTGATCTTGGGTAAACTTTTTAATCTGTCACTGCATCTGTTTCCTATAAACTGGGAATAAAACTATTCCCTGTCTCCCAATCTTTGTCTCTGTTGATCGGTGTAGGCCCAGACCCTGGAAAAACATTTATCCATATGGGCAATTTTGCATTTGTACCTTGAATTATATGCATTAATATGAAGGTGTGAAGACTTAGATTGTAAATTCTTCAGGGTGAGAAATATGTGTTATCTTACCATTGCTTGTCTGTACAGTCTTTTCTTTTTTCTTTGTTTTTTGGTATATCTTGTAACACATGAAAGGAATGCTTCCTAATCAAAGGCAGGACCAGCTACATCTAAAATGAGTATATGCATATATATACAAGTTGGTGTGTTTTATTAATGTGGGAACAAGGTCTCTAACCATTCCAATTGTTCCTATAAATTATAATGCCATCCTGAATGTTACTTCTTTGGTTGGTACAAATGTGGACCTGTGAGCGCCTAGAAAACAAGGAATTTGTCTTTAAGAAGCTATTTAATAACAGGACAGGAAGACCCACGTTATGAAGAACCAATGTGGGGAAGACAAGGCTAAGGAGATTGAAAATCTTGCTGACATCCATGATATGCATGGTTTTTTCAGTGCCACCAAAGCCATCTGCGGTCTGAACACTCAGGGACCAACCCCCTTGATACCTAAGGATGGAAGAGACCTGATCAAGGAAAGGACAGCTATTCATGCCCACTTGAAGGAGCATTTTGAAGACTTTGTCAGTCGAGACTCTGCTGTTGATGAGTGTTCTCAACTCCATCCTGCAACAGAGACAGAAATGATCTCAGATTCCCTCCAATGCTTGACAATGTAAAGGAAGCCATCAAGCAGATGAAAAACAACAAGGCACCTGGAGTTGATGGAATCCCTGCTGAAATCATTAAACAGAGAGAAGATGAGCTCACATTACAGCTTCATGCCCTTATCTTAAGGATCTGGAATGATGAGGAAATCCCGGGCAACCTCAGGGATACCATGATTGTGACAGTTTCAAGAAAGGAGACAAGTCTGACTGAAATCTACAGAGGGATCACCTTGCTGTCCACCACAAGAAAAATCATTGCCTCCTGAAAAGTCTCCTTCCACTTGCTGAAGAGCTCTTCCTGGAATCTCAGTGTGGGTTTAGGGCATCAAGAGGCACAACTGACATGATCTTCCCAGCTCACTAGCTGCAGGAGAAATATCGAAAACAACAGAAGCCTCTTTACATGGCCTTCTTTGACCTCATGAAAGCTTTTAACTCTGTCAGCCGAGAAGTCTCGTGGAGGATCCTTCTGAACTACAGATGCCCACTGAAAGTTGTCACCATTCTATGCCTGCTCCATGAAGGCATGCAAGCAATGGTTCTCAGTTATGGATCTATCACAGATCCCTTTGTGGTTAAAATGGGAGTATAGCAAAGCTGTGTCATTGCTCCAACACTCTTTTCAATATTCTTTGCCTCAGTGCTACATCTGACCACCAACAAGCTTCTAGCTGGAGTGGAGCTAAACTACCAACTGACTCTGAGCCAAAACAAAGATCATCCTGACTTCAATCATTTTGCTCCAGTATGCTGATGATGCTGTAGCATGTGCTTACTCGGAAGCAGACCTTCAGGCAATTGTTAACCTCTTTACCTATGCATACAAGAAAATGGGACTGATGCTTAACATTCAGAAGTCTAAGGTTCTCCATCAATAAGCTCCTAATGAACAGTCCCCAGCTCTGGTAATCCAGATCTATGGTGAGACTCTGGAGAACACTGAGTATTTTTGGTACTTCAGAAGCCATCTCTTGCATAATGCTGACATTGATGAAGAAAGCCAACATTGCCTCAAATGTGCAAGGTGTCTTTGGACACCTGAAGAAACAAGTATTCAAAGATACTTGTTACATCAGATTCATTCAAAGATGCATCAGATCTGAAACCAAGCTCATGGTTTATCAAGCAGTCATGACCGCCACCTTGCTGGATGGAGCTGAGACGTGGACAACATACAGGAGACATCTAAAGTTGTTGGAGAAGTACCATCAATTCTGCCCACCGAAGATCCTCCAAATCCAGTGGGAAGACAGATGCGCCAACATTAGCATCCTCCTGTAAGCAAACACCATGAGTACCGAGGCGACGATCACCAAACATTAACTTGGTTGGGTTGGCCATATCATCTGGATGTCTGACTCCAGGCTCCTAATGTATGTTTTATTCTCCCAGCTTAGCCAAGGTGTTCACTCAAGAGGAGGGCAGAGACAGTGCTTCATGAGCATCCTCTTAAAAAACGTAAAAAACTTTAAAAAATGGTACGTCAATTTCAACTCATGGAAGACTGTTGCCCAAGACTACCCCAAATAGAGGAAGAGTCTGTTGCAGGGATCTCAGTATTTTGAAACTTCACAATAACAGCATGAAATGAAAAATCAGGAGCAGCAGAAACAGCATGTCGAAGACTGAATCAAGAATCCAGCACCACCCACCCCACACAAACACACGTCTAAGATGCAGTAGAGTCTGTGGATTCCGAATAGGCCTCATCAGCCATCTTCAGAAACATAGATAAAACAATCATGGAAGACCATCATCCTCAACTGGGAGGGATTGCTGAAGAAGAGAAATAGCAGAAAAGAAGAGAAGGATATTGAGCCAAGAAATCAACATCCTTCTCATCCAAAGCATCAGTTATCTAACTGAAACACATAGTTCTACTTTGCTTTCTTCCTTCTCCTATTTGTATCTTTGTTTCTTGGGTGTCCTGGCCTCCCAGCATTTTCCTGGACTTGTGCTTAGGTACACAAGTAGGTGCCCAGCCAGTGTGTAACCTGCTGATTATGCTCAGTCTATGTATGCATGCTTAGGTGCTCACAATTCAGAGTCGAAAATGCTCACGTATTTCACTAGAGAACTGCTTGTTAGGTGCACAAAGGAAGACAGAATCCTACCCTTAGTTATTTAGCTCTCCCTCAGTACCGTTTATTAGGAGTATCCTCCTTTTACAAGGCCTGAAAATATCCTTTTGGTTGCAGGGTTGCAGCTCAGGTTCTTAGAAAATATATAGTCATGAGTGAATATTCTGATTAAAAGACTTCACAAAGAAATAACATCTCTTCCTAAACTTCTAATCTACAAGAAATGGTGTTACTATAATACATATGTGTATAGCAAGTTCAGATGCAAACAGTTTATTACTTATATCCCTGGAGTCATGTTAACTTCTTTATAACAAGAACATTTGATGAATATGTGTGAATTTGTTGACCCCTTTAGAAATAGGGTTAAAGGTTGAATATTTAAAGTCAGGTTGAAAGTATTACAAAGGTTAACATACTGCAGGCTATAAAATGTACAGAACATTAGTAAAACCAAACCCTCTAGTACTTACTGGGTGGCTGTTCTGAAATTCTTTGACCTTTCAGCTGCAGACATTATACAACATAGGGTGGTTTGAAGAGATATTGTAGTTAAGGGTTGAGGGAGAAAGGAACCAAGGCAGATTGTGAAAATGGGGTTAAGAGAATTTAGTGTATTTTATTAATTACAGTTTTACAGTTCATAAACAAGAAGGCAATTATTTAGGTGTTTACTAAAGACAATAGTTTGTTGCCTTTATTATTTTTTTTATTATTGAGATTGAGTGAAAATGTAGCTTCAATACCTGAGAGAGATGAAGCCAATGAAATGTGGCAACTAGATTCTCAGTGGGTAAAAGGGGACATAAGTTAAGTTATAGATTATCCATGAATGCCCTTGTATTTTGCCTATATATTTTATATTGAAAAAGCTATTATATTTGTACCAACAGCTGATTATGAAATACTGTATATTGTGCAATGTATGAAAAGCCGATCTATACATTTTCCACAAAAAACTTGCATAGATTTAGAATTGAAAGCTTGCTTATTGAGGCCTGATCCATCAAAACACTTAAGAGTATGCTTAAGGGCCTAGTGACTTCATCAGGATTTAGAAACATTAAAAAAATTAAGGATGTGTTAACATATTGTTCTAATTACTAACTGAGTTAATCATGTGCATACATGGCTTGCTGAATCAGAGTTTTAATGAATGCTGATAGTTCTCCAGTACAGACATACTAATAAGTCTAATAAAAAAAAGTCAGCTCTTTTTAACACAGCCAAAAAAACTGACTTTGGAAAAAAACCCTCTTGTTTTTCATAATAGAATTACTAGTTTGGTTCCATAGGCTGAATAGATATTCAACAGTTTTGTTACATATGACAAATGCAGAATACCTTCTCCTAACAACACTTGCTTTTGAGTTCATAATATTTTCTGGGAATTTAGAAATTGATTACAACCCATTTTTTTAATTAACTTAATTAAATGTTAGCAATTAGTGTCAACATTTTTGTTTTGACTGATATTAATAGTGGAATAAGCACACTCTTCATATCCCAATGACATTTATTTTTTCTTCATTGAAATATAGTGCATGCCTTGCAAATTGGTGGAATTCTTTATTGGAATTCTTCATGAATGGAAAATTCTTCCTCAACAGAGGCTGAATAATGTTCTTCCTTGGATAACAAAACAAACAAAAACAATACTGCATCTATTAAAAAACATTATTGCTCTCTCCCGCTGTTTTGAATAGCCTTGAGACCTTGGACTACCTCCAGTGAATGTAGTGACTCCTTTTAAAAAGGCAATTGTTTCCAATAAGAGCAAAACTAAATTTCTTCAGTCCCAAAGAGAGTATTAGCAGATCTCAGCCATCTTGAAATAAGGAACTGCTTCATACAGTTTTATTTGGAATAAAATTCAGCTGCTATTAATTATAGAAGGTATCATGTTTAGAACAAGATTAAAGGGAATTTCTTATACTTACTTATAGAAGGTACCCTCTTTAAAATGTGATTGTAAGAAATTACTTTTAATCATAAACATTTCAAATGCTACAAGTATGATACAAATTAAAAGTATAAAACTTAGATCCAAGTTTAGTACTGTATATTTTCAGATCATTCTAGATATCATATGGTAATGTTATTACATCATTTTAACAATTTTTTAAATGTTTTTGTTGTGGTAAAGATGATTTAAGAATTTTTAAAACCCCCACAAGATAAAAAAAAGTTAATCATAGATTCATATTTCAAATCATATTTCTTTATGATTTAAAAAAGTCCAGATTTCTATAAAGGTTAATATAAACTTGGAACTTCCTGGCTTTATGCTACTTTATGAAATAATTGCAAAAAATTTACCTGAAATTACTGATATACCTCAGACTTCATTTCATTTGAGATGCACTGCTTCAGAGATTCTCCATGTTAGAGTTCATTAGCTGTGACCTGATTTTTAAAGCTTCTCACAGAGTAGAAATCAGTTATGAAGGCAATGATAGTCCCCCTTCTGTCTTTGTTGTTCACTGGGTTGTATATTAAAGTTGCGAAGGGTAAAATATGTCCTAGTTGCTATACAGGATTTAAAAGTACAGAACACATACTCTGAGTATGTAAAATAGAAAGATAGACACAAAGCTCCTGATGGGAGCTTGGACAAATGTCCATTCAAAGTGATAATGCCCAATTGACAAATGTCATGGGGCGGGGGTTGAGTCTGGTTATTCCATAAAAACAAATAATTGGATTAATTCAGTCTTTAGCCTAACTGCAGGGTAAACAGTAGGCCTGTGTGAATAGGGAAGTATTCAATTTGGTTTCAGATTCAGCCAATATGGAGGACAGTGATTCAATTTGGGGATTTGGATCACTGTCCTAAATTGATTCGGCTAAGTCAGCTTTGGAAGCTTTGGCACTGCTTCGGAGAGATTCAGAGATTCAGCCATAGGCTGCAATGGGGAATCTCTGAAATGCCTATAACATTGTCATGTTTTGTCTGATTTGGATTAAAATTGCAGGAATGATAGCCCCTTCTGAGGGCATGAAGCCTGCCAGGTTTCAAGGAGATAAGTGTAGGGGTTTCTGGGAAACTGCACCTCAAGCTGCTGACAAGTAAAACTCGTGTCACGTATGTGTGTTAAGGTGCAGTGGGGTGAAAACTGCAGGCATGCTAGCCCCTGCTGAGGCCATGAAGCCTGCCAGGTTTTAAGGAGATAGGTGCAGGAGTTTCTGGGAAACTGCACCTCAGGCTGCTGACAAGCAAAGCTCATGACGTGTGTGTTAAGGCACGCCTTCACTGGCACTGGGGCCAGTGACATGACATGGTAGCGTGCCCCAATGAGGCCACCTCCTCCCTTACAGCCTCAGGCCAGTCTACCACTTTAAATGACAGCAGGTAATAAAATAACTTATTGAGCACTAGCACAGTAGCACCAGCAGCATCTAGCACTGGGGATGAGAAGTCAGCCCAGCTGAGATGACTTCCTGCCCCCAGCCTGATCTAGCCTGAGTCAGGCCCTTTGTCCTTCAGTAACTCACTAGCCTAACTGAGGGGGCCTATTCCCAATTTGTAAAGTCTTCTAAGTAATGGAGTGTCTTTAAAGTATAACTTCTTTCACTACAGGAAGGATATAGCGGTGTCCTTACAGTTGGGGGGAGACAAGCTGAAATGGGAGCTCCTAACATTTCAACATGAATGTATTTATATCTGGGTACTAATACAGAAAGGCATACAAATTTGGATCTTAAAAGCAATGGAACTACCTATGCACTTAACATTAAGCATATGCTTAAACACTTTGTGAGACTGCAGCTTGATGTTTGTGCGGAGGGGAGAAGTAAAGTTCAGCTTCAGAGCTGTTGCCCAAGTGAGCTAAGAGGGAACGTTGTCCCCACCAGTAAAGAGTTGGAAAGGTATTGACCTTGCTGTGTTCTTCATTATCATCCCATATGCAGAAGGGGTTGGAAAGGATGTGGTTGTTTTCTATCTCATCAAATACCACATGTTGTAAACACTTAATGCTATATTCTTATGAGAGCCACATGGTGACATAAGTGCTGCATTCCCAGCTTCCAATTGCAACTTGAGAGGAGATTATAATTGTTCAAATCAGTGTGCAACAGAAAAAGCCATGTGTCTTTCAGATAATTATCTTTATTTTATTTACATTAAAAAGAATGTGCAATAATTTGAAATTGCACTTAGTAAATAAAAAGTTCTCACAAATAATGGATTCCTTTTGAAACATCAAGGGAAACCTTCGTCTCACTGCTTTTTTCAGCTTTTGCCAAATTTATTTGTGTAGTAAAGCATAAGACAGAATAATACTATCTCTGTATAAACTTATTAATCTAGCAACCGTTAATGGAAACAAACTTTTGAGACTGCCCTCATGAGTGCAGTTAAGCTCCTGGTTGTGATAAGATATACATTAAAATTTTTCATTACAACATATTTTATATTTATTTTTAAAGGTCAGTCTTATGGTACTCATTTTATGTCAAATCATTGCTATTTCTACCCTTGACACATTTTTATGGAAAATATTATTGCACAACTTGTTTAAACAAAAGTGAAAAATATCACCATTGACAGTTTTGTTGCATCACAAAATTTTCATGTGCATTTGCTATTTTTTCACCCCAGCAAAGGAAATTTTGCTCTTAATGCTGATTTAAGAAAGGTGTGCCAGTCCTTTGCATTATGATTTTTCTGCAAATAAATTAGGCTATAAGCATGCAATTGGCTAAAAGGAGCACAGGCGTTCACTTGTATAATAATCACTGAGGCTAAGTATAGAGAGTCAAAAAACCCAAGGCTGAATCAATTCAATCTTCACGGGTTAAGTCAAAGCTATCTAGACTGAACCGATAAACAGACATTCACTTTTGATTCCGGAAATGCAACTACATGCCTGCAGTGGCTCAGGCCAGAATCCAGGGGATGTTAGAGCATGCCTCTCTGCTCAGCTGGAGCAGACAGCTTGGGCCAAAGCTAGTCAACCCACCATGTGAGGATGGGGTGTTTGCAGGGAGGTGCAAAGCATCCTGGGATAATGGGTTGACTGTGAGTTAACTTGAGTATGGAGGGGATCTGAAACAGAAGTTCAGTAAACTGATTTAACCTAAATCAGTTAAATCTGATAGTACATACATCCAGGTTTATCTTAAACTGGTTTCAAGCATTTTTCTAAGCAGTTTATGCGCACTGAACTTCTGTTGTGTTACAGATTTGAACCTGGTTGTGATTACTTATACCGGTTTATGTGTAACTTCTGTCCCTAGCCTAAAATATGAGGACTGTAAAGTTTAGCTGAGATACAAGAGGTAAGAGTCTGCAATAAAATGGTCTTCTACTTTGTGAACAATTCATCCACGGTATCTTCTTTATAGAAGCTTATGTAGTGACAATATTTAAAGCTATGTTGAAAGTGATGTAAGACTTGATATAGCAAAGATTCAGAAGATAGTAAATGCTAGAATTAAAGTTGCCTGTGAAGTTTCAGTATACACATAATACCCTCTTTGATTACCTGATTACATTCTGTTTTCTTGAACAACCCTCAGTTAACGAGCAGATATTCAGTGTTGTTTGTTTTCTTTTTTTTTTTCAATGTGCAGCCCCATGCCTTATTTACTATATAGTGTTCAAATGCTACTTTAAAGACCAAACTGTTAATTTTCTCATGGGCTTTTGTATGAGACATCTATTCCTAGTGCTTCACAAATAATTTATCTCCATAATACACCTGTGAGATAAGGAGATAATTTACCCCCTTTTTATGGATTAGTATCTGAGGCACAGAGAAGGTCAAAAAGTGTCCATTGAGTTTGAATGCCTAATTTGAGAGGCCTAGAACACAGTTTGTCTTACACGTTTTATATTCAGAGCACAGCTCTCTTTGATTTCAGTTGTATCAGGGAAACCTGAGCACTTTTGTAAATCAGGCCCCAGGGTATCAAGTTAAGCATCCAGAAAATGAGGAATACAATTAATGAATACCTGAGAAAAGAGTGTCTTAAATGACTTGACTTGTATCCTACAGGAATCCTGTGGCAGAATCTAATTCTCTGGGGCACCATTCAGCTATTATGACCATGAGTCTCTTCTGTCCCTGTGATCCCCTACCTCATGCACTATATGTAGATGTGGAATCAAGGAGATGTGGTGGTGCAGTTACACCCCTTTTCAATTCCTCTGCAACTCTTGCCATTCGCAGGAGGGAAGGGCACAATATTGCCAGATCCAGGTCTATTTCATGCCTTGAATGGTGTGGGAATCCTATGGGGAACACACAACTAAAAAGACATGTAATAACAAAACTAAGGAGTGCCCTTTTCCCAATGAATTTGTTCAGCCAGTCCTGGGTCTTATCAACTCCTTGTGAGATCCCTTAACCCTCACTTTTCCCTCTACACCAGAGGTGTCAAATTCCCTTGGCTGTGTGGTCTAGATCAGGACTCACTTCCAGCAGCAGGGTGACAAGTGATGGTGTTAACATGTATCTCTAATGAGAGTCTTTTACTT
This sequence comes from Alligator sinensis, assembly GCF_000455745.1. Lineage (NCBI taxonomy): Eukaryota > Metazoa > Chordata > Crocodylia > Alligatoridae > Alligator > Alligator sinensis. The sequence continues at coordinate 2,116,864 of NW_005841979.1, read as the reverse complement.
GGGAATTCAGTGGCAGGTCCTGCTCCTGAATTCCCATCCCTTCAGGCTGGATGAAATCCCTCCATAGACACATCTGGCCCATGAGCTTTTATCTTTGACACCCCTGCTCTACATTGTTTACTTGTCCTAACATCTAGTGCAGTGTCCTTCATTCCTTCAGCTCTTCATCTGATCTCAGTGTTCTCAAAGCAAAAAACTCCCCATAGTCCCCAACATTTCTTTGCCAGTTCCTAGTCCATGTCTCTTCTCCCCTGGGTTTCAGACCCAGCCTTTCTTGCCAAAAGAACCCTAGCCTTCCTCTTCCCCCATCTCCTTGACTTATGTCCTTACATAATCAGTCATCCTCTTTCCTCTCCTTATCTCCTAATTCTAATCTCTGTCAAAACTCTCTCTCTCTAATTTATAGCTAGGGTTTCTTTCTCCAACTGCAGTCACAGTCTTGTCAGACTGTCTTAGACTTCTGTTTTCCTATTTCATCCATTCAGCTTTTAACCCCTCTCCATTCAAATTAGGGACATTCTTTCTTGGAGCTGCCTGGGTGCAAGCAGCAGGTTCTATCGGAGACAGAGTTCTTACCCTCCATTCCAATGTCCATCCCAGAGCACCTGAGATAAAAACAGATTTCTCTTCAAGAGCAGTGTGAAGACACCCCATGTAGCAATGAAAATTTCTGCCATGGATTAAGTGAAGCAGTTTCTTGCAGGCACTCTTCATACAGAAGGTGGCAAGCTCTTTTGCTTCTCATGTAATGTGACTCTGATGAGAAAAAAATATTATTGATTGCCATTTAGAGTCAGAAGTACACCAGAAAAGAATGGTTGCTTCAGAGGCTGAAGGACAGAGAAAGTGACAAACCACCATGTCCTCGATGCTCAAAAAGACCATTGAAAGCAGTCTGGCAAGGGGAGGGGAATTTGCTGGTCAAGGCATTCACAGCTGCAAATATTCCTCTGCAGAAGTTTGACCACCCAATCCTGAAACCGTAGTTGCAGAACAACATACCAAATTAGGGAAGTATTTCAAGAACTAACAGACTTTGGGAAGAATATCTTCCACAAGTGATAGCTTCATACATGCAGTCCACAAAAGCTTCACTGGCAGAGTTCAATTCCATTTCCATTGTGGCTGATGAAGCCACAGACAGTCAGTGTTGGCACTGGATTTGTGACCTAGATACCTTGTTCCAGGCAGGCCCGAACCCTCAGACAAACCCTGACCATGACCTCTCCATTCAATAATAGGCAAATTTGATTGATATACAGTCATAGCAGGTGAGAATAATGCAAACAATTCTATAGCTACCAGTCCTAGAGCTGTCATAGAGGGAAGATATGTCTGGCCAGTACATGAGCTTCACCCTGAGATTCTTGCTTGAATGTCAGATGTCAGCAGCTTGGAGGTCAAAGGCTGAAGCCCACCCCCACAGTGGGGTGGGTAAGATGGGCTGGTGGTGTGCCCTCTGTCCCTGGTGGCCTCAGGTTCCCCGCTCAGGGACACTTTGCTGCTCTGAAATCCCTTCTTTTGTATTATTTTCCTCCTCTGATGGCTCTTCATTCCTGGGCAACATTGATTGGTTTCCCTGTGGTAGTCATACTGTCCACATTCTGTCCTGTCAGCATATTTCTTTGCTCCAACAAACCAATGGTTCAGTGCCATCCAGTACCATGTCAAGCACTTCCAGCTTATTATGGTTTCATTAAGAATTTTAAGTGGGTGTGTTTTATGTAAATGTTGTTGTTTAATAAGTAGTGAGCTTTACTTCCTTAAAACAGCTGAAGAACAGCCTGTGTGCTGCTGTTCAATGGTAATCAGCCCCATGGTGGACTCCCTCAGCCAATCAGAGGCATGACAGACCCTGCCCTGAAAAATGCCTGAAATTGGCTCCGGCAAGCCTTCAGGGAGCTGGCTTTTCCCCTTGCTGGAGCCTGAATTACAGTCATCAGGGCCACACTCAATTGCTCTGTGAGCATAGCATATGTGCAGTCTTCTCACACATAGGAGTTACAAACACATAGGCTACACTCAGACACTCTGTAGGGCTGCTTATGCACAAAAATGGGAGCTCTGGGGGGATGGAATATATTGACTTGCTTAATGGGGATGGCAGATGTGCAGTTTGGACAGCACTTGAAGCCATGAAAGGCATACTCAGGGAAGACAGAACCTCTGGAAATCTTCCCTACTGAAATCAGAATAGTTCCAGTTGTGTGAACTGTGCTTCTCAAAGGTTTAAAATTAGCCAATTTTTTTGGATTTTTTCTAGAAACAACAAGATATACATCCCTGACGCAAAACCCATCATGCCTGACAAATTGCAAATCTGTGCTCTGAAACACAGGGGCTCTAGGGATATTTAGTGAAAAGATCACCAGAATATTTTTAGCATGGGCAAAAGAACTTCTTTTCCCTACTCTCATTACTATTTCAGACTCAAGTAAATTATCTGGGTTGTAACTTTTCAATAAATTCAGTCTAATGGAGGCAATCAACATGGCTTCAACCCAAACAGATAAACATTTTTAGCAAAGGGTACTTACAGTTGAAGACTGGGTCTAATAAAGGAAAATGTCAGCCAGCCTTAATAATATCCTGCTGCTAGCCCCATCTATTCTGTCTGATCTATTTCAGGTGTGAACTCCCCTGAACAAGGCCAGTGTAATGATCAAAGATCAATGCAATCAGTCATACCAGTGCTGCCAAACCTTTCCATAAATTGCTGTGGATACTGTATTTTCCAAAAGTGCAATACTGCACATTTTTAATTGCATCAATAGGAATAAATCCTTCAATCAGATCTTTACAGGCCAACCGCTTCATCTATGCTGAGCACGCTTGAAGCTAACGAACCTTCACATGGGCACAAGACCCAGATTCACCAATGTGATTGTAAATCTAAGATACATTGATTTATAATGCCCACATATAAATATATATTTTTATATATTTCTCTACGTATAGAATCACTTTAGCTTTTTTGTTTGTCTGTTTTTGTTTCTGCAGCAGAGACAGTGAAATGTACATTCCAGTTATAGTCTCTGGAAATATTTTTCTGTGTTCAGGTAGTGTGAGATGAAGCTAAGGAAAATACAATTATCATCAATATATTGGTATGCCTTGTTATATCAGTGATTCAGTAAACCTTAGGAAACTTAAATAATCAAAGGGATTGTGGGGAAGGCTCGAATCTAAGTATCTACCATTTCTAGATTAATTAACAGATTAAATGAATTAAATGAACTTGATACATAACTATTTATTTCTTTGAAGGAGTAGAGAAGACATTTAATTTTTTTTCTTTCACAGCAGAAAAACAGTTGCATGTACAACTTTCATGGCACTGAGAAGAGAAGAAAAACCTTTAGTCAATAAACAAAATTGGAGATTACTCTGTGTTCTTTTATCAGTTGGCATTGCAAGGGCCAATCTCATTAGATACTAGACTGCTGAACACAGACAGTGTTTGTGCCTTTTCAAGCTGTAATGTATTTTCCCTGATAGCACAGTGGTTGCAATTATTATCTCTTTCTCCATCAATTCTGGGAGCATTTAGGGCTGAAATATGAGCTCTTTTATAGATCTGTCATGGTTAAAAAATCTTAAGAAATACGGAGTGCAATTCTCTTGTCCATTTGCAGCTGACATTGGCATTTCTATAGTTTCTTTATTAAAGCAGAAGCTGATACTCAGCAGAATCTTCTGATAGCCTTAAATATAGACAGGTCACAACTTTTCAACTTCTAAATGATTGTGCCAAAGTTCTCAAACCTAAATCAATACTGGTGCTTCTAATTTAGCAGTCAGAGTTTGTAAATTTTGAGCAGCTGATGCTGGTGTAGAAAATGTTGGCCTCCTGTCCTAATTTTGACCTGAGATATAACAGGCACACGTTAATTGGGAACACTTGAAAAAGACACGTGAAAAAATAAATTCAAGATAGAATCATGTCTGTGGTTCTATATGTTTAGCATCTTTTCCTTGGTGACTACATGTATTTCTGTGTTCTGAGCTTTCAAAAATTGTCAAAAAATGCAGGCAGATGTTTTAAAAATGCAAAGAAATGGAACTAGCTCTAGTGTATGTAGTTCCATTATCTATAATCTGCTTAAGCACTTTTTCAGTATGAAGTGCTGCTAGGAAATTTTTCACAGATGAGTCAATAGACTTTTTTGTCTATTTTGTGGCTTTATGTGTTTCTTTAAAATTTCCTTTTAAATTCATTATGCTACAGACTAGTGAACATGGGTGCTTGTACATGTGATGAAAATTGCTCATTTTTACAGTTTAATTGTGTCATGCTGTACATGTGCAGGGTTTTTTTTTACTATTTAAATGAGTTTGTTACATTGCAAACTAAACCACATCCACATGTAGTTTAGTTTGCAACATAGCTATTTGTAACATTGCAGTCTTTCAACAGCTTGTGCCCTCACCATGGGAGAAGCAGGCTGAAGGCAGAAGTGATGGCAAGGGGCCTGATCCTTTTTTTTGCAAAGACTGCCCGCATCTCCCATGGCTGGGGGGAGAGGGGTTGAGATGCTGGCAGGCCAAATGGTCCTTGAGCTGCGTGGGGGTCTTCCCTCTGTGGCAGCAGCACCCCCCACCCCCCAGGGCCACCCAGGTGGGATGCTGCCCCCACTTTGGCCTGGGGAACTGTTGGATCAGACTGGGTGCTGCCTCCAAGCTGGGGCAGCACCCACCTGCTAGCTGCCCGCTGTGGAGGGAAGGACCCAGGCCCCCTGCAACTCAGGAAAGGACCCAGGCTCCCTGCAGCTTAGGGCCCACCGGCAGCTCTCCCCCTCCTCCCCCCAACCCCCTGGCCATCAGAGTGGCGGGCAGGCTCTGCAAAATAGTAAAAATAAAAAAGGATCAGACCCCTCACTGCTTTTTTTTTTCCCTGGCAGAGCTTGCTCAAGCTGCTGCAGAGGTGCGGCTGGGGGACTGTGGTTCCCTCTGCAGCAGTGGAACCCCGCAGTGCTACCCAGGTGGGGTGCTAGCAAGCCAGGGGCTGCCCCAGCTTGGAGGCAGCACCCGCTGAATCAAAGTCTTCCTCAAGTCCACCTGATGGAAGCCCACCACTGTATTCTACGGGCACTTTTACATGTGTTCCGGGGAGGCGCTTTAAGTAGAGCGGCTCCAAGAGCCACTCTTATTAAAGTACCTGTGCCATTTTGAAGTGCAGGGGTGCTGATAGACAAGATGCAGGAGGCTGCTGGAGTACAGTCAGTGCTGTGCTCCAGAAGACTCAGTTAATCAAGTCTGCTCCAACACATTGTAATTACCTCTGCAGCCTCTGCACTTGTGTACAGGCACCCTAAGGGATAGAATTAAAAACAGAAAATTTAGCATTCAGTTTTTCATGCAAAAGCTGGTATTCACATGTGCTTAGTTTTGAGGCAGAAGGCTGCTTTTGACCTGGGTTAATATTTCATTCTTTAATAAGTATACAACTGTGAGCAAGTGCATAGACCCCAGTAAAGATAGTTGTGACTTGGAGGCATGTTCTTAATTTAAAAGTGCTGCTGTTGGCTGTCAATGAGTGAATGAATTATACCCAGTAGCAATTCTGGTCACCTGTAGTCATAGAATATTAGAAACATAGGTTTGGAAAAAACCTCAGGAGGTCATCTAGTCTAACCCCCTGCTCGAAGTAGGACCATCTTCAACTAGATCATTCCAGCCAGGGATTTGTTGATCCAGCTCTTAAAAACCTCCAAAGATGGAGATTCCACCACCTCTCTAGGTAACCCATTCCAGTGCTTCACCACCCTCCTAGTAAGAAAGCTTTTCCTAATATCCAACCTAAATCTTCCTTGCCACAACTTGAAATCATTGCTCCTTGTCCTGTCATCTGCCACCACTGAGAATAGTCTAGCTCCGTCCTCTTTGGAACCACCAGGTTCAGGTAGTTGAAGGCTGCTATCAAATCCCTTCTCAGTCTTCTCTTCTGCAGACTAAATAAGCCCAGTTTCCTCAGTCTCTCCTCATAAACCCCAACCCCCTAACCATTTTTGCTGCCCTCTACTGGATCCTCTCCAACTTGTCCTCATTCATTCTATAGTGGGGGGATGGGGGGAGGAAAAACTGGACACCGTACTCTTGGGCTAAGTACAGACAGTCAAAAATCCAGATGCTGAGTTGATTCAGTCTTTGCAAGTTAGTCTAAATTGCAGAGATTAAACTGAGAAACAACTGGACATGCATTTACTTTTGATTCAGGAAATACAGCCACATGCCTGCAGTGGCTCAGGCCGGAACCTGTGGGGCAGAGGGAGGGTGCTAGAGAATGGCTCTCTAGCACGTACCTAGCATGAGCTCCATGTTTGCCTGGTGAGGGCAGTCCATGCCTCTCTCCGCCCTCCCTGCAAGCCTCCTCTGCCCTTCCCTGGTAGAGCAGGAAGCACAGCCCAGGTCTGCGAAGCATGCTGGGGGACTGTAATTTAACTTGAACCAGAAAGGGGTGTGGGACAGAAGTTTCAAAACTGGTTTGGCCCAAATCACTTAAGTCTGATACTATATTCAACCAGGTTTATCTTAAACCAGTTTCAGCCATTTTGAGATTGGTTTATGTGTACTGAGCTTCTGTTCTGTTCCAGGATTAAACCAGTTTCTGATCACTTAAACCGGTTTATGTGTATCTTCTGTCCCTAGCCCAGATGTGGCCTTATCAGTTAAGAAGAGGAGAATAATTACTTCCCTCAGTTTGCTGGCAACACTCCTACTAATACAGCCCAGCATGCTGTTAGCCTTCTTGGCAACAATGGCACACCATTGACTCATATCTAGCTTTTTATCCACGGTAACCCCCAGGTCCTTTTCTGCAGAGCTGACCTTGCCTGAGAAAATGGAGGTAAAAAAGGCATTGAGTATGTCAGCCTTATTGTCATCATCTGTCACTAGGTTGCCTCCCCCATTCAGTAAGGGACCCACACTTTCTCTGGCCTTCCTCTTATTGCTAACAAACTTGTAGAAACCCTTTTTGTTACCCGTCACATTCCTTGCTAGCTGCAACTCCAGTTGTCTGGGCTTCCTGATTTCATCTCTGTATGCCTGAGTAATACTCCTCCGTAGTCATCTGTCCAAGCTTCCACTTCTTGCAAGCTTCCTTTTTGGGCATTTATACAAATATAAAGGCCTTCGATACGGTATCCCACCCCATACTGGTGAACAAGTTAAGAGGCTGTGACTTGGATGACTACACAGTCCAGTGGGTGGTGAATTGGCTAGAGGGTCGCACCCAGAGAGTCGTGGTGAATGGGTTGGTTTCGACCTGGAAGGGTGTGGGCAGTGGGGTCCCGCAGGGCTCGGTCCTGGGACCGATACTCTAATGTTTTCATCAGCGACTTGGACGAGGGAGTGAAATGTACTCTGTCCAAGTTTGTGGATGACACAAAGCTATGGGGAGAAGTGGACACACTGGAGGGCAGGGAACAGCTGCAAGCAGACCTGGACAGGTTGGACAAGTGGACAGAAAACAACAGAATGCAGGTCAACAAGGAGAAATGCAAAGTGCTGCACCTAGGGAGGAAAAATGTCCAGCACACCTACAGCCTAGGGAATGACCTGCTGGGTGGCACGGAAGTGGAAAGGGATCTTGGAGTCCTAGTGGACTCCAAGATGAACATGAGTCAGCAGTGTGACGAAGCCATCAGAAAAGCCAATGGCACTTTATCGTGCATCAGCAGATGCATGACGAATAGGTCCAAGGAGGTGACACTTCC
>NW_005841979.1:2104295-2108802 GCF_000455745.1 Alligator sinensis | reverse complement strand
CCCGCCCTCTTTCCTGCCTATGCAGGGGGTCGGACTCGATGATCTATTGAGGTCCCTTCTGACCCTAACGTCTATGAATCTATGAATGTGTTTGTCTACTCTGATGCGCTGGAGATCGAATGTATACAAGATGACATGCCCAGTGCTGCATTGCATGCATTTATATAAACGGTGAAATGCATGTTGGCACTGAGAAAATGGTGGTGTTGCACTTTTGAATTAAAACACCTTTGATGTGTTTTAGTTTGAAAGTGAACTGCTTCCATTTTCTCAGTGCTGATGTGCATTTTGGCATTTTGCCATCATATTTTTATTTATGGTACAAAATCAAAATCATGTTACAGTATATAACACTTGTTAAGTGTAGTGCACAATGTTAACAGTGTTAAAACTGTATATGGAATATCAAACACCAAATAATAGATGACCTTTAAATGAATGGAGAAGTGGCCACCCTGTACGAGCTGTTTCCATTAAAATGTCTATTAAAAGGACATTTTCCTTACAGAAATATTAGTAAGGTATTAAATCCTTCCAGAGAAGATACTGCACTAACTTCAAATTAAAGTGATAAGTCAACTTATTTAAAAGGCCACGTTTGAATCTGCTGGAGGAATTATACTGATACCCTCTGGTTCTTCTTATGTGTCCAGCTGTATTGCAAACAGCAGTCTCTGAAGGTAACGCTGCTACCTTGGGATCAGAAATATAAAAAAGCACTTTTAGGAACTGCAAACATTTGCTTATAAATTGGCTTACTTCAGGAATCATTTCTGTTCAAAAAACAACCTGCTGCTTCCTGAACTCAGTAATTCTACCTTTGTCTCAGGAAACTCAACTGTTCTTCACTAAAATGTGCATTTCCTTCTCTTATTCATAGTTTCATAGTTTGTAGGGTCTGAAGGGACCTGATTAGATCATCAAGTGCAACCCCCTGACATGGCAGTAAAAAGTACTTGGGTCAAATGACCCTGGCAAGGTGTTCGTCTAGCCTCCTCTTAAAGACCCCCAGGGTAGGAGCCAGCACCACTTATCTCAGAAGTTGGTTCCAGATGCTAGCCGCCCTGACAGTGAAGTAGCGCCTCCTGATGTCTAGTCTGAATCTCCCCTCTGCCAGATTGTGACTGTTATTTCTAGTCACTCCTAGCAGTGCTTGGGGGAACAGGGACTCCCCACAGTGCCTGCTGGTCCCCTCTGACTAGTAACAGGCCATTAGATCCCCTCTCAGCCTTCTCTTGTGGAGGCTGAACAGGTTAAGGTCCCTTAGCCTTTCCTCATAGGGCCTGCCCTGCTGCCCCCTGATCATGCAAGTGACCCTCCTCTGGACCCTCTCAATGCTGTCCACATCCCTCCTTAAGTGTGGCACCCAGAACTGGATGCAGTTATCTTAGACTATTTCTTTTGGATGCTTATTGTAATCTTACAAATCATTCTACAGTAGGTCCTAAAATATGTAATTCTATAAAAAATATCTTGGTTACATCTGTATAGCCTCAGTTGCCTTTTTTATATCTGTGTGTGTAACTGGTGGAACTGTGGTGACTATATGTAAAGGTATAAGTGATACCAGTATTTAAACTAACCTGAAAATTTTGCTGCGGAAGAAAAAAAAATTTTTTTTAATTTACTCAATTGTCCTGTAAAAATTCGCACTCAGGGGTCAACTTTCTTAGTTGTACTAACTATATATAATAAGTTTAAGATGATCAGAACTGTGGGAGGGGAGGGGGTAGAGCAGATATTTCCATTTTTTCCCCATACCACATAGAAATATAAAGTATGAATAAACATTGCAAAGCTCTTATAGATGATTATTTTAAACAGACTGAATTTTGGTTGAGAACCTTGTTTTACTAGCTATTGCATTTTTTTTTTAATGTCACTTTGATGCTTATTTTGATACTGAAAGTATTTTATGGAAAAATGTTACTTTAATATACTGAGGTGGGTAGATGGGGGGCGGGAATGCCCCTCCTCATCCCCTGTTACCCCACCGTAATGGCAGTGCTACCCTGCTCTGTCTCCTGTCCAGACACTCTTGGACCACTTTGATTGGTTGTTTCAGTCAGCCAATCAGAGTGCGAATAAAGCATTATGGACAGACAAACTAAGGCTTTTATAATATTAGAATTATATTAAAACCAGTAAATATCAAATAGACAATAAAACAAATTTCTAGGAAAATAGTAATAAATAATGAATAATATAAATAATAAAAAACGTTAAAAAAATACTCTTTAAGTCTGCAGACCCAAGGAAAAGTTGTTTGTTTGTTTGTTGGTCTGTTAGTTGGCTTTGACTTAGGGTTCCTGATAGAGGGGAGGAGGGGAGCAAGTCACTTTATCATTTTGTGTTTCGGTTCCTCGATTCCAAAATGAAAATAAAGATTTTCCAGGCTTATAGGGCTATAGTGAGAATAAATACACTAGTATGTGGAGTTACGCAGTTACCAATATTATGGGCACCAAAACGTTTTGAAACGGAGACCAAAATGTTAAATTATTTCCTTTTCTCCTCATTTGTAGCATTCATTTTTATGTCTTTCTTTATAGTCTCTTTTTGCACTTTTCCATCCCATTTGCACTGTGCTGTTTTTATTTTTCCTATATCACTAGATTGGGTCCTCTCTATGCTAGCAGAGCACAGAGTAATATGCTGATCAAAGAAAATGAAGTTAACGATCTGAGAACAGCATAGTGTTTCCACATCACAAGAGAAATAGAAATAGGAACAAGAGAAATATAGAAGAAAGAATGGTGTGGAGAGAATTGGATTTAGTAGCCACAGACCAAGAAGCCTCTAAATGATGTCCAGAAAGGTACCCTGAAAGAGATGGTATTACAACTCCAGATATTTGCTTACTTAAACAAGTGTTATAGTACATCAACATTTATTACTCAGCTACTGGGTGGAATCTTTCTGATCCAAGTAATATATATATATTTATTAATCATATGAATTATAATATTAATATATTAATAGTATGAAGGCTCGGATATTGGACTGTTCTGCAGTTACCTTTCACTGTTTACTCAAGAAACAAGGAAGAAAGTGAGGATTCACTTTTCCTTTAAAAAAATAAATGTCATTGGCCAACCCTATTGTAAGTTACTGAAAAAGTACATTGCACCACCCTATGGTCTGTCTAAGACAGGGCTGTCCAACCGGTGCCCTGCAATGGGTTAATTTTCAGCCTCCAGGCTCGTACCTAGCTGCTGCTCTTCCACACTTCTTTGGCTGCAGCAGCAGCCAGGGTCTCCAGACTTCCCCAACCTACCTCTGGCTTCCGTTCCCTATCCCCATCCCAGAGGATGATGTGTGTTATGGTGCTGTACATACCACAGTGCCAGAGGAATCTATGGCCCAGGGCATCCATGAAGTGGGGAAATCTGTGGTGGGAGAGCTGCAAGTGAGGCTAGGGTGCCCACCCACACAGTGCAGTGGGGAGGAGTGTCCATATGGTATGCAGCCCAGGAGGGGAGGGTGTGACTTGAATGCTGCAACCTGCAGAGCATGTGGCCTCCATTGGTGCAGCTGTAGCTCATGTGGCCCCCAGCCAAATAGAAGTTGGACAGCCCTGTCATGAAAATGAACATGCTCCTAGAAAATCCATGCAAGATTTGTATGTGGAGTGGCTGTAAGTTTTGCTTTTAGAGTGCTTGTTTTTAGCATAGTCAAGTGATAAAAGAAAAATTAGATAAAAGAAAATTAGATTAATTTCTTTTACCAAATTCCACCCCCTCAACCCAGAACACCAAACCCTCTCAATTTCATATGCAATGCATAAATGATCTATAGAAATGTACCTTGTATTACTAAATGAGTGATTGTGACATATTTTGTTATATACTATTTAACTTGTGACACATTGGTTGCATCTACGTGAGATGTTTACTGTGGAGTAAACCGTGGACATAGTCTTTCTAGACTTTAAGAAGCCCTTTGACACTGTCTCTCACCCCATCCTCATCAATAAATTAAGCGACTGTGGCATTGATGCCTACACAGTCGGACGGGTAAAAAATTGGCTGATGGGGCACACCCAGAGAGTAGTGGTGGACGCGTTGTACTCTACCTGGCAAGATGTGAGCAGTGGGGTACCCCAGGGCTCAGTCCCTGGGCCCGTGCTGTTTAACATCTTCATTAGCGACTTGGACAAGGGGGTGGAAAGCACGCTGTCCAAGTTTGCTGATGACACTAAGATGTGGGGCGAGGTGGACACACTTGAAGGGAGAGAGAGGCTGCAACTAGGTTTAGACAGACTACAAAAGTGGGCAGGATGGGGTTCAATGTAGACAAATGCAGGGTGTTGCACCTTGGGAGAAGGAATCTACAGCATACATACAGGCTGGGGAGTTCCCTTCTTGAAAGCACAGAGGCAGAAAGGGATCTTGTAGTCATTATTGACTCCAAGATGAACATGAGCTGCCAATGTCAGACCGCAGCCAGCAAGGCCAGCCATACCTTGTCATGCATCCAAAGATGCATCTCAAGCCAGTCCAGAGAG
>NW_005841979.1:2095572-2103966 GCF_000455745.1 Alligator sinensis | reverse complement strand
AGGGGGTCAGGCTAGGTGATCTGTTCAGGTCCCTCCTGACCCTAGCTACTATGATACTATGAGTTAAAGATTCCGACTTCAAAATAAGATATGCTGATAAGCCACATGATATGTGTGCTCCTGGGGAAGGTTTGTTGTTTTGGGGGGTTTTTGTGGGGAGGGGGGGTTGTATTTTTTTGTTTGTTTGTTTTTTAAAGAAGAGACAACTAATGGCTTCTTGGATTCTTCTGGGGATATTAGAGTCATATAAGGAACACTGCTGGTGGCTTGCTGCTTCCCAAATGTTCTCTATGCATTTTTCAATACATTCCTGCACTAGGGAGTATCTCTACCTTGCAAGCTGCTCAGAGATACTGACCTCAGCAGGCATTTTCTCCATCTCCCCTGCCCATTCTATGAGATATCTTCACCCCTGTGTATATTACCAACCAGATGCATCCTTCACCAGATAAAACTCTCATCCCTGTTCACACCAGAAAGTCACCTAGCTTGTATTTTCATTTCCTGTAAAACACCTGCCACCCCACCCTTTCTGCCTTTAATGCTCTGCCTTTCCATTAGAACCTCCTGTACTCATCGGTGGATCTAGAGTTTTGAAAAGAGGGGTGCAGATGGTGAGGTGCATTTCCACATATAAAACCACATGTATTTTATGTGCACTGAACTTCTGTTCTGTTACAGGTTTAAACCAGTTTCTGATCACTTAAACCAGTTTATGTATAATGTCTGTCCCTAGCCTTACAGGCACATCCAGTCCTCCAGTGCTTAATCAAACACAAAAAGGTAAGCGAGTGCTTTAGAAACAAAAAAACAAAACAAAACAAAAAAACCCTTCACCCATTCTGGATAAAACAAATATTTGGTTAGCTCTCCTTCTGTGAGGCTCTTACCTCTCAATCCATAAGGCATTTTGGTGCCTGCCAGGGTGTCTCATGCAGCCCTTCTCTCCTGAGAGCTCCCTCTCCTGTAAAATACTAACCTTCTCTCCCTGCCTTTCTCTAGGCACAGGGTTTGTGTGCCACAGAACACTGCACCTTTGGATCAGGTGGCTCTCTAGCCTTGCAAAGATGTTCCTCTTTATAACTAGTGGGCAGCTTGCTCCTCTCAGTTGCAGGTTAGCTCAGCTGCTGGTAGCCCTTGTCCTATGTCTGTCTAGGAGGGTGCTCTATTCCTCCCACATATTGTTGTACCACTAGCTCTGTTTCAGCTACCTGCTTGCCTATACAACCAGGTTAGCCTGCTATGCCTTCCCTTTTCTAGTAACAGGAGGCTTTGACTTCCTGTTACAGGCTCCCAAGACATAGTTCCCATAAAAATTATGAGTATTTTTACACATGGAAGCACTGCAGTGCCAGGAGCTTTGAAAAGTGCCTGGCGTTGCAACTCATGCAGTTGTATAAGGAGCAAAATGTAAATCAGCACTGAGAAAATGGTGATGATGCGCTTTTGAACTAAAACACATTGGGGTGCTTTAGTTCAGAAGCACAGCACTGCCATTTTCTGTGCAGCGATGCATATTTCACAGCTTATACAACTGCACGCAGCACAGTGCAGTTCACCTAAGCTTGTGTGTGGAGCAGACTCAATCGAGACTTCAATCTGAAGTGGCGGATCTCTAGCGCACCACAGGACAAAAAAGTATGTGTATAAATACCATATGATTACATCCATTTATTTTATATATATATATATATATATATATATATATATATATATTTACATGCATCAAAGTTCAAATTATGGATCTAGTCCTTCCTAAATCAGTCTTAGTCACTCAGCACTTACTTCTGGTTGGTCATGTCAGAGCACTCACTCTTTTTTTGGCATAGGTCATTTCAGATAAAATGTATACATTTTGGATTAAATGTATATGTGGTACCAAAACAATGTTCTGTTGCATGCTGGAGGGTTTGCAGGCAGTCTGTTTTCACCGTGATTGGATAGCTTAAGATGATTTGCTAGGAGAACTGAACTTGAGATATATCCGTGCATTGTAGGATTAACCCATCTACTTGGCATGTATCTGACATTGTTGTTTATGATCTATGCTCTCTGCCTACATTATATTTGAAAGTGCTACTTTGAGGGCAAAATTTCTAGTTTAAGAGGGAAATAACTTTTTTTTTTGTTTTTTGGTTTTTGTTTTTGCTTTAAAGGATGTTTTGCCCTTTCTATTTAACATTAGAAACACTGTCAAGGAAATTAACATTAATTAAATAGAAGGGAGATGAAAGAGTCTGGTAAACAGTGAAAATAATGTAACCCTTACTCATGACTGTTACCCATATCCTGAATAATGAAACTAAGTGTGATCAAAGGAAAGGAAGCTACTGGGTCATTTGCTTCAGGGGTTAAATGATATGCTCCCCTGTAACATGAGCTGCTTATACCATTTTCAGATATTTGTAACTTCTTATGCATAGCTATGCAATTTGGAGGGGACTGTAACACAGGGTTGTCTTCCATCTCCTAGTTAGTGTCTTGTTTACTTCAACACATGGCTTATTAAGTTATTATGCACACTAGCCCAGTGCACGGATTGTCCCCCTCTCTGTGCTTAGAATTGTTGGAGCAGCCGCCACACTCATATACAGGCACCCATAGGATTTGGCAGATTAAAGAATAACCCCACTGGCAAGTCATGGGTTTTCCACAAGTATTATTAAAAGGACTCTCTGATGCTTGTAGGTCCTGGCATCAGCATGCAGACATAACATAATTATTGCCCTACTTGGTTCCCTTAAGCCACACAGGATTAATGAGGTTTGTACCATGGTCTGTATGCAACCAATGTCTACTACCACATGGAGCATTAGCTTTCCTAGTTTTACTTCCATTGTAGGCTTTAGTGGGCTTTGACACCCTTCCCTACCAAAACTACAGTTCATCTGCTCTGGCTTCTCAATAGCCTTTTTGTAGTCTTGATTAACATATGGTATCTCTTTCAGGGGCCAGTGACTCACTCTGTGGTTACTCTCCACAATTGTAACATCTGTCCTGCCTTGCTGTGCCAGCCCTTCATCTTTCTCTTGTTCAGCCAGGTCCTCTGGCTATTCCTCTACCTTTGGTCTCATAGGTGACTTATGCCCTTATCTTGCCAGGCACTTTTTTCCACTTCAGCATAGGCCTCTGCTATCTTTAGGGCCTCAGACACTGACTGTGGTTGGTGCCAATGCACCCAAGGTTGGGTTCCTTCCTTCGATAAATTGTTCTAACACTATCAAGCTGAGTGTCTCTTCCGAGTTACATTTTCCGGGATCCAGCCACTTTCATGCCAGATCCTAAAGTAGCTGTAGTAAGATTCAGGGTTGTTTCTCATCTGGCATCTTTCTCTCCCGAAATCTAAACCTGTAAGTCTCCACAGATACCTACATCAGGTAAAGAATTGTTTCTTTCACCATTTGGTAGACCCCTGCTTCTTCCCAAGGCAGAACCCTATAAGCCACCTGAGCTTTGCCCTTCAGGAGGGGACCAACTGGTAGGCCCACTTGGCTCTATCCCACCCTGATGCTGCTGCCACCCTTTCAAAAGCCTCAAGGTACACTTCTGGGTCTTCTCCATCCACCATCAAGGGCATGTGGAATTCCTCCTGCTGCCCCAGCAGCTTTCATCATCTTCTCGTTCAAGGCCAGCTGCCGGGCAAACAACAGATTGGGGCTTCAATCTCTTCCACTCTAGTCTTCACCAGCTCATCCATCTGTTGTTGCTGCCCCTGCAGAATTTGCAGCAAAGCCTCTTGCATCTTCTGATAGGTATCCATGTTCACTGCAGTGAACATGCATTCGCTCCATCTGAGCTGGGTTATCATTGTTCTCGGCCAGTGCTTCAAATTTGGGAACATCAGGGGTAGGTGCCTGGAACTAGGTATTTCCCTGACTTAAATTGACTTATATGTGCCCAGCACCTCTTGCCTTCCTTGCCTTCCATGACTTGTTGTTAAAGTTGCACACAACAGGAGACAGTTCATCGTAATGCTATGTAATCCACCAAAAGAAAAGGCTTGTCATGCACTGCAGTCTCAGTCCAAAATTTTAGGGCTTGCCCCTTTAAGGGCTTGCTGTGTTTGTCCTGTTACGTTGCCCTGTGTGTTTAAAACAGGGCACTGTTGGCCTCAAGCTCCATCACCCTTACACTCCCTCCACATCCACCAGAATTAACAAAAATAGAAATTAACAGAAAAGGCAGGAACCAATTGATCCTCTCACCTGCATCTGGGATCATTGCAGGTGGAAGCTGCCACTCCCTCTCTCCTCCTGCTTCTGGTCACAATAGCTGCCTTTAAGTCACCTGCTGGTGCTCACAGTGGCCTATCTGCTGGTCTTTCTGTCTGCTGTTATGCAGCTGCCCCTCAAGTAAGTTCTTCCCCACAGGGCTTCCCAGGCTTCTCCAATATTCATTCCAGGCTGAGTTTTCTCCCCAACCCAGCATGGGCAGTCCCACCAGGCCATCCTTCCACAGCAGGATTTGGCAAGTGTAAATCCTCTATGAATCATATTACCTCCAGCTGTCCCCTTACAGTAGTGTTATTTCTACCTATTTCTACCTATCTATACCTTATTTAATTGTTGATCCACACATTTGTAACTCCCAGGCTCTGTCATTACATATCACTTTACATAAGGAAGATTTACAGAAGTGAAATCTCTCTCTGTGACCAGACCTACCATTTTACCTACAATGCTATTCATGAATCTGCTAGAGAAAATAATCAAAGAACACATTTGTGCAGGCCCAGCAGGGGAAACAATGCTGAGGGAAAACCAGCACGGGTTTGTCACAGGTAGATCCTGCCTGACAAACTTTGTAGCCTTTTATGACCAGGTCACACACTGCCTGGACGCGGGAGCCGAGGCTGATGTCATCTTCCTGGACTTTAGGAAGGCCTTTGACACAGTTTCGCACCCTATCCTCATTGGGAAGCTAGCAGACTGTGGAGTGGATGCCTATATGGTCAGGTGGGTGGCCAACTGGCTTAGGGACCGCACCCAGAGACGGGTGGTGGATGGTTCCTTCTCGGCCTGGAGGGAGGTGGGCAGCGGGGTCCCGCAGGGTTCGGTCCTCGGACTGATATTATTCAATATCTTCATCAGCGATTTGGATGAGGGCGTGGAGAGCACCCTCTCCAAGTTCGCTGATGATACCAAGTTATGGGGCAAAGTTAGTACACCGGAGGGCAGGGAGCAGATTCAGGCTGACTTGGACAGGTTGGATCAATGGGAAGAGAGAAATAGGATGCAATTTAATAAAGATAAATGTAAGGTACTCCACCTGGGAAGGAGGAACCCTCAGCACACCTATAGGTTGGGGAGTGTCCTTCTCAGCAGCTCGGAGGCAGAGAGGGATCTTGGAGTCATAATTGACTCCAAGATGAACATGAGCTGGCAGTGTAACGAGGCCATCAATTAGGCCAATTGCACCTTGTAGTGCATTAGCAGGTGCATGACTAATAGAACAAAGGAGGTGATGCTCCCCCTCTATGCAGCACTGGTCAGGCTGCAGTTGGAATACTGTGTCCAGTTTTGGGTGCCGCACTTCAAGAGGGACGCGGGGAATCTCGAGAGGGTCCAGAGGAGGGCCACTCACATGATTAGTGGCCTTCGTGATAGACCCTATGGGGGGAGGTTGAGAGAGCTGAATCTCGTCAGCCTTCACAAGAGATGGCTGAGGGGAGATCTTGTGGCCGCCTATAAATTTATTAGGGGAGGTCAACGGGGAATAGGGGAAGCGCTGTTTACTAAGGCGCCCCAGGGAGTGACCAGGAATAACGGGTGTAGACTAGTTGAGAGTGGATTTAGGTTAGATATTAGGAAGAAATTTTTCACAGTAAGGGTGGCCAGGATCTGGAATGGGCTTCCAAGAGAGGTGGTGATATCACCTAGCTTGGAGGTCTTCAAGAGGAGGCTAGATAGTCACCTGGCTGGGGTCATCTGACCTCGGTCCTCTTTCCTGCCAGAGGCAGGGGGTCGGAACAATGATCCATTGTGGTCCCTTCCGACTCTACAATCTATGAATCAGGAAGATTTCTATGACAAGCAGCAGCTTGCTAGGGCAAGGAGAGCCTTCACACTGGCTTGCCCACTACTGTAGAACCCCCTGTTACAACTGCCAAGTCAGTGTACTGACTTCATGGCCTGTAGCATAAAATACGAGATCATGCTTTTCAATAGTAGGGGTTCACCGATAAACAATTTTTGGGTTGATACCGATGGCTGCTTATTAACAAACCATATCAACCAATACTGATCAGATTGCCAATATGCAGCCCAGCAGCTTGGAGAGCAACGTTCAGCTGGTAAGTCTGTTGGCTGGGCCAGGGCTGCGCTCAGGGCGATAGGCGTGGCTGGGAGGTGGGGCTACAAGTTACCCACCCCTTAGCCCCAGTCCTACTGCTGCTGCTGCCCACCCTGAGAGCAGCCTTGGCCCAGCCCCTCCGCTGGGAAGAGCCCAGTATAGCCCTTGGACCCAGCTCACGGCGGCAGCATGCCCTCACCTTGCACACAGATCCGGGGGGTGTGCCCCTATGCCTGCCCCAGGAGGGTGCATATAGTGGCAGAAGACACCCGCATGCCCACCAGATGAGCTGCTTGTGGCTCCATCCTGTGCCCTACCCCACCCCAGCTGGACAGCACCTGCCCCATTCCCAACCCCAGCTCCCCTCCTCCCTCATTGTGGGGGCCTCAAACTTTCCCCCTCCATGCCCCTTCCTTTCCCTCCACCCCTTCACCCCAACAGACTTCTCAGCTGGATTCTCCTCTCCAAATTGGTGGGCTGGCTGCGTGATTGCTGTAGCTGCACATGCAGGTGGCATTTATCGGCAGCATTATTGGCCACATCAGCCAAAAATAGTCATTTGGCTATAATGTTAATTTTCCTTCCATCAGTGCTGATATCATATAGACCGATGTATCATTGCACCTCTCTTCAATAGTGGATTTTCAGAGTGATGAGGATGATTTAAATCAATATCAAATAAATATAAATATTTATATTTCCTGCTAGAACTGGAGTGGGTAGAGAAAATGAGAAGGAACTTTATTTGAGGATTGGTTTTCATGCCAAAACAATTATGGTTAATTCTTTTCTGGGAGAAGTTGAGTATGATTCGTAATGCAAGCATCAAGTCACTTTAGGGAATTTCATAGAATCAAAGAAAATTAGGGTTGGATGGGATCTCAGGAGGTCATCTAGTCCAACCCTCTGCTCAAAGCAAGACCATCCCTAACTAGATCATTCCTGCCAAAGATTTGTCTAGCCACGTCTTGAAAACCTCCAAGGATGGAGATTCCACCACCTCTCTGGGTAACCTGTTTCAGTGTGTTACTACCTTCTGTCATAACCAAGTCAGTTAAGTGACCCTGCCACAATAGAACCACCCTAAGCAACTGCCGCTATCTCCAAAATTTGGTCACGTTCCGCCTCATTAGCTATTCCCACCTGGCAGTCTGTCATTGGCTACTCTAAACATACAAAACTCCGTGCAGCTTCCGCCCAAGTCGGACACCTCTGAGCACGCTGCAGAGTGACCTCGGAGAGCTCTGGACACGTGACAGAGTGAATTGGCGGCCTGATCAACCACCAATTTCTCCCCATCATTGACCGGCCCTGATGTACCCCTTTCCTTTACTTGCTCGTTTCGTCCACAGACTCGTCTCGTCGACTCGTTGCGTTACCTCTGTTATCCATAACTACGTAAACAACCTCATAGCCTGCGTCGTGACCACCAGTGGCGTAAGTAAAATAATCTTTGAAACCAATACGCTGTGTCTCGCCTATCCATCCACCAGCCCGCCTGACGACCGATTAATTCGTATCTCTCAAGTCCTTGGCCACAGCCCGGCAGCCGGTTGGTCACCACATGGCGTCACGAACAGGATCCGGAGAAGACGCGATGGAGTTGGAACTAGTCAAAAACTGCCGATGGCGCAATGGGGGGCGTCACGTGGATAACGCAGATGAACTCTGGGCACATATCGCCTACCATCAGGCGGTTGGAGGGAAAGGAGAGAACCTCCTCGGAGGCTACTTCTCGGTGAAGGGGGAAGAGGCGGTCATCAAGGAGTGGAAAGCGAACCTGTCCCCTGAGACATTTGGCTGCTTAATGGCCAGCGACCGGGTTCACTATAGGTCCCTAGACACAGTAACAACAGTATCCCTCACCAAAGTCAAACCGGCGGGCGGAGCAGACCCAGCTCTCGCCCAGGAGTACGCCCGCTGTATAAGACATGTGCGGGAGGGTGGAGAACTGACACCAACCGACCGGTTCAATCCCCCGACCCTGGCGCCCGGGTCGAGGGACCATGAGCTACTCTCGGATCTCCCAGAAAAGTTGGAGTTGGAGGGCTGCACCACAACACGGTGGGCAGGCCCGAAGTGGGATAAGGGGAAAATGTTAAA
>NW_005841979.1:2095235-2095462 GCF_000455745.1 Alligator sinensis | reverse complement strand
GAAAGCCCTGAGCCGCTGGAAAACCCCGAGCCGCTGCCATTTCAAGATGGCGCTGGGGAAAAAGAGAAGCGCGCGAAAAGTTCAGAGCGCGCAAAAAGTCCCAAGGAAGAAGGGGCGGTTACACAACCCGCGGCCCCGCCCCCCGAGGTGACATCACCTCCAACATTCCCGCCCCCTTACAAAGGGGAAAGATTGTATCCACTCCTCCCCCCAGATACGCACGCTCT
>NW_005841979.1:2092633-2095065 GCF_000455745.1 Alligator sinensis | reverse complement strand
TGGAGTTTGGGTCGGACTTGCTGGACTTGGATGAGTCTAGCTTCCTAACCCGCCAAGCCTCATGGAGTGGGGGGCACGCCACCGACCTGGACGTGGTAGCGGGTAACATTCACTGGCTCATCCCACTTCCAGCGCTTGTTGCAGGCCAAGTTAGCAACAAATCCCACGCGTGGCACAACGGCCGCCCACCAAGGGCCAGTGTGGAGCAACTTCTGCTGGCTATAATAGGTGTTTCATACTGCTCTTGGAACCCAAGAGTGTATCAGCTGGGGCTGACACAACCTCAGCACTGGGGAGCATGGCCTCACCGCCACCTGCAAAGCCCTGGAACTGTTCCGGCAACTCTCAACAGCGTGGAGGCCTGCGTGGAAGTTTATGGGGGTAAGGATGCTATAATGCTCTGGCTTCTCGTCAACCCAGTGGCGGCCCGCCCTGCGGTTAATCTCTTAAGCCAACCCCCGCGGCTGCAGGCCCTTATGAAGCCGGCCACAAGAACCTCCAGTGACTCAGAGCATCGACGACCCACTGCATACCCCATCGAGGCCCAGAACACGAGACGTCACGAATCCGACTCTCGACGAACACCGCGACCGCTGCCGCAGAGAACGCCAGAGGAGCGGGCCATGTTTGGATTCCTATTAAACCACTCGAAACTTTCGAAACAACAGCTATGCATCCTAGGGGACGAAGGTCAACGTCACTTGGCAAGTGAGCTAGGATTCAAGTTTAATGATAAACAAAAAAATGAGTAGCAGCCGTCGGTCATGCCGGCGGCCTTTACAAACCCAACCCCGCTGACCCCCGACCCTACGTTGAACTCCTCGTTTGTAATCCTCATGACCCAAGTGATCGCCGCCAAGTATCTTTCCTGCTCAACACGGGGGCCCAGGTCAACGTTGTCACCAATACCACGCCCCACATAAAAACTGCTAAGACCATCCAAGTACAAAGACTCAACGCCATCACCGCGATGCCCTGGATTAAGTTCCAAATCCAGGGGCACGTACTAAATGGCGTCCTAGGGGGCATCAATATCCTGGGAATTCCAGGAATCAAAGCACTTAATCTCAAAGAACAGGTGCTGCAAGCACTTCCCATTGCTATCCCGGAGCCGGAAAAGTCGCACCTACGTCCTATAGCTGACATCACGTTCCTAGGCACCCGATTCGTTGGCCCCACCCGTCACGGAATCTCGCATGGTGGCCCTGACATCGACCTATTAAAGGAACCCCTGCCCGTAACTAAAAGACATTTTCAGCAGCTTCTGGGTCACTTAAATTGGTACCGGCACTATGTCAACCCCAGCCATCTAACGCTCCTCGCCAAGTTACAGCAACAGATCCGTGACAAGTCCCGAAAATCCATGCCTTGGACGGAAGGGGATCAGCGGAACCTGCATCGCCTGTTGGCCACCGTCAAGGGTACGCAGCTCCATGCAATCAACCTCGGTGAACCATTAATCGTGACTCTTGGGTTCACCACTAACCACGTGTGGGCTGTCGCGCACATCTCTCGCAATGACCTGGTATACACCGCTCATAAAACTTCAAGCAGCACAACATCGGTATGGGGCCGTAGGAAAGATCCTTCTACCTGGACAGCTAGTAGAGCCATTAGCAAAGGGGCACGGAGCGCTCCACGCTCCTGCCGCCACTTTGTTGCCTTTGCTAGATGCAGAAAAGATCAATCTGTATTTTCAAGGAGGGCCTAAGACGTAGAACACGTTGGTAGTCACCCATCATTATAACTGGTGCTGCTGGAAATTTGAAGACATACCACCCGACCCCAGCCCGGAGGAAGGGGAAAACCCCCCAACGCTGTATGGAACCTCCACCCCGGCCTGGATGGCCTTGGACGGAACCTCCCGACACGGCGGAGGCTACGGGTACTATTGTAAGGCATGCCACGACGCGGAAATACTCTGGGCCCCCCCAGACGACAACTCTGCTCAAAAATGCGAACTGCTGGGATTCCTTAAGGGGCTGCAACACTGTCTAATGCACCACAATGATACACTTCCAGTCCCAATCATCGCAATCGACTCGCAAAATGTCTATAAAATCCTTACCGGCACTGCCATCCCCACCGAAAATTTAAATGACTGGGAAGACATCTGGGAAACTTTGACTAAATTTACACAGCTCCCACTGGTTAAACACACCAAGTCACACTGCCCTGACACTGATCCGGTGCACGCAGCCATCGACAAGCTTTTGGAAGATCCACTCCGGACCGATGTAGTTCTGCCCATCACCACTACCCCTGATCCCGAAGTAAGCTTGTTCCTCTCATGGCTTCATGAGAATTGGGGTCACCCAGGACCGCGGGCCAGCCATCGATGCTGGCTTCAAGCCGCTATGGAGCCCACCTCGCATGGAGTTCAACGCGATTGGGAAAAGGTAGCACAAGCCTGTGAGATATGTGCAAAAGCG
>NW_005841979.1:2089039-2089957 GCF_000455745.1 Alligator sinensis | reverse complement strand
CCAAAATGAACCGCCCTGTCTGCAGATCAGAGGCTATGTTTCTGCCTGCCCCCGTCCTGCTCTTCTATAACATTGGGTGTTCAGAGATACCATGGGGAATTAACTCAGAAGGAGTAAAGTGGTCCAGGGACGATAATTCGTTAACCTGGAACCCCACAGCCATTACTCCAACATGGTACCTAGCCCTTCCCCCAGGCCCGAACAAAACGAGGGCACGAGATGAGTCTGGCCCAGTTCCATCCATCCTTCAGCGGCCCCGATCTCTAATCTCTTGGAACGGGTCGCTAGCCATCAATGTATCGGATGCCCGAGATTGGTGCTCGTATTTTTACCCCATCTTAAGGGCGGCCAGACTCAGTCAGTGGTGCCATGGTTATGACGTGCCCGCCAACACGGTCGATCTCCCTCGCGAGGTAGCTTTAATCACATGGAAAGGTCAAAGCTGTGCATTAATTAGTACGCCAGCCCCTTTAGGGCTGCTATGGGCTTGCTCGGATGGGCAGCTTTACACTAATCTCCCGGCCGCCCTAACGGGCATCCAATGCTTTTTGAGTACAGTAATGCTCTGCCCCCCCTTAAGTGTTGACACATCTCACCCGAGTAGTCCGGCCGTACTTCATCGTCATAAGCGACGTGCTCCGGTGTGGAGCGAGTTAACAGACGATGAGAAATTCAACCAAAAATGTGTGTGGGCGCTTGAAGGTTATTTTGCATGGGGAATAGGGATAGGCAAGGCAAGAGTTGCTATCGCCAAGTTAGCTGAACAAGTTGAGCTTCTAGCCAATAGTACCGAAACATCCCTGCGGTTATTAAACCATCAATTACAGGCTACATTGCACATGACCATGCAAAACCGCTTAGCCCTCGACGCGATGTTACTACATTTGGGAGGCGTGTGTCAATTCCTTAACCTGTCTA
>NW_005841979.1:2086934-2088876 GCF_000455745.1 Alligator sinensis | reverse complement strand
GTCATCTTGGTTAATGCATTTACTAACTCCCCTCATTACCTTGTGTTTACCATTAATTGTAATAGCCATTGTTGTATGTATGGGTTGTTGTATTTTACAGTTTGTTAAAAAGCGATTCATTAAGCTATCTGCTTATGTATATACTCGCTTGCCACCTGAATCCTGTAATAACGACGAGTTCCTGGACGAAAATTATCTATAACTTGAGCTCTTAATCTATTGTGTCATGGCCAAGGGGGCATGTCATAACCAAGTCAGTTAAGTGACCCTGCCACAATAGAACCACCCTAAGCAACTGCCGCTATCTCCAAAATTTGGTCACGTTCCGCCTCATTAGCTATTTCCACCTGGCAGTCTGTCATTGGCTACTCTAAACATACAAAAGTCCGTGCAGCTTCCGCCCAAGTTGGAGACCTCTGAGCATGCTGCAGAGTGACCTTGGAGAGCTCTGAACACGTGACAGAGTGAATTGGCGGCCTGATCAACCACCAATTTCTCCCCATCATTGACCGGCCCTGACGTACCCCTTTCCTTTGCTTGCTCGTTTCGTCCACAGACTCGTCTCGTCGACTCGTTGCGTTACCTCTGTTATCCGTAACTACGTAAACAACCTCATAGCCTGCGTCGTGACCACCAGCGGCGTAAGTAAAATAATCTTTGAAACCGATACGCTGTGTCTCACCTCTCCATCCACCAGCCCGCCTGACGACCGATTAATTCGTATCCCTCAAGTAGGCTCTAGCCGTCTGAGACACCTTCATAGTGAGAAATTCTTTCCTAATATCTAACCTAAACTTCCCTTGCTGCAACTTGAAACCACTGCTCCTGTTCTGTCATCTGCCACCTCTAAGAAGAGTCTAGCTCCATCCTCTTTTGAACACCCCTTCAGGTAGTTGAAGGCTGCTATGAAGTCCCCTCTAAGCCTCCTCTTCTCTAGACTATAAAATCCCAGTGCCCTCAGTCTTTCCTCATAAGTCATGTCTCTCAGCCCCACTCATCATTTTTGTTGCCCTCTACCTGATTCTCTCTGATTTGTTCACATCCCTTCTGTAGCGGGAGGCCCAAAACTGAAGACAGTACTCCAGATGTGGCCTCATCAGTGCTGAATAGAAGGGAATAATAACTTCTTTTGGCCTACTGACAACACACCTACCAATACAGCCCAGGATACTGTTAGCTTACTTGTCAACAAGGGCACACTGCTGGCTTATATTCAGTTTAGTGTTGACTATAATTGATCCTTTTTTGAAGAACTTTTGTCAGGCCAGACAGTCCCCAGCCTGTTCTGGTGCATGGGATTGTTCCATCCTAAGGGCAGGACTTGGTACTTGTCCTTGTTGAATCTCATAAGATTTCTTTTGGCCCAATCCTCCAATTTGTCTAGGTCACTCTGAATCCTAGCCCTACCTTCCAGTGTATCTACTACTGCCCCAGCTTGGTGTCATCTGCAAACTTGCTGAGGATGTGCTCTATGCCTTCTTACAGGCCGTTGATCAAGACATTGAACAAAACTGGCCCCAGGACCGAACCCTGGTGCACTCCATTTGACACTGGCTGCTAACTAGACATCAAGCCATTGATGACTACTCTTTGAGCCTGATGCTTTATCCAGTTTTCTATCCACCTTACAGTCCATTGTTCCAGCCCATACTTCCTTAGCTTGCCTGTGAGAATGCTGTGGGAGACAATATCAAAAGCCTTGCTAAAATCAAGGTATACCACATCCACTCGTCTCCCCACATCCACAGAGCCAGTCATCTCATCATAGAAGGCAGTCAGGTTGGTCAGGCATGACTTGTCCTTGGTGAATCCATGCTGACTGTTCCTAATCAACTTCTTCTCCTCCAAGTACTACATAGTTTTATAGTTGGTAGGATCAGAAGGGACGTAAGTACATCATCAAGTCCGACCCCCTGCCGTGGGCAGGAAAGAATGCTGCGGT
>NW_005841979.1:2084438-2086683 GCF_000455745.1 Alligator sinensis | reverse complement strand
GTTTGAAGATGGCCACCAGACCCCCCCTCAGCCTTCCCTTGTGGAGGCTGAACAGGTTCAGGTCCCGTAGCCTCCGCTCATAGGGACTGCCCTGCTGCCTCCTGATCATGCAAGTGGCCCTCCTCTGGACCCTCTCAATGCTGTCCACATCCCTCCTGAAGTGCGGCGCCCGGAACTGGACACAGTACTCCAACTGCAGCCTGACCAATGTTGCATAGAGGGGGAGGATCACCTCCTTGGACCTGTTCGTGATACATCTGTGGATGCATAACAAGGTGCGGTTAGCCTTGCTGACCGCGTCCCCACGTTGGCAGACCATGTTCATTTTGTAATCAATAATGACTCCAAGATCCTTTACTGCTTCTATGCTGACTAAAAGAGAGTTCCCCTGCCTGTAGGTATGCTGCTGATTCTTCCTCCCCAGGTGCAATACCTGGCACTTATCTGTATTGAAACCCATCCTTTTCTCATCCGCCCATCCCTGTAACCTGTCCAGATCTAGTTGTAGCCTGTCCCTCTCCTCCAGGATGCCCACTTCTCCCCACATTTTAGTGTCATCCACGAGTTTGAACAAGGTGCTTTTCACCCCCCTCATTCAAAATGGATTCCTTTAGGATTGGCTCCATGATTTTTCCAAAGGTTGAGGTGAGGCTGACCAGTCTGCAGTTCCCTGGATCCTCCTTTTTCCCTTTCTTAAATATGGCCACCATGTTTGCCCTTTTCCAGTCATCCAGGACCTATCCTGATCATGATGAGTTTTCAAAAATGATAGCCAGTGGCTCTTGCAGTCACATCAGCCAACTCCTTCAGCACCCCCAAGGGCATCCCATCCAGCCCCATGGACTTGCACATGTCCAGCTTTTCTAAATAGTCCCTAACCTGTTTTTTCACCACTGAGGGCTGCTCACCTCCTCCTCAAACTGTGCTTCCTGGTGCAATAGTCTGGGAGCTGATCTGGCCTGTGAAGACTAAACCAAAAAGGTATTGAGCATTTCAG
Source organism: Alligator sinensis (assembly GCF_000455745.1). Lineage (NCBI taxonomy): Eukaryota > Metazoa > Chordata > Crocodylia > Alligatoridae > Alligator > Alligator sinensis. The sequence goes on along the minus strand of NW_005841979.1, from coordinate 2,085,686 downwards.
CCTTTTCTGTATCCTGTCACTAGGTTGCCTCCCCCATTCAGTAAGGGACCCACACTTTCCGTGATCCTTTTCTTGCTACTGATATACTTGTCGAAACCCTTTTTGTTACCCTTCATGTAGCTGGCTAGATGCAACTCCAGCTGTGCTTTGACCTTTCTGATTTCCACCCTGCATGCCCAAGCTCTTATACTCCTCCACAGTTATTTGTCCAAGTTTCCACTTCTTAAAGGTTCCTTTTTGTGATTTAGTTTACTGAAGAGTTCCCTGGTAAGCCAAGCTGATCTTCTGCCATACTTGCTAGTCTTTCTGCACATCAGTATAGTTTGTTCATGCACTGTCAGTAAGGCTTCTTTAAAGTACAGCCAGCTCTTCTGGACTCTTCTCCCCCTCAAACTGGGTTCTCACAGGACCTTGCCCATGAGTTCTGTGAGCAAGTAGCAGTCTGCTTTTCTGAAGTCCAGGGTCCTTACTCTGCTGCTCTCCATCCTTCCTTTCCACAGGATCCTGAACTCAGTCATCTCACGGTCACTGCTGCCCAAGTTGCCATCCACTACTACATTCCTACTACCAATTCATCCCTGTTTGTGAGCAGCAAGTCAAGAAGAGCATGGTCCCTAGTTGGCTGCCCCAGCAGTTTTACCAAAAAGTTGTCCCTGTTACTCTCCAAAAATTTCCTGAATTGCCTGCACGCTGCTGTATTGCCTTCCCAAGAGATGCCAGGGTGATTGAAGTCCCCCATGAGAACCAGGGCCTGTGATCAGAAAACTTCTGTTAGCTGTTAAAAGAAAGCCTTATCTTTGAATTTGCTTGGGGTTCACATCCTGGAGCCATATGATCTGAGCTTCCTTTTTTTTGAAGACTCTGGACACACAATACTTCCACAGCACTACAAAATTAAAGCACTATGGGGGTGTGCACATATGTCAAACGTGCTCTTCAGCCAGAGGTAGGATGGGGCTGCTCCTTTTTACCCCTGCTCTTCCCAAAGCCTGTCAGTGAGGCTGTGGAGATGGAGGCTGCTTCTAGCTAATGACATGTATACTGCTCCTGTACTGGCATGGAACAGTCATTTACACATACACGTTGAATGGCAATTAACTTGAATTAAGCGACATTTGTCTCAGGAAAAAGTGCAATCTTGGATACTTCACAAGTACTTAAACTGTACGTGACATCACTCTGGAGGATATATCTCTTGGTATCCTTGACAGCCTTTTCTACTTGGGTTCTGCAATCAGCACGAATCTT
>NW_005841979.1:2079754-2084416 GCF_000455745.1 Alligator sinensis | reverse complement strand
AATCTTGACTTTCAGTCTAAATTAATGGAATCAGAAAGGCAGCTAAGAATTTCATGCTATTACAGAAATGTGCATGGAATAACAGGAAACTATCAGCTAAAGTGAAGATGTGAATCTACAAGAGTTGCCTATTGTTATCTGTGCTTTATGGTTCAGAAATGCCGACTACATATGCTAGGCACATCAAGGGACTAAACAGAATCCACGTGAAATGTCATGAAATAGAGTGGGAAGACATAATACCAAACCCAGAAGTACTCGAGCATGCAGGACTGACACACTTAGAAACCACTATCAAGAAGAAGTGATGGATCCGTCACATCAGAAGAATGGGAAGAGACGGTATCCTCAAGAATATTTTTCTATAGCAAGATTTAAGATGCTTCTAGAAAGTGGGGTTGTCTTCTATGGTGGACTCATGATGTGTGCAAAAATGATATTGGATCATTCGACATCTATGTAGAAATCTAGGAGGAGCATGCAGGATCCTGTCCGATTTGGAGGGAACATCTGGCACTGGGTGCAGCTAGGATCCTGTCCGATTTGGAGGGAATATCTGGCACTGGGTGCAGCTCTACATGAAACTGGTTTAATCCAGAAGATGGAACCAAAGTGAGAAAGAGGAAACAGCATGCTGTAAATTTGGACTCCAACTCAGACAACATATGGATCTGTGAAACTTGTGACAAGCTTGTGTTGCTCTTGAATTTGGCTTGTCATCCACGAGTGGATTCAAATGGTATCTGATTTAGGTATCTCTTAGGTGTACACCATTATCCAGAGGATCGACTGTTGCCTATACTTAAGTTGGAGAATTGGCTTGTAGGTCCTTGGGATCCTAGAATGGAAGGATTTTGTAAATCAGTAAATTACCACACTGAAACACTTTCTCAGTCGCAGCACAAATAAGGTTTTTTATCCTCTGATATAAAATTGTCTTGTCCAGTCAATATGTTGGATTAGAAGGAAATCAATAAATGCAATCTTTATTATAATACTTTAACAGCTTTTTCTAGCAAATTTCATCTACCATTTGCTGAATAACAACATGAAAGGCCTCAGTTTCTAATACTAAATTGGCCCTTTATTAAGAGAACTACCTTACAGAGATTCTGGTTAGATTCTGTCCATGTTTTCATGAACACACTTAGTGCCTTCCTTAAAATCTTCTCTCCAGCAGCCTGTGCTCTTTCCTTTAGGTTTCACGATGAGTGTTGTAAATGGCAAGATAATTTTATTGATAAATCATTTTGTTTTCCTTATCTAGTAACTGTTAAATTGGAGTTAAACTTTACCCTTTTTTTGTGTGCGCATATTACACTAAGCACATTGTAAGCACTTTACACATAAAGTGTAAAGGATAAAATAAACCTTTTTTAAAAATCATTTTGACAAGTCAAAATGCAAACCTATACAAATAATGCTTGGGAGCTCAGTACACAACTCATAGTAAAATAGGGACAAAATCACACAGACTAATTTTCAAGCTTGGGGTCTAAAGCTAAATAGCTTACATGGCTGATTTTAAGAACTCAAGGTTGAAAACTTTGGCCACAGTGTGAGAGTTAAAGATTTCCATTTCAATATTTAAGACAAATTGATGTAAAATTCTATATTGCATGGGTAACTAAATAAAATGAACAAAAGTGGGAAAATTAGTCTAAAATAAAATCTGATTTAGGAACAAAAAGCTAGTGAAAAGGAAAGCTGTACTAGAAAGAAAGAAGAGGAAGAACTGCCTGGCTCCAATACAGAGATTCTCATAAGCATGTTAGTAGTCGCCCAGAGACTGGATACACATATGTTCCCTCTTGAGGCACTGCATAGATGTGCATAAAAATAGCCATGACTTAAAAACAAAAACCAATAAAGAGCTATAAAGGAAGCATGGAGCAATCCAGTTTTTGCTAGTTAAATGAGAGCATTAAAGCAGTAAAGAGCATTAAAGAGAGAGCTGAGACTATCATTTGATAAAATACATTAATGAAATATCAAATAATATTTTAAAATGCTAAAATGAAAATGCTTGGGCAATTCAGATAGTGAAAGTTCCATGAAATAGCTTTTAAAGATTCTCCTGTTTAACATGATTTGGTGTAATACTCCAATCTTTCCAAGATGATCTAGTCAATCAGGGCTCGCTGCATCACAGTTTAAATAGTCTAAGAGACTACAAAAGGCTAAACTGTGAGGTTGTTCTCCCATGGATCTTCTTGTCTGAAAATATTACTTCTGTAGATTCTGGATGCTAATTTTGTTGGCTTCTCTCAATACCAACACAACACTAGTGGCTATGGGGAGTTGTTATTTATTTATTCAAATTCATCAAAATGCCAAAGAAACACTCAGCTCTGGGCACTCTTGAAACTTTCTTAAATATGCATTCATATATAAGCAACTTCTAGCCCTTACTCAAACATAGCACTAGTCAGGTTGTAAGTGAATATATTTATGATTTATATGTATTATAAGAAAAAACCTCTTATAAATACCTATAAACTTGTCTCTCATCAAAATTCCTATGTGCTTTCTGAGAGATAGAAAAGAAAAATGCTCCTGGTTTTTACATGTTTAGATTTTTAGACTAGGACTTAGCAATCAATGTGAGCTGCATTTCAAGTAGATAGAAAGGTCTTGATCAATTTAATTTATCTACAGTGTCTGGTTTGTGTGATGAAAAGGATCATTTGACACAACTAGAATGTGCTGTCCTGCCACAGAGGATGAATGTAGTTCAAATGGCCTTCGAACTTAAAACTGAAATACAAGTGACATGAAAAGTACCCTAGTCTTTTCTTTGTAGTAAGCGAGCTCCTGAGGTTGTTATATTAGATGACCTTATAAGGAAAAGAACATTGGGAAGTTAATGTTGCTATGACAGAGAGGAAGCTTATAAATCCAAGCAATCACAACTGCAGAATTTCAAGATTTAGTTGATCACATAGGCTAATAAAAAAACAATTCTTTAGATAATTAGGGCCCGATTCAAATTGACTTTGTATGTATGTAAACAGGACTTAAGTAGAACTTAGGTGTCTTAAGTCATAAAACATGTTCCATTGGACCCCTCTCTTGGCTTCCTGTTGAAACTGTGCTACTATGCAGTCAAGCAAGACTCTTTAAAACTGTTCAACTTTTATCTGTTTTTACTATACTCTTCACTGATTTTTCCCCTACTCTTTTACCCTCTAACTATTACTGCATTTCTGCTTTTCTTTTCTATTTCTTGTTTTACTTTCCAGCTTCTATATTTTCCTTCCTTTGCTTTCATTCCAACCTTTCTTCTGCTCAAATATAGACCAGTTGTCACCAGCTGCCACATTTCACTTTCCTGACAGCTGAACTGTAAGATCAGGAGACTGAATTCTATCTGGGGATTAAACTTTCTTCTGGCTTCTCTTTTGGCTCTTAAAGGGCTTAGAATTATGATTCAGCCTGGGAAAGTAGAACTGGACGATATACATCTGGGACATCTCATAAGGTATGGCTTCAGACTCTTAACTGAGGAACAAGAAACTATAAAATATAGTATTATAATTATTTACTAATAGGACACTGTCAGTTGCAATTCCAGAACAAAAGTCCATTCTGCTAGTCACTGAAAAAAATGGTCTTTTGGTGTTCTGAAAAATTAAGAATACAGGCCATTTGTACAGAAGCCTTATTTCTTTATTTATAAAGTTAAATTCCAAAATACAATGTAAAAATTAAAAAAATAATTTGTATCATGTACACGTGGGCTTGGCTGTACATGTGGATGGGAAAAATATTCCTTCACCAACTTTCTGACATTTAAATTAGGGCTAAACATAGACCAGAGGTGGGCAAAATACGGCCAGCCCATGAGGCCATTCTGTCCAGCCCATGGGGCCCCTAAATTTTTTTCTAATATTTAGAAAATTTAGAAATTCTAAAAAATTTAGAAAATTAATATTTATCTGTCTTTGGTTCCTATCAAACCTGACAGGAGACAGGGGCAGTAGGACCCAAGGGAAGCCTGGTGGGCTCCTGCAACAGCAGGGCCTGCCTGGCCCCACCCCCCCAACCAGAAGTCCCAGCAGGGGCTTCTGGCCTGGGACCATGTGGCTGCACCAGCACCGGAACCTCAGGTAATGGTGGGGAGAAAGGAAGGGGAGGACCCCGGGTAGGGAAGGAGCCCAGGGAAAAGCAGCCCCTCCTCTGCCCTGTGGCTGGCACTCCCTGCTGGAGCCACTCGCAGCCCACATGGGGCTGTCCTGAGCAGGAGTACAGGGTCCCCACACTCAGCACCAGCTTGTAACCCACCCTCGCTGCCAGCCTGGGCCCTGCACCAGCTCCGGGATCACCCACTGGGGCTGTGCCATGGCGGCAGCAGCAGCTGAAGCACCCCTGCTTGCTGCACCAGGCAGTGTTCACCACCGCTGCCTCTGGGCTGCCCAATGTATGAGCCCCAGGCAGGCAGCCCCAGCAAACACTGTCCAGCACGGCAAGTGGGGAGGCAGGCACAGGTGCTGCTGCTGTGGCGCAGTCCCGATGGGTGAGCCCAGAGCTGGTATGGGGCCCAGGCTGGCAGTTGGGGTGGGTTGCAAACTGGTGCTGAGCATGGGGAAAAGCGGCCCTTCACTCGCCCCATGGCCGGCGCCCCGTGCTGCGCCTGCTTGGCGCCCATGTGGGGCTGGCCGT
>NW_005841979.1:2074533-2079711 GCF_000455745.1 Alligator sinensis | reverse complement strand
GGGTGGCGGCGCCGGGGAGTGCCAGCCACAGGGTGGGGGAGGGGCTGCTTTTCCCCCATGCTCAGCACCAGCTCGTTCCCTGCCGGGGAGCAGGGGGTCGGGGCTGCATGCTGCCTCCCACCTGTACCATGGGGTTGGGGGGCACTGGGAGTGAGCAGGTGCATGGAGCCAACACCAGTGTCCTGGGGCCAGCACTGGCAGGGCCCAGAGCAGGGCGGCAGGGGTACAGGGTCCCAACTGGCAGGGGCTCTATGGAGCTGGGCCAGTTCCCCCCTCTCCCTGCTGGTGCAGCCCAACCTGGCTCCACAAACCCCTGCCAGACTGTGCCCTGCTCTGGGCCCCACTGGTGCTGGCACTGAGACACTGGTCCCAAGGTGATGACCAGGGGTGGGGCACCTGTTAAGGGGTGCAGCACTTATCAAGGGGCTGGGCTACCCATGTGGCCCTCAACAGCTTGTCAAAACTGGGTAAATGGTTCTCCGCCCAAAATAATTGCCCACCCATGATATAGACAGTCAAAAAGCCCAAAGCTGAATCTTGCCCCAAAGCAGTCTTTACAGGTTGCTCTAAGTTGCAGAGATGAAACTGAAAAACAACTGGACACGTATTTAACTTTGATTCAGGAAATGCAGCCACATGTCTGCAGTGGCTCAGGCCAGAAGCCGGGGGTGGGGGGATGGGGGGGGGAAGGAGGGGTGCTAGAGCACACCTATCTGACATGTAGCCAGCATGGGCTGTGTTCACTTTCTCTTCCTGCTGCCCCTGAGGTCTCTGGGATTTTCAGTCCACAAACATAAAAGCAGAACTCTGCAGGGTTGTCCTTCACTACTTCTTCAAGCTTCCAGGTGCCTCTGGGATTTTTTACAATTTTTTTTTTTACAATTTTTCACAATTACCACCAGCCATAATTTTCAGTAAGTTTAGCCGCAGGCATCTCTGTGTTCAGGGAAAGGTGGGTTTAACCATCTTCTCTGGCCCCAGACTCCAGCCATAGCTTGCCAGGGGTGAGGAGGGGCAGTCCCTGCCACACCAAACCCTTCTCTGCTGGAACAGACAGAACAGACCAGCCCAGGGCTGGAAAGCATGCTGGGGTGCTAAGGGACTGTAATTTAACTTGAAACAGGAAGGAGTCTAGGACAGAAGTTGCATAAACAGGTTTGACCTAAATCACTTAAGTCTGATGTTACATTCAACCAGGTTTATCTTAAGCCAGTTTCAGCCATTTTGAAACTGGTTTATGTGAACTGAGCTTCTGTTCTGTTACACATTTAAAACAGTTTCTGACCACAAGTTTGTGTAACTTCGGTCCCTAGGCTAGGATATCTGAACCACCCTTTCAGTTGCAGGGGAGGATCCAGATGGAGTGCAATGGAGTGGCTGCACCTCCCCTTTTTTGCCATGCCACCAGAGAAGTGGCCAGGGATTTAAGTTTTAAAGTTAAGAGCTCCTGACCTCCACTCCCTTCCCCTCTGTGCTCAAAGGCATGACCCCTCCCCTCCTGTTCCTGGTTCCCCTACTTGCCATTGCTGAGGTCTGTACTGTCCCAGGGGTAAGAGGAACCCCTTCCCATTCCCTCTTTATACCTCATCTCCCTGGGTATTCCCCACCTGTCTGGGAACAGGTACGAGGAGGGGGAAAATGCCTGTTACTGCCACTGTTCCAGGTGATTAAAGTCCCTGTGTAGGATGATTGGAGTGGGACAGGAGGTCTCTTTGTCCCAAGGGAGGAATGCTTGTCTTCCCTGGGACTTAAGTCTTCAGCTGCTGCAGTCTGTCTGCCCAGGTCAGGGTGGGAGGAGGTTGGAAGTGGGAGGTGCAGCCATCCCTGCAGCACTGGTTGTTACAACTGTACCCCCCCTTTCTGGAACCATTTCTGTTCAACTGTATGCCTCTGTCTCTGACCTTAGTTGATTGAAAATTGATGTCTTCAATGTTTGAGATTATTTTATTGAACAAAATCTTGAGTAAACATCAGGCACTGAACATCTGACCAAAGAGGTGTTCTGTACCCTGCTGCTGGTGATTTCTCTGTATTTGATTTTTATGTTCAAAGTTGCGCTCAGACGCTGCCCAGATTCCACTATATGTCATATTGTTTTTCTTTTAGCATCACACAAAATATTCTTGGCATTTTACATTAAATAGTTTGAATAAATGGCTTGGCCAATATAAATGAAAAAGAAATGAGAATAAAAAATCAGATCATTTCTAGTACCTGACAACTTGAAAATGGCAAAATTGTAATGGCTTGTAAATTCTAAAGTGTTCTTTGACTTTCCCAAATGTTCTAGAGGTTGCATGCTATTTTTTTGGACTCGGGCAACTAAATTATACACAAGGCCACTTAAAGCTGTGGAAGTGTTATATAAATAACAGAGAAGAGGGTTCAGTTTTGAAGTCACAGGTTGTGTAAATTTCTGACATCATTCCTCAGGCAAAACAGATTCCTGTTAAATTAAGACTAATTTTGCCTCAGTAAAGCCTTCAGACATGTGGTCTGATGTTATGAGAAATGATGAAAAGTTCTTTTTTTCTGTCTAAACTAGATAATTGTACTTATTATTATTATTACATTATTAAAGTATATATGTGTTGGGCTTTCCCAACAATTACGATGAATCTGGATAAGACTGCACTTGGAAGATGTCAGGAAAAATATATAAAATTCCTCTACTGAGGAATTTACTTATCCTTGGTGTCAAGTAGTATCGTGGTGCTGCCTCATATGGCATTCATTACTATAATTCAGTCAGAAAATGACAAAGAAATGGATTACTGTGGGAGCAGCCACATCCAAAAGAAAAAGGTAGTTAGCCTTAAGCCAAACAAATATTTTAAGCGTTATTTACCACTGATAGTATTTAGGCATTTTGAAGCAACCAATGACTCAAGAAGAACTTTAATTTATGAACCTCAAAAGATAGGTAGAATCTTTCCCAACAGGAATAATGCATTCTTCCTTACATCTTCCAACTATTTGGTCTCATTTCACCAATCATTTAACATACTGACAGATAAAAGTATATTAAAGATTAAGGACATATTACATACCAAAAAGGCTGTTTTCCAACTTATATCTTCCCTGAGCTATTGCTTTTCAACATGTGCTATTATTTCTGTGCTTTGGACAAATGTCTTTATTTTTTTGGCCTTTTCACTGTAAAATGTTACATGATGCAACATGTTTCCATTCCAAAATGTGATGCCTTGCTAACAACAAGCCCATCATTAATTGTTAGTATTGACTGACTTCTGGGGAATTATTACATGATTTAAAGACCAATGCTATGCAGAATGTCATTGTTTGACCTGCTGGCTATCTATTTCTGAGTGAAGGGTCACAAATATTACTAATTAGATATAATGCCCCACAGGAAGACTTTGTTGATAGAGTCAAAATTTAATATGCCCTTGCAAATAAATAGCTGAACTGTGGAGTAATTAACTTGTCACTATGTAAGCCTTTATATTTACTGCTTGAAGTATTACTCTGTATTATGAAATCAAATCCTGTTGTTGTAGGGCAGCAGTTCTGAATTTCTTGAGGTATTAGTTAGATGGATTCAACACTATGCCTTTGAAGTGCAAAGTTGTAAATTCACAGATTAATTCAACCTCACAAGAGGAGTAACATCTGATTAAAAAGTGAGAGGTGCAATAAGGCTAAGAATAAATTCAGCAGAACTTGCTTTAGCTGCTTTTTTTCTTTCTTATTGTAATTCCATTTTGACAAGCTCCATCTGGTCATTTATTTGAACTGTTCTTTAGGAAAACCTGTATTGAATAACTACCTTTTCCCTTTCTCTTTAATATGTCTATGACCCCCTGTATATGTTAAAGTTAGTGCACAATTAACTGGTTAAATGTGCAATTACCTTGAGACCAGTTATACATGCAAAGTACCTATCATGCCATAAAAAGCTCCAGCCAGTTATCAAGTTAGACCTAGAAAATGTGTACTAACTGTATAGCTGGTTACTATTGAGCTTTAGTGCACTACAGTCTCTCCTGTGGCTCCCAGCTGTGGCCATACACCATGTCCAGCTAGGGCTGGGTGACCTGCAACTGGGGGGACTCTCAGCCTCAACAGCACAGGGACCCTGCATCCCACAGCTCTAGATCCTGGGTCCCAGCAATGCATCTCCCAGTGCCAGGACCTAGCTGGACCCTGGAAGCCATGAGCCACAGCTGTGATATCCCAGTCTCAGGGGTGTCTGGAGCCCCCAGGTCTGGGAGATCATGGCAGCTGCATCTTCCAGCCACAGGAGCTTGGTTCTTGCCAGTGCAGGAGAAGCCTAGGATTGGGCTCCTCCTTCACCAGCAATAAGGTACGATGGGATCTAATGCACAATTGAATGGATGATGCATTAGATCCTTTTGTGCCTTTATCTGCATGGCTAGGGACAGAACTTACACATAAACCAGTTTAAGTGATCAGAAACTAGTTCAAATTTGTAACAGAACACAAGCTCAGTGCACATAAATCAGTTTCAAAATGGTTGAAACTGGTTTAAGATAAACCTGGTTGAATGTAGTATCAGACTTAACCGATTGAGGTTAAACCAGTTTATGAAACTTCTGTCCCAGGCCCCTTCCTGGTTCAAGTTAAATTGGAGTCCCCCAGGATCCCAGAATACTTTTCAGCCCTGGACTGGGCTGTGCTGTCTGTTCCAGAGAGCAGGGCTGACCCTATCCCTCTGCTCCTTAGCTGGAACAGTGAAGGCTGGCTCACTGCCCGCCTCGCCCCCACCAGGAAAACCCCAGCTGGGGTCTGGAGCCAGGGAGGAGGGTTAAACTCATCTCCTGAGTACAAAGCTACCCTGCCCTGCTAAAACTTAGTGCTGGCTGTGACTGTGGACTACAAAACCCAGAGGCACCTGGAAGCAAGAAGAGGGAGTGATGAGCAACCCTGCTGAGTCCTGCTGCTCTGCTGCTGAACTGCAAATCTCAGGGACCTCATGGGCAGCGGGAAGCACAAGGGAACACACCTCCCAGGCTGTGTTTATAATTTTCAGTTCATAGTTTTTCAGAGAATGAACAAGAATAGTTCTAGTTTTTATGAATTCACTGATACTAACCTCCCCCTGGCCCCACTCCAGCCAGGCAGAGCATGGGCTGGGGACTGGCCATGCCCCCTCCACTCCAGCAAGGAGGGAAGAAAAGCCTTGGAGTGGTTGGC